>NC_135879.1:143657601-144064203 GCF_964194155.1 Cetorhinus maximus | reverse complement strand
CCTCAACCATGTCTCAGTGATGGCTACTATATCAAAATTCCACGTGTCAATTCTCACCCATAACTCATCCGTTTTACCTGTAATACTCCTGGCATTAAAGTAGAGGCCATCCAGCCTTGCCTTACTGCCTTGAAACTTAATGCAGCTGTACTCCCTCTGACTTGATTGTTTTACAGTATTATGATGTGTCCCTATTCTGCTAACATTCTGTGTCCCCTCCCCCTGCCGAATCACCGTGCACTATTCTTCCCCCTGTATCATTCCTCCACTTGTATCATTCCTCTCCCAGTATCATTCCTCTCCCTGTATCATTCCTCACCCTGTATCATTGCTCACCCTGTATCATTCCTCTCCCAGTATCATTCCTCACCTTGTATCATTCCTCACCCTGTATCATTGCTCACCCTGTATCATTCCTCTCCCAGTATCATTCCTCTCCCTGTATCATTCCTCCACCGGTATCATTCCTCTCCTTGTATCATTTGTTTAGACAGTGGACTAGCAGTACCAATTACCTATGGGCAATTTGAACATTTTAAGGAAGACTTGTGTTATTTTAAACAAAGAAATACAAGGGCCGGGTTTTTCATGCCCGCTGGCGTCGGGCATGTTCAGTGGTGTGAGCAGACAATATGGTGCGACTGGTTTCATAATGACGAGAAACCAGTTTGCGATTGTCTGCTCAGCCCTCCGAAGGCGGGCATTGGAAACCTCAATGTAATATCTGCATATCATTTTTCGGCCAGCACACCAGAATCATCCCACAACCCCTGCTGGATCGCCTGCCCATGTCAGCCGGAAAACACGCCAATATGTTTCATAACAGCATGTATAAGGTGTGCACTTGGCGGGCTGCACTTCACTCGGGATTTCAAGGTTTGTTTGTCTACCTTGTTTCAGTCAGCACTCAGTCATCAGCGCCAGGCTTCACAGGCAGCACCACATCACTTTCAGGGGGCTCACGGGCAGGTCTCTACCTACCAGATCAGCCGTAAGGCGGGGGCGGCTTTTCAAAGGCTGCAGGGCTAGGGCTTGCTTGTCAAAGGGGGAGAAGTGGCCTCAGGCAAGGGAAGACGCTGCAGGACAAGGGCTGTACTGGGGAAGGAGGGTATCCTAGGGTGAGTGGTGGGGGGTGCACATGTTAATCTGTGCAAGTGGCCTCAAGATGGTGAGGGCTGAGTAGGCAGTTTCCAAAGGAGATGAGGCCAAATGGACATGTGACGGTATGTGTGTGAGAATGGGTGCTGATGTCCCTTGAGCTGGCAGTGAGTGAGATGCCAGTGAATGTGTGATGGGCTTGTGTGTGAGTTTAGAGTGATGAGATACCTTGGCAGCATGGATGAAATCATTCATCCTCTATCTGCAGTGGATGGCCAACCTCTTCTGTGTAGCACTGGCACAGATCACCAATGCCACTGTCTACCAAGCCAGAGTGGTAATGTAGCTGCCCCTCCTGCGGCCAGGGCAAGGTAGAGGGCATCACAGCGGGCCTGCACAGCATCCAAAAGGTGCTCAAAGGCTGCAGTCTTCTTGCCTTTCAGGACCATGACTTCTTTGCTGCAGTCCTGGGATGGAAGCACTGAACGCAGCTGTACTTTAAATGTGGTGCCTGGCATGATGAAGCGTGAGGTGACAGCGTAGCAGGCGAATCGGAGCCTGCCCACCATCGAAACAGCATATATCCCGGGAATGCATAATTAATGAGGCGGGTTTGGGGAATATGGCATGAAAAGTCGCCATTGTGGCAAGGGTGTAAAACGTTGCTTTTCCTGCCCATTACCAAGCTTTGTGCAAACCTGGAACGATTCTGCCCAAGTAAAGGCACTGAGCAAAAGATGGCTGATAATGTAAAGTAACCATTTTGTTGAAAATTCCTATGTGGGCTATACTGACAGACTGTCCTGAGGGAACATCGAATGTCACACCTGAAAAGGTGTCAGGGCCTTGTTCAAGGAGAAACACTTGGAAGGGAGATAGGAAAGATGCAAAAAGACTGAACTTTAATCTCCTGCGGTTGCAGAGACTAAAGAGTGATTTCCATGTCTCAGCATAGATGCAAAATCCATCTCCTGTTGATTTATATCTCAGAATGTGTAAATTGTTTGAGATGAAAAGAACATGGACCCTGGGTAAGAGTCATAATTTTTTGCCTTCCAGGATACACAGGGAAAAATCAGTTAAAAAGCTGGTGTGCTGGTGTGTGACTGTGTGTCACAGCAAGCAGAAGAACTGTCTAGTCACCCCCCTAAAGCTTGCAGGTGAAAGGTCTCTCTCTTGTTCTCTCTCTCTGTTGCTGGAGTTAAAGCTTAGCAGAAGCCACAATCTAAATGAAATAGGACAGCCTTTCAGCCACCCTGCAGAACCAATTGTCTCCAAACTAAGTGCGAAACTACCAAAGTCAGCTCTACCGAATCACCCAACTTAACGGCCACGACGTACCGCCATCTGCGCCTCATGGACAAGCCAAAGACTGATTAATTTTTAAAACCTTTATTTGGACTCTTAACTTCTCATTTCTTAACTTTGTGTACGTGTGTTACATTCTTATTATTTTTCTTGGATTTAGTAACGAATAAACATACTTTTTCTTTGACTCAGGAAAGCCTGGTTAAATTTGCTCCTTCTAAAACATAAATATATTTGGACTGGGAAAGGTATCCACAGTGGGAAGGGGTCCCTTTTAAATTAACCTTGTTGCGTCCAACCGAGGGGGTTGTATAAAGAAAGGGAGCTAGCTCATTCCTCTTCGCCTGGGAGTATAACAAAATTGGGGTCTTGTTTGGGAAGTTAACAAATTGGGGGACTTCACCCGAAGTCCAGTCGTAACCAATTCCTCCCCCTGTATCATTCCTCACCCTGACTTGTAAATATATTGCTGTTCCTTCACTGTCACTGGGTTCAAATCCTGGAACTCCCTCTGTAACAGCACTTTGGGTGTACCTACACCACATGGACTGCAGTGGTTCAAGAAGGCAGCTCATCACCACCTTCTCAAGGGCAATTGGGGATGGGCAGTAAATGCTGGCCCAGCCAGTGACAGCCACATCCCATGAAAGAATAAAAAGAAATTCCTCTCCCTGTATCATTCCTTTCCCTGTATCACTCCTCTTGAACGGTAATTATTTTCTAGTCGCTGCTGAAAGATTATTTGGAGAAACAGGTGTCATTGGTTAAACCTCATTCTGGAAGCGGGCAACTTGCTGTCAGGCTGCAGTCAGTCTTGTGCTTGGGCGCAGGGCCTAGTGTGTGGAGGGTACAGGTGCAACCACCTGTGGTGGCATCCTACCATGGAGGTACCCGAGGAGCAAGTTCCTGCGGGGCGGACACCTAAGGGGTGTCTACCTGGTCAGCGGTAATCTGAGGGGTGTGTACCTGGCAGACAGATACCTGAGTGGCGTCTACCTACAGGGTGAGCGTCTGGGGAAGAATATACCCTGCAGGCAGGCATCTAAAGAGTGTGTACCTGAGGCCTATTTACCTGAGGGTGTATGTTTGAGGGGTGTATACCAGGCAGGCATGTACCTTAGGGAGTGTACCTGAGGGCTGTGTACCTGAGGGGTGTGTGCCTGGAAGGCATGTACCGGGTGGGAAGATACCTGAGGGGTGTGTCCTTGAGGGATATTTACAGGCAGGCAGGTACCTGAGGGCTGTGCACCAGAGGCCTGTGTACCTGAGTGGTGTTTACCTGAGGAATGGGTACCTGGCAGGTACATGAGGGAAGTCTATCTGGTGGACAGGTGGAAGGGTGCATACCTGAGGGATATGTATCTGGCGGGCAGGTACCTTAGGGGTGTGTATTTGAGGCATGCATATCTGAGGGTTGTGTCCCTGAGGGGGTGTACTTGAGGGGTGTGTATCTGATGTGTGTGTACCTGAGGGTGTGTACCTGAGGGCGTGTATTTGAGGGTGTATACCTGAGGGTGTGTATCTGGTGAGCATGTACCTGAGGTTACGTATGTGAGGATGTGTATCTGAGGGTGTGCACCTGAGGGTGTGTACCTGTTGAGCATGTACCTGAGGGTGTGTATCTGGTGAGCGTGTACCTTAGGGTGTGTATGTGAAGGTGTGTATCTGGTGAGTGTGTGCCTGAGGGTGTGTACCTGAGGGTGTGTATCTGGTGAGCGTGTACCTGAGGGTGTGTACCTGAGGGTGTGTATCTGGTGAGCGTGTACCTGAGGGTGTGTACCTGAGGGTGTGTATCTGGTGAGCGTGTACCTGAGGGTGTGTACCTGAGGGTATGTATCTGGTGAGCGTGTACCTGGTGAGTGTGTACCTGAGGGTGTGTACCTGGTGAGCGTGTACCTGAGGGTGTGTACCTGGTGAGTGTGTACCTGAGGGTGTGTATCTGGTGAGCGTGTACCTGAGGGTGTGTACCTGAGGGTGTGTATCTGGTGAGCGTGTACCTGAGGGTGTGTACCTGAGGGTGTGTATCTGGTGAGCGTGTACCTGGTGAGTGTGTACCTGAGGGTGTGTACCTGGTGAGCGTGTACCTGAGGGTGTGTACCTGGTGAGTGTGTACCTGAGGGTGTGTATCTGGTGAGCGTGTACCTGAGGGCAAGTTCCTGGGCAGCTGATACCTGAGAGGCATGGATCGTGCGGGGCGGTTACCCTCTGCCGCGCCGCGAACAAGTTACCACGTATCAGTTTTACTTTATTTGTCTAACATTGTTTACTCCTGAAAGCTTTTTCGAAGAATTTCTCGGAGTCGCTTTTTGGTGATAGGTGAGTAACTGGTTAATTGTATTTGAAATATTCTGTGGCGTGAAATAGTGAATTTAATACTTTATTATCGCCAAGTTTTACATCAATTCCTTTTCGGGTGTGATCGCCTTTGTCTCGTTGTTTTAAGCTCAGAGCGAATGGAGCTAACTTGTGACTGGTCTGTGGCAGCTCCCAGCAGGGCTGCTGATATTTGCTTGTGTTTCCTTCACCTTTCACTACAACAAATGCAGAAAAAAAGGGCACAAAGTATTTTCTGCTGTAACCAGATGACTAGACTGACAAAAGCACAGTTAAAGTAGCTTTCTAAAAAATGGACTGTAAACAGTAGAGCAAAGTGCAAAACTTAAGAGGCGTGGGCTCACTCCTTGATCTGCGAATTTAAATATTGCATTATCAGAATCAAGTGACGGGTTATTCTCAAAGTAATTTCTGTTTTGTTTACAGTATTGCCCTTTTTATCATGTTAAATTTAATACTTGTGTTATTGTATTTAAACGTTTTTTTGTGTATATGTACCATTCAGCGATAAGTGTACATCTACTTCAAGAGCCGGTGACGATCATTGTACACCTTTTAAGCGGCTTCCATATTGCACCTTCGGAAGGAAATACAGATTTTATGATTCGAGAGGGACAGAGGGTTCGATTTATTTACTGGCTGAAAGTCTCTTCGTGCATCAAAATGGTTGAATAATTAAAGAAGCTTTACTGTTAGGAGGTTTGGTGTTTGTAGTCCTAAACTGCAGAAATCCTAACATTGGTGCTGATAAAATCAGGCGTAATAACTAAGGAAAACTAACCAAAGTGCAGAAACTATCAATTTGCCAATATAGATATATAAAGCTTTATCTAGATTGTTACAGGATGAAAAAAAATGTTATTTAATATAAAGCCATCAATATGTTGGAGCCCCAGAGGAGCAAAGAGCGGGATATATCGAACTGTAGGCTGAGTATTCTAGATAATCCAGTTAGCAGGGATCAATCCCTGGGATTGGTGGTACTGTAAAATCAAAGCTCAGGTGATCATTAATGCAATTTAAACCCGGAAATCTATCGCTGTCTTGCGGTTGAAACGAAACGAGAAGTTTGTAAAGCAGAGCAGCAAGTTCTCAAATGTGAAAAAAATAAGCATGTTTGAATGTGACGTCTTTCAAACTGTAATGATATGAAAATTAATTTGTTGATGCAGAAAATAACACATCGTTATTCCCTGTAATTGATGCTGACTGTTAGGAGAGTGGTGAAAGGCCTAGCACCAGTTTTAGCAGTGATTCACAATAGTTATCTCTCAACATGCACCAGGAGTTGAAATTGATGTTCCTATGTGCTGAATTTGTATTGTGAAGATAGATTTCACAGACTCTGTAACCATTCTAGATTATCTCAAATAGGGATAAAATTATGCCAGAATTTAAAATGTTAGTGGGCATTATCGATGGTATGGATAGAATTTACCTTCAAATGTTTCAAAGTGACAGTTATTCTAATTTTTATTTAGCAACCCAATGAATATTGTAAAACTTAATGCGAAACATAACAGTTTGGCAAAAGAAAAACAAAAATTCCTGGAAAAACTCAGCAGGTCTGGCAGCATCTGTGGAGAGGAGCACAGTTAACATTTCGAGTCTGCATGACTCTTCTTGTTGATTGCTCTTTTTTGTTTTTAAGTTCTACCCATATGGCTTCATTTGAGGAGCCTTCTAAGATGTCATCCCTCCTTACTGCTGTAATTGATTCCTTGATCAAAATGCGATACCCCTCTTTTACCTCCTTCCCTGTCTCGCTTGAAGACCCTATATCCTGGAATATTGAGTTGCGAATGCTGCCCCTCTCTCAACTATGTCTCTGTGACATCAATTACATCATACTTCCACATGTTCATTTGTGCCCTCAACTCATCTGCCTTATTCGTCAGACTCCTTGCATTAAAATAAATACTTTCCAACCTTGCCAAACTCCCTTGTGCCTTAACTGGCCCATAATTTCTTTACCTTCCAGACTCACTTGCTCTCTCTTCTAATTTTGGCTGTGCATCTCCCCCTGCTGAACCTCCTCTCAGGATCCCATCCCCCTGCCAAGTTAGTTTAAACTTTCCCCAGCAGCACTAGTAAACCTCCCCACAAAGATGTTGGTCCCATTCCGGTTCAGGTGCAATCCGTCCGCCTTGTACAGGTCCCACCGCCCCCAGAAATGGTCCCAATCTCCCAGAAATCTAAAGCACTCCCTCATGTACCATCTCTTCAAACACACATTCATCTGGACTAATCTCCTATTTCTATACTCACTAGCACGTTGCACCGGAAGTAATCCAGAGATTACTACCTTTGAGGTCCTAGCTCCCTAAATTCTGCTTGCAGGACCTCATCCCTCTTTCTACCTATGTCATTGGTACCAATATGTACCATGATCTCTGTCTGTTTTCCCTCCCCTTTTAGAATGCCCTGCAGCCATTCAGTGACATCCTTGACCCTGGCACCAGGGAGGCAACATACCATCCTGGAATCACGTCTATGGCCGCAGACATGCCTGTCTGTTCCCCTTACTATTGAGTCTCCAACCACTTTTGCTCTTCCCCTCTTTTTCCTCCCCCACTGTGCAGCTGAGCTATTCACAATGCCATGCACGTGGCTCCACTCCCCAGAGGAACCGTCACTCTCACCTTTTTCCAACACAGAAAAATGGTCCTCAAGCGAGATGCACACTGGGGATTTCCTGACTACCTGCCTGACACCTTTCTTCTGACTGATGGTCACCCATTCCCTCTCTGTCTGCACTTCCGTAAGCTGTGGGGTGACCACGTCTAAAAACACGCTATCCACGAAACTCTCAGCCTCACGGATACACCTCTGCTCAAGCTCCGAAACTTGGAGCTCAAGTAGCTGCAGCTGGTGGCACTTCCTGCACACGTGGTCAGTCAGAGCATAAGGAGCGTCTAGGACTTCCCACATGTTGCAGGTGGTACATAACACGGGACTGAGCTGCCCTGCCATGCCTCTAGTTGGGAAAAAAAGCCCTTACTTTAAGTTAAATACAGTAAAAAAAAGTTAAATTATTTATGTACTTTAAATAAAAACTAGAGCTCTCACCTTTCCTTAGCTTCATCTATTTTAAACGAGAAAAACAGGAGAAAAAACTGGAGAAAAACACTTACCCACTACTCACCAATCAGCTCTCACCTTTGTGCTGATGTCACTTTCTGAAGTTTCCCCATACTTGCGCTGGTTCTGATCTCCCCGCTGCTCTCTCGTGCTGTCTTGTGATGTCACTCTTCATTGCAAGGGTTACAATTAAAATGGCAGGCCACTGGAAGCTTGGGGTCACACTTGCGGACTGAATGGAGGTGTTCCGCAAAGCAATGACCCAGTCGGCATTTAGTATCCCCAGTGTAGAGCAGACCACATTGTGAGCAATGGATGCAGTACACTAAATAAAAGGAAGTATTTATAAATTGCTGTTCCACTTGGAAGGAGTGTTTGGGGCTTGATGGAGAGAGCAGGTAAAAGGACAGAAGCTGCATCTCCTGTGCTTGCAGCTGTGGGTCGGATCAGACCCTGATCATGCTCTGCTACAAAAGAAATCTGCTGTTTAATGTAGCACTTGGCTTCAACACTTTACAGTCAGTTAATCAATCTCTAAAAACCAGATTTTGAATTTGGCAAATTTCCAAATGATCATGGCTGACTAAACTCATTTCTGTTATCATATTGCATAATTTATTTTAAAGAACTACTCATTAAGGTAGGAAAAAATGGCCAAGAGCAACTTTGTTACTGCTTAACTGTGTAAAAAGTAAATGGATTGTTTAGAACAAATTAAGTGGTTTCTAGGCGAAGCTTCATTGTTTCAACCGAGTAATGTTAATACTTGATTTCTCATCTGGTGGGAAGTTATGTAGTTACAATATAGCACTACCTACTGATTAATATTGAAAACTTTCTCTTCCTCCTGTTAATGGGCCTGAACTTCCTCAGAGTGGCAATCAGCATCGGATGGCCACTCAGTGCCCAATTTAATCCTATCTCATCTGACCTTCCAACTCAGGTTGTGTGAGGTCCAGGCAGTGCATGCATCCCTGGCACCCAGTGTTGAAGTGCAGCTGAGTCGGTGAAGGAGACCACGCCTCCTTTTTAAGGCACTCGGTCTGGGTATCAGAGGTCGTGGGTCAGAGGTTGAGGGGGTCAGGCCTCGGGTCAGATTGGGTAGGCGTGCAGGGGATGGGGTGAGGTTTTTGGGCCTCAGGGGAGTTGGGGTTGTTGGGCCTCGGCGGGGTTATTGGGCCTTGTGGGGGCTGGGGGGGTGGGGGTGGTTAGGCATCGTTGAGGGTGGGGTTGGGCTTTGGGGAGGTTGTCAGGTCCCGGGGTCGGGGGGGTGGGGGGGGTATGTCGGCCCGTGGAGGGGTTGGGGTCAGGCCTTGGGTCGGGTCCAGTTAGGCCTAGGGTGGAGGCGAGGTGGCGGTGAGAGTCGTGCCCACCGGAGGTTGTAGGGGGGTCGGGTTGTGGGAGGAGACACATGCAGGTGGGTGGAATCCAGTGGGGAGTGTCGTGGGAGACCCCTGGGAAGTTGGGGGTGGGGAGTCCTGTGGGGGTGGTAGTCAGAGGGTTGGGGGTGTCCCCGAGGAGTCAGGGGTGTGGTGGGGGGGGAGCCTGTTGGGCGGGTAATTCGGTGGTGGTGGGAGTCCCCTGGGAGGTGGACGGTGCAGGGGGAGACCCTTGGGGGCATCATTCTGGGTCTGGATAAAAGTTACCCAGAAGCTAGATGTGGTTTTAATCCTTCTAACTTTCTGGGCAACCATTGATATAACCCAGTTGGAACCATCCAAAGTTTGCAACATTTTCAGATGGTTCCCAGTGTGGGTCAATTGCCTTACTTGTGAACTTCCAAAGGGAATTCCCCAGTGCATCTTTGGGTTTCCCTCTAATCCGCTGCTGGGGAGCTCGGAAATTAAGACCCATTATATTTTCAAGCATATTTCTTCAGCTTTTCTATTGATCAGCATCAGCTGACAGATTAACTTGAAATTCAGAAATATGATAGAAAAAAAATCAATTCCAATGCAGCTCAAAACCTACATATTTCTGCAAGTTCTCTGCTGCTCAATTATGTAGAAGGTAATTCTGTAAATTTGATTGGGTGAAAGCACCTGGGAATTAAGATAGTTAACAGCCTATGTAAGCTAGCCTCTTTTTGTATATTTGAGAATTCAGTAGTCAGTATAAGTAAAGTCAATGGGCTTGTCAAGCTTCACTACCTGCGTGCCGAAGGTATCAAATGCCTGTCAGAGTTTTAATGCAAATCTTCCATTGCGGAGTATGTCATTTTGGCACCAACACAATTACAAAGATATTTTGTTTCCCTTTTCTTCCCCATTCCATCAAGGGTGGTCACACTTTGGTCATTAAATGACTTGAGTTTGACCTCCCTCTCCCGCGAGACAAATGGTAAATATTAGGAATGCTTTCAGCAGCATGGTAAGCAGCATAATGCATCAGAAAATGTGAGTACATTGTTGATATCCCCCTGAATATAGCATCGAAATGTACCATACCCCAGTGAATGATGGATAAAGCAATCACATGCAAAATAATAAATACAGTTTAAACTAATGAAATTTATATTCCAGAAAAATAAATATTTTATTCTTTTATTGATGTTCCACCAGATAATATTGTCTAACTAAGATGATGGGTGGAGTAACCTGTTTTTAGGCTGTTGAGTCAGAGATTATAAATTAATGGTCAGAGTCAGAGAATGTCTAGCCCACCAATTTTTCTTCATTTGCATGAGAAAACACTTGGCCTCTTGACAATCTCATAAGTATCAAGCATTTTCTGTCTGAAAACTGGGCAAGGGAACTTGTTGTTCCAGTTCATAGTGTTGGCCATATAAAAGAAAATATAAGCTATGCTTTTCACTTTGTTACTTCGAGTGTGCATGGATCTGAAAGAAGTAGATACATCCACATTCTGGTAGTA
Organism: Cetorhinus maximus; assembly: GCF_964194155.1. Lineage (NCBI taxonomy): Eukaryota > Metazoa > Chordata > Chondrichthyes > Lamniformes > Cetorhinidae > Cetorhinus > Cetorhinus maximus. Next base: position 144,053,508 of record NC_135879.1, on the reverse strand, counting down.
CCAACTGGTATTGCAGTAATGCAGATATAATAGAATGGGCATAACCTGATGACATTTCTCAGTATACTGTATAATTTGGTTAAAGGAGGAGACCTACTTTGTACAAGCTCACCTGGATTTAATAAAGTGCAATATCAAAGATTATTGCAGAAAATTAAAGCTCATGGTTTATGGGATAGCATATTGGCATGGATAGAAGATTGGCTAGCTAACAGGAAAGAGAGAGTTGGCATAAATAGGTCATTTTCTGGTTGGCAGGATTTAATGAGTAGTGTGCCACAGGGATCAGTGCTGGGGCCTCAACTTTTTACAATTGATACAAATGATTGGATGAAGGGACCGGAAGTGTGATTGCTAAATTTGCTGATGAGACAAAGATAGGTAGGAAAGTAAGTTGTGAAGAGGACATAAGGAGGCAACAAAGGAATATAGATAAGTTAATTGAGTGGGCAAAGATCTGGCAAATGTGGTAAGATGTGGGAAAATGTGAAATTGTTCACTTTAGCAGGAAGAATAAAAAAGAAGCATATTATCTAAATGGTGAGAGATTGCAGAGCTCTGAGATGCAGAGGGATCTGGATGGTCTCGTGTATGAATCGTAAAAGGTTAGTATGCAGATGCAGCAAGTAATTAGGAAAGCGAATAGAATGTTATTGTTTATTGCGAGGGGGGTTGAATACAAAAGTAGAGAAGTTATGCTTCAGTTATACAGGGCACCGGTGAGACCACATCCTATGTACAGTATTGGTCTCCTTATTTAAGGAAGGATGTAAATGCGTTGGAAGCAGTTCAGAGAAGGTTTACCAGACTAATACCTGGAATGGGTGGGTTGACTCATGAGGAAAGGCTGGACAGGCTAGGCTTGTATCCGCTGGAGTTTAGAAGAGTAAGAGGTGACTTCGTTGAAACCTATCAGATCCTGAGGGGTCTTGACAGGGTGGATGTGAAGATGAGGAGAAATATTTTCTCTCAGAGAGTCGTGAGTTTTTGGAACTCTCTGCTTCAAAAGGCAGTGGAAGCAGAGTATTTGAATATTTTAAAGGCAGAGGTAGATAGATTTTTGTTAAGCAAGTGGTGAAAGGTTATTGGGGATAGATGGGAATGTGAAGTTGAGGTTACAATCATATCAGCTATGATCTTATCGAATGGCGGATCAGGCTCAAGGGGCCAAATGGCCTACTCCTGCTCTTAGCTCGTATGTTTGTATGTAACTGAGTCAATATACTAAACTAGCTTAGCCTGGACAGATTTTAAAAAGTTTAATTTGAAACTCTTCATTCATGTTAATATATGGACCAAGACAACAGAAGTGACTCACAAATGCTTATACAAAATAAAGAACTATGAGAACTTGTGGTGTGTCACTGCTGACACTGTATAGTATATTGTTTGTTAAGAGTATATAATCCAACAAATTCTTTCATTGTTCAGCAACTTCCTTACATTTGATTGCAAATCAATTTAATTGATTGTTTTGGAATTTCAAATCCAAATCAACATTCAGTCACCAACTCATCAACAATAGTGTTGATACATGGGTTATATGCTGATAATGAATCCTGAATAAACATTGGTCAAGGAAAATATTAATAGTGCAATGGATCATAATTTGTTAGCAACCAATGTTTTCATACTACATGGTCTGCATAACAATCAGTGGTTTCGTTAGTGGTTCATGTTTTGTCTGTTGTGTGTGTGTAATGATCAAAATAGCTGATTCAAACCAAGAAGACATTATGAGGTCATCAAACAAATTAGGAAATTAGGAGCTGGTTTGGTTTGAGATGATCTAATGCAAACCATACCTTTCCATTGTGAGAACAGAGTGAGATTCCCAGGGCTATATATGAAGAACTAAATAAAACACTAAAACAAGTCAAGAATAAAAACAACTGAAGAAGAAAAATTATTGTATTCATCCAGCTGTGAGAAACAAAGGTCTAAAACTACTTAAGAATTTGCTGAGATAGCTATTTCAAGGTTGTTTAGGAAATGGCTAAGATGTTTTTTGTGCTTCCTTTCCCTAACATCCCTCTTTAAAAGTAATGCTCAAGTTTAGCACAGACTGGGGCAAATTATAAATTCTTGAGATGTTTGCACTCATGCCTTCAAACATCATTTTTATTCATTCGTGGGATGTGGGCTTCATTATCTGGGCCAGCATTTATTGACCATCCCTACTTGCCCTTGAGAAGGTGGTGGTGAGCTGCCTTCTTGAACTGCTGCAGTTCATCTGGTGTAGGTACACCCGCAGTACTGTTAGGGAGGGAGTTCTAGAATTTAGACCAAGCAACAGCGAAGGAATGGTGATATATTTCCAAGTCAGGATGGTGAGTGGCTTGGAGGGGAACTTACAGGCGGTGTGTTGCCATGTGTCTGCTGCCCTTGTTCTTCTAGTTGATAGAGGTCGTGGGTTTGGAAGGTGCTGTCTAAGGAGCCTTGGTGAGTTTCTGCAGTGCATCTTGTAGATGGTACACACTGCTACTACTGTGCGTCAGTGATAGAGGGAGTGAATGTTTGTGCAAGGGGTGCAAATCAAGCAGGCTGCTTTGTCTTGGATGCTGTCAAGTTTCTTGAGTGTTGTGGGAGCTGCACTCATCTAGGCAAGTGGGGAATATTCCATCACGCTCCTGACTTGTGCCTTGTAGATTGTGGACAGGGTTTGGGGAGTCAGGAGGTGAGTTACTTGGCGCAGGATTCCTAGTCTCTGAGCTGCTCTTCTAGCCACAGTATTAAATGGCTAGTCCGGTTTAGTTTCTGGTCAATGGTAACACCCAGGATGTTGATAGTGGGGGATTCAGTGATGGCAATGCCATTGAACATCAAGGGGTGATGGTTGGATTCTCTCTTGTTGGAGATCGTCATTGCCTGGCACTTGTGTGGCGTGAATGTTACTTTCCACTTGTCAGACCAAGCCTGGATGTTGTCCAGGTCTTACTACATTTAGACATGGACTGCTTCAGTATCTGAGGAGTCACAAATGGTGCTGAACGTTGTGCAATCATCAGCGAACATCCCCACTTCTGACCTTATGATGGAAGGAAGGTCATTGATGAAACAGCTGAAGATGGTTGAACCTAGGACACAACCCTGAGGAACTCCTGCGGTGATGTCCTGGAGCTGAGATGATTGACCTCCAATAACCACAAACATCTTCCTTTGTGTGAGGTATGACTCCAACCAGCGGAGAGTTTTCCCCCTGATTCCCATTGACTCCAGTTTTGCTAGGGCTCCTTGATGCCACACTTAGTCAAATGTGGCCTTGATGTCAAGGGCAGTCACTCTCACCTCACCTCGGGAGTTCAGCCCTTTTGCCCATGTTAGCACCAATGTTGTAATTAGGTCATGTAGTGAGTGGCCCTGGCGGATCCCAAACTGAGCATCAGTAAGCAGGTTATTGGTAAGCAAGTGCCGCTTGATAGCAACCTTCCATTACTTTACTGATGATCAAGAGTGGACTGATGGGGTGGTAATTGGCCGGGTTGGCTTTGCCCTGCTTTTTGTGTATAGGACATACCTGGGCAATTTTCAACATTGCCTGGTAGATGCCAGTGTTATAGCTGTACTGGAACAGCTTGGCTAGGGGCATGGCAAGTCTGGAGCACAAGTCTTCAGTACTATTGCCAGAATATTATCAGAGTCCATAGCCTTTGCACGATCCAGTGCCTTCAGCCATTTCTTGATATTACATGTAGTGAATCGAATTGGCTGAAGACTGGCATCTGTGATGGTGGGGGCCTCTAGAGAAGGCCTTGATGGATCATCCACTTGGCACTTCTGGATGAAAGTTGTAGCAAGTGCTTCAGCCTTAACTTTTGCACTGAAGTGCTGGGCTCCCTCGTCATTGAGGATGGGGATATTAGGGGAGCTTCCTTCTTCAGTGAGTTGTTTGATTGCCCACCACCATTCATGACTGGATGTGGCAGGACTGCAGGGCTTAGATCTGATCCGTTGTTTGTGGGATCGCTTAGCTTTCTGCTTATGCTGTTTGGCACTCAGGTAAACCTGTGTTGTAGCTTCACCAGGTTGACACCTCATTTTTAGATATGCCTGGTGCTCCTGGACTTTCCATATTTGCAGACAAACCACCTGTGAGGCCCTTCCCAATTTGAGGAAGCAGTTCACAGGCTGTGCCTGGAGTTATGGAAGAAACAGGATAATGTCGGCTCCCTTTTGCAGGTCTGCTTCACCTCTGCTGCACACAGTCAAAGATAGCCTGAAATCAGTGAGCAACTGGAGAGGTTCCAGATCATCCCTGCCCAAAAAAATCCCAAAAACAATATCCTGAACAAACCTTGGCCACACCCTATACTCCCAAAAACCCTGATTCTTCTTGTTAAACTAGAGAGCTCCCTACCAAAACATTAATCTTACCCAAATAACACTCAATGTGCTACCAAAATCTTTATGGATTCTTCAATTTTTTTTCCTACCACTAATGTTCAACATTCAGTGCACCATATCTAGAGAAAGCACTTTGCTGAAATCATCTTTATTTTTAAAAAGACCTTAAACTTCAAATAGGAAAATATGTCGCAGTGCATAGATCTAAAAACAAACTAAATCTTGGAATAACAATGTATAATATTGAGCCCCCCATTTGCATCAAGTTCATTTGTTGTTTTAACAGCACCTGTAATCCTTTTGAGATAAGTAGGATAAATAGATTAATGCTACTATTGTAATGGAGGACAAAGGAAATTTATTCAGACTATTAAGCATTCTTAAGATATCATGCAACTTAATTTCGACATTGTATTGGGCTGATTTTCATATGCCCCATCTATTCGATGGAGAAAGGTGCAATAGACAAACAAAAATGTGAAAAGATAAAAGCAAAATACTGCGGTTGCTGGAAATCTGAAATAAGAAAATAAAAGCTGGAGAAACTCAGCAGGTCACGCAGCATCTATTGAGAGAAACAGAGTTAACATTTCAGATCAATGACTTTTCATCAGAACCAGGATCTCTCGACAGATGCTGCCTGACCTGCTGCATTTCTCCAGCTTTTTATGTTCCTATTAAAAATTTGAAAAAGCCCTCCAATCTGACTTAAGTTTTGAGCGGGTCTCAATGGGTGTCCTGATCCAGCCCAAAACACGAGGGAGCCTTATTTAAATCAATGATGTACGGCTTCAACACAATCTTTGCGAGCCAACGGATGGGACGTGTTTCATGCCCACCTGTTCAGCTTGGCATGTAGCAGCCTGACACAGGGTCCTAAAGGGATTGATGCAGGCTGAAGGTACTTTGCAGTCTTCTCCTACTTAGTATCACTAAGCTGACTGGTTCCAACCTACCTATATTTCCTCACCAATCGTTCTCTTCCCCTTCCCTCTTCATCCTCTCCATGTTCCTTTCCTTCCTCACTCTCAGCCTTCTTTATCTTGTCAATTCTGGTAACATCCTTACAATTCTTTGCTGTGTTTTCTGTAGTACTTCAATATCCTTCTTTTAGTTCGGAGACCAAAACTATGCACAGTACTCTAAGCATGGTCTAACCAAGTTTGTTATCAATTTATCATTACTGCCTGCTTTTGTATTCTATTCCATTAGAAATGAAACCCAAAAGTTTTATTTCAGTCCTTCATTTGGAAGTTTAGTTTAACAATCTTTAATACATCTTTGTTCCATACTGTCTAGAACGCTTATTAAAGAGGTTAATAAGGAATAACATTGTGATTAGCCAGAACCAGCAATGCAGCTGGTTTCAAGTGTAAATTAATAACAAAGGGCTTCTGCTGAAGTGGAAAATGGGTGTGCCATCCTTTTCTTCAAGGTGACAGTGTTTCGTTCATGGGAAGTAAGCATTGCCAATGAGGCCAGCATTTATTGCCCATCCCTAATTGCCCCTGAGAAGTTGGTGGCGAGTTGCTTTCCAGAACCACTGCCACCTATGCAGTGTAGCTACACCCATAGCGCTGTTAGGAAGGGAGTTCCAGGATTTTGATCCAGTGACAGTGAAGAAACAGCAATATAGTTCCAAGTCAGGATGGTGTGTGGCTTGGAGGGGAACTTGCAGGTGCTGGTGTTCCCATGCACGTGCTACCCTTGTCCTTCTTGGTGTAGAGGTTGAAGGTTGGAAGGTGCTGTTGAAGGAGCCTTGGTGAGTTGCTGCAGTATATCTTCTACTTAGTGCAGACTGCAGCCATGGTGCACCAGTGGTGGAGGGAGTGTGGTGGTTGGAGTGCCAATCAAGTGGACTGCTTTGTCCTAGATGATATTGAGCTTCTTGAGTGTTGTTGAAGCTGCACTCATCCATGCTAGTGAAGAATGTACCATCACAGTCCTGATTTGTCCCTTGTAGATGATGGACAGGCTTTGGGGAGTCAGGAGGTGAGTGCACCTGCAGAATTCCCAGCCTTTTGACTTGCTCTTGTAGCCACAGTATTTATGTGGCTGGTCCAGTTCAGTTTCTGGGCAGGATGTTGATGGTGGGGGATTCAGCGATGGTCATGATATTGAATGTAAAGATCAGATTGTTAGATTCTCCCACTTTGTAGAAGGTCATTGCCTGAAACTTCTGTTGCACAAATGTTACTTGCCACTTTCCAGCCCAACCCTGGCCATCACTTGTCCTGGTCTTGCTGCAAATGGGCATGATGTGGTTCAGTATCTGAGAAATTATGAACTTTACTGAACACAGTGCAATCATCTGCAAATAACCCCACTTCTGACCTTATGATGGAGGGAGGATCATTGATGAAGCATGAAGCTGAAGATGCTTGGATCGAGGACACTACCCTGAGTAACTCCTTCAGCAATGTCCTAGGAATGAGATAATTTGACTCCAACAATCACAACCATTTTCCTATGTGCTAGGTATGATGCCAACCAGTGGAGAGTCTTACCCCGATTCCCATTGACTCCAGTTTTATTAGCACTCCTTGGTATCACACTCAATCAATGGGCAATCACTCCCGCCTCACCACTTGAATTCAGCTCTTTTATCCATGTTCGGTCAGGAGCTGAGTGGCCGTGGCAGAACCCAAACTGAGCATCAGTGAGCAGGTTATTGCCGAGTAAATGCCACTTGATAGCATTGTTGACAGTACCTTCCAGCACTTGTAAATGTTTGACAGTACACTAACAGGGCAGTAAGTGGCCTGATTGGATTTGTCCTGCTTTTTGTGGACACGGCATTCCTGGGCAATTTTCTACATTGCTGGGCGGATGCCAGTGTTGTAGCTGTACTGGAACACCTTGGCTAGGGGCATGTGGCTCATTCTGGAGCACAAACCATAACTGCCCAAAGCCTTTGCAGTATCCAGTGTCTTCAGTCATTTCTTGATATCACGTGGAATGGATCAAACTGGCTGAAGACTGGCATCTCTGATGCTGGGGACCTCAGGAGGAGATGGAGATGGATCATCCATTCGGCACTTCTGGCTGAAGATTGTTGCAAATGCTTCAGTCTTGATCTTTTGTGATGACTTGCTAGGCTCTCCCATCATTGAGGATGGGGATATTTGTGGACCCTTATCCTCTGGTTAGGCATTTAATTGTTTAGCACCACTCACCACTGAATGTGTTACAACTGCAGACCTTTGTCTGATCCATTGCTTGTGGGATTGCTTTGCAACAGCTGTTTAGTATGCATGTACTCCTGTGTTGTAGCTTCATTAGGTTTTTCATTTTTAGGTATGTCTGATGCTGCTCCTGGCATGCTGCCATACATTGCTCATTGAACCAGAGTGGATGCCCTGGCTTCATGGTAATGGTTGATTGAGGGTTATGCTGGGCCATGAAGCTACAGATTACAATTCTTCTGCTGTTGATGGTACTCAGCAATTCGTGGATACCTAGTTATGAGCTGCTAGATCTGTCCTGCACCTATCCCACCTAGTATAGTGATACACAACGCAATGGAGGGTGCCCTCAGTGTGAATATGGGACTTATATCCACAAGAACTTTGCAATGGTCACCCCTACCAATACTGGCATGGAGAGATGCATCTGCGACAGGTAGATTGGCAAGGATGAGGCCAAATAGGTTTTTCCCTCTTGTTGGTTTTCTCACCTCCTGCCACAGGCACAGTTTGGCAGATATGTTTTTTAGGACTTTGCCAGCTTGGTCAGTAATGGTGCTACCATGCCACGTTTTGTAATGGACCCAGAGTACATTCTGTGCCCTTACTACCCTTAGTGCTTCTTCCAAATGGTTTTTAATATGTACTGATTCATTAACTATGGGAGAGCAATAGGTGCTAATCAGCAGAAGGTTTCCTTGCCCATATTTAACCTGATGCAAAGAGACTTCACAGGGTACAGAGTCAATGTTCAGGATTCCAATGGCCATTACCTCCCGGCTGTATACCACTGTGCCGCCACCTCTGGTGGTCAGTCCTGTTGGTGGGATAAGACATACCCAGGGATAGTGATGATGGTGTCTGAGACATTGTAAGGTATGATTCGGTGAGTATGACTATGTCAGGCAAGGCCAGGGAAAGAAATCACGGGCTCCAGTGCTTCCCCTGTTTCCGGGCCCTCGGGTGTGTCTGTGCAACAGAACTTTTAAGAGGCCAGAGAACAAAGGTTGAATGGTTCACAGTTGTATCTGTTTCATGATCAGCAAGTCTGAAGATTCTGCTTATTGCTGCTTCTCACTACAATATCCTTTCAATATCTGCTATGCAACAGAACTTCTTATAATATTTCAATACCTCAAAAAACTCACAAAATACACCAAGATAGAGTGGGATAATAGGTAAGCAGACACAAGGACAAGATGGATGTCAATGGAAAAGAAATCTGAGAATCATGTGCAGTGTAAAACAGGTTATTGATTCACTGTGAGTCCATTGTGCACTCCTGTCCTGGCAATGTCACCCACAAAACCTGCTCACCAGAACTGTGAACTTTCTTTAGCAAAAAAATAAACTGAACTCCAGCCATGATTCCACCCTCTTCACAGAATAATTATGGATAACAAAGGTCACCTAGCCCAGTTCATCTCATCCAGCCCAGAGTGACATACAAACATTTACATTCGGAGCAGGAGTAGGCCATTTGGCCCCGTGAGCCTGCTCTGCCATTTGTTAACATTGCCTACATTATACCAGTGACTACAATTCAGAAGTATTTAATTGGCTGTAAGGTGATTTGAGACATCATGAAATGTGCTGTATAAATGTAGGTTTTGTCTTTCTTTCATTACACCTGCATGCAGAAGGCAAAGTGACTGCAACGCTGGTAAAATTGGAGGCTCAGTGCTGATTCTCTCAGGATAATTAATCACAGATCAATCAACTGATGTGAAGAAAGTGGCTACAAAAAATCACCACATTTACAAAAACAATTCAACTCTGTAGCAAATCTCCCCCCAACCCTCCTAACCTCCCCCCATCCCCAACCCCAACCTCCATCCCAACATCCCCCCAGCCACCCTTCTAACCACCCCCTCCAACCTTCACCCAACCCCCTCCAACAATCCCCCAAACCCCCTCCAACCTTCCCCCAACCCCATCCAAACATCCTCCCAAACCCCCTCCAACCTTCCCCCAACCCCCTCCAAACATCCCCCCTCCAACCTTCCCCCAACCCCCCTCCAACCTTACTCCAACACCCTTCCAACCATCCCCCAACCCCCCTCCAACCTTCCCCCAACCCCCCTCCAACCATCTGCCAACCCCCCTCCAGCCTTACCCCGAGTCCCCTCCAACCTTCCTCCAACCCCCCTCCAACCTTCCCCAAGCCCCCTAGCCTTACTCCAACCCCCCTCCAACATTCCCCCAAGCCCCCTCCAACCATCCCCCAACTCCCCTCCAACCTTCCCCCAACCACCCTCCCACCATCCCCCAACCCCCCTCCAACCTTCCCCCAACCTCCCTCCAACCTTCCCCCAAGACCTCCTCCAACCTTCCCCCAACTCCCCTCCAACCATCCCCCAACCCCCCTCCAACCTTCCCCCAATCACCCCCAACCATCCCCCAACCCCCCTCCAACATTCCCTCAACCCCCCTCCAACCTTCCTCCAACCCCCCTCCAATCTTCCCCCAACTCCCCTCCAACCATCCCCCAACCCCCCTCCAACCTTCCCCTAACCCCCCTCCAACCACCCTTCAACATTCCCCCAACCCCCCTCAAACCTTCCCCAACCCCCCTCCAACCTTCCCCCAACTCCCCTCCAACCATCCCCCAACACCCCTCCAACCTTCCCCCAGCCTCCCTCCAACCATCCGCCAACCCCCCTCCAACCTTACCCCGAGTCCCCTCCAACCATCCTCCAACTCCCGTCCAACCTTCCCCCAACCCCCCTCCAACCATCCTCCAACTCCCCTCCAACCATCCCCCAACCCCCTCCAACCTTCCCCCAACTCCCCTCCAACCTTCTCCCAACTCCCCTCCAACCTTCCCCCAAACCCCCTCCAACCACCCCCAACCCCCTCCAACCTTCCCCCAACTCCCCTCCAACCTTCCCCCAACCCCCCTCCAACCTTCCCCCAACCCCCCTCCAACATTCCCTCTAACCCCCCTGCAACCATCCCCCAACCCCCCTCCAACCATCCCCCAACTCCCCTCCAACCATCCCCCAACCCTCCTCCAACCATCCCCCAACCCCCCTCCAACCTTCCCCCAACCCCCCTCCAACCATCCCCCAACCCCCTGCAACCATCCCCCAATCCCCCTCCAACCTACCCCCAACCCTCTTCCAACCTTCTCCCAACTCCCCTCCAACCATCCCCCAACCCCCCTCCAACCATCCCCCAACCCCTCTCCAACCATCCCCCAACCCCCTGCAACCATCCCCCAATCCCCCTCCAACCTTCCCCCAATCCTCTTCCAACCTTCCACAAGACCCCCTCCAATCACCCCCAAAGCCCCCTAACCTTACCTCAACACTCCTCCAACCTTCCCTCTAACTCCTCCTTCAACCTTCCCTCCAGTCCCCTCTCCAACCTTCCCTCCAACCCCCGCCCTTCCCACACACACGTAGCATCCAGTTGGTTTTAAAATGACAGGGATTTGACTTAACATTGTTCAAGCAGCAACACTCTTCGTTGCTGCTGCTGCTTTTCACCTTCAGGCAGGTTTGTGGTTTTCTGGCAGGCTATCCAAAAAAAAAATCCGGAATTGCAAAACTGCCCAAAGGTCGCAAGCAGCAACAGCATCTCATGAAATTGACCTGACACTGGCAGACTGACTTTAAAAATATCGGAGCTCTCAGCCTGACAGATCCAGTCCTTTCAAGCTGGTCTTTCGGGCCTGCAGCTCTGGTTGCTCAGCGTGTACGATGAGAAACTGTTTGAAGCATTGGGCCCAGGCCCCCCACCAAACCCCAGTGTCTGGCATTATCTGCACCCCTCCCCGGCTCTGATGTCAAGTTGTTGCTTGACTCATTTATGGGCTCTCCCTGTTTTGGCCCAAGTTTCCAGACATTCATGAGGAGGGCTTTTCAGAGACAGCTGGGCAGCGTATGCTTTTGTCAGTTCTGGTGTCTAGGTCAATGGCTGGGTGGTCTGTCTGGTTTTATTTTTCTTCAACTTTTCTGTAGCAGTTTGATACAACTGCTTGACCATTTCAGAGGGCAGTTAAGAGTCAGTCATATTGCTATGGATCTGGAGTCATATGTAGGTCAGACTGGGTTAAGGATGGAGGATTTCCTCCCCTAGAGGGCATTCGTGAACCAGATGGGTATTTACAACAATCTAGTGGTTTCATGATCATCATCCATCATCGTTACTGAGGCTACACTTTTATGCTAAATATATAATTAATTGAACTTAAATTGCCCCAGCTGCCATGCTGGGATTTGAACTCATGTCACTGGTATATTAGTCCAGACGTCTGGATTACTAGCCCAGTAACATTGCCATTATGCTACTGTCTGCATTGTAATCGGAACTCTCTTAAGCCACATCAATAATTGTAAATATGTGCCACTTTCAAAAACCCTATTTTAACAATATTGAAAAATGTGCCCATCACTGCCAAAACAGCTTATGTACTGGACAACTTCAAATCCCCAAGAGTTTCCTGCATTTGCCTGTGGCTGAGTCATCCTCCTGCTGTACAGGTTGGCCAATCATGTTCTTTCCTCTGCCTCCCGGATTGTGAGCAGTTCCTGCAAAGTACACTCTAGAAACCACCCCCCCACCCCCTCGCCCTTCCACTTAGTGCAGGAATTTGCAATTATTTTTCAAGATCAGTAACATTGAGCCAGAGTGAGTCCACCCAGAGACTTTTCGTTGATCAGTAATAGTTCTGGACATTTGTAGCAACTTCCATATCATTCACCTTTCACAAACAGAACTTGGAAATTCAAATTACTGAATGTTGACTCTAGCCAACTATACTTCAGTGCCAAATTTCCTGTGCTCTCATAGCTGCTTTCTTACTCCTTGACCTTGCAGCTTCATTGCCTTTTGCCTGTACAATCTACTTAAATCCTCTCAAAACAATGTCAGCAAAATCAGCTAATCCTAACAGAGATACCACATTAAAAACAACAATTAATGAAATATCACACCAGGCCTCCAATACTTTTGCTTCATGCATGAATTGTCAGTCAAAGCAGGCCAAGTCTGTATTTACAGAAAAAATACCACAGTTAACTACTAACTAGTCAGAAATTATAATTTACTACTTGGCCACTCAATCTAGTTCAGGACAAACATCTTGTACTTTCATTGATATGAAAATACTTGTTTCAGGTTTTAATAAATCTGCTCTTTATTGTAAGAGTGGGTGAGAGCAGAGAAAAATATTTTCTTCTCTTATGTAATGGCTAGTTTATTTCAATTAATTCTTAATGTATGGAGTACAGAAGGCTACAATTTTTGCAAGTATTGCATGTTATATTTCAGAAAACCTGACTGACGCAACAATTAAAGTGTAGTTTAAGATCTGGAAGACTCATTCTTAGATTGAAGCAGGACTAACTGGTTCTTCATCGTGAATCATTCTGTCCTTGTGAATCATAGCAACAAGTAGCACAATTTTAGTATCAAATGCTTTGGTTAACATTGCTTTCACTATATTTTAATTACATTTCATTCATCATTTGTCAATTTTTAAGATTCTCGTCAATTATGGACAAAGTGCTTGGCTGTTTTGTAATTGTCACCAAATGGGAATTTAACTTTGCTAATGTCAAATAGTAATATAAATAGTTCTAAATCTACTTTTATATATTAGAAGTCTCCTGACAGGAGATCCCCTATTAAAATTCCAATCGCAGCTGTCAAAACACTGGAGGCCAAGTAAGTCTTTATTACATCCTTTTGATTGTGGTGAAGTCACACTTGTGATAAAGTTGTACTGTAACCAGGGTTTGAAAGCAGTGTTCTGATGCCAGTCCAGATAGTATCGTCAAAGGTATTAGCCTAGATTTTCCATGCTAAAAGTATGGCGGGACAGGACTTCCGCTTTCCTGACAGTACAATTGCTGACCTTCCATTGTTTCAAATGTCTGTATTGACTTAAGGAGGAAGTTATCCTTAGAAGACTGTTTGCTAGTGTTGCATTATGAACTTTCAGACAATACTTTTAAAATTTTGGACGCAAAGAGTCTATTAAAAAGGCCACTAAAAAAAAAATCATGTGACCATTAGCATTTTGGGCTCCAGGCAGTCCTGAATCTCAAACAAATACCTAATTAAGTGTGGACATTCACAGCCAGCTGAGAAATTCACACATCTCGTTGTTTAAGGATGGACTGTCAGCATTCCAGCCGACTCATCTTTTTGTTTCACCACAGACAAAAGAAACATCAAAACTCAGCGTGTGTTAACCGAAAGTGCAAGGGATCCTCCATTCTATTTTGATGGTTTCTTAGCCAAACTAGACAGGGTGAATTTCAAAATGTCAAACGACAATACAGGATATATAATCAACAAATCACCTTGCTTTGGACAAAGAATTTTTGAACTTGTACAAGTCACATGATGAGCATAGCCATGTTTTCTATCTGTTTTTAAAACAGCAAAAGCTGCTTGCAGAGAAAGAGAGAGTTCAAAATTCATCAGAGAAGTCATCAAACCAGCTTCAAGTCAATTATGCAGCCAAGGGAGCAAACAGAAACACCTTGAAAGTACGAGAAGGACTTTGCCCAACCTATTCCAACTTCAAATTCACCCCCTCCTGGAAATTCAACTACAAGAAATATCACAAATTACTGAGAATCCCCTGCTTACAAGACCTTCACTTCAATTAAAAGCATCAACTCAACTAAGAAACTGCAGGCCTGCCACAAATGAGAGACTGAGACAATTATACTCAGTAATTGTATTGATTTTTCTTCATCTATACCTAATCTTTGTGTGAATGATAGTATGTGCAAGGTAATTGAGTGCAACATCATATTCTTTAAACCTCCAGGAAAGTTCCATCTTTCCCCATTATGTACCCAGACACTGGTTTTGTTGCATCCCATGGTATCCAATGATATATGCACTTTTCCATTAATTTTAGAGGAAAAGATAGCCTTGAACAAGGGAGATAGGAATAGACAAGTCTGTGAGCTTTTGCTTTCTCTGAAAAGAAAGCTTTGCAGACCTTGACAGAACTCATGAAAGGTGTTGGAGATTGGCAATAAGACAGTATAGAGTTTGTCAGACCATCTGTTTCTCCTGAAGTTCATTAATTATCAATAATTAACTATCAACACTATCTGGGGGTTACCATCAACCAGAAATAGAACTGGACCATCCATATAAATACTGTGGCTACAAGAACAGGTCAGAGGCTCGGAATCCTGTGACGAGTAACTCCCCTCATGACTCCCCAAAGCCTGTCCAAGGCACAAGTCAGGAGTGTGATGGAATACTTCCCACTTTCCTGGATGAGTGCAGCTCCCACAACACTCAAGGAGCCTGACACCATCCAGGACAAAGCAGCTCACCTGATTTGCACCCCTTGCACAAACATTCTCTCCTTCTACTGCCGACGCACTGTGGCAGCAGTATGTATTATCTACAAGATGCACTGCAGGAACTCACAGCACCTTCCAAACCCATGACCACTACCATCTAGAAGGACAAGGGCAGCAGGCACTTGGGAACACCACCACCTGGAAATTCCCCTCCAAGTCACACATCATCCTGACTTGAGAATATATTGCCATTCCTTGACTGTCGCTGGGTCAAAATCCAGTTGAACAGCCTTGGGATCTGCAGCCTATCAGGCTCAGCATTTAAAGGAAGGGTGTTGTTGAGCATCGAGGTCTGTATCAGATTGTGTGCTGTTGGTGATGATTCAGGTAGAAGTAACCATCAGGAGAACCTAGGAGGACTATTTAATAGCACTGCAGTCAACCATGGAGTGTATGGCTGCTCCAGGAAGGTTTGTAGCTGAGGCCCTAAGAGCAGCCTTTGTTCAAACTGTGGTGCTGACTGGAGAGAGAGGTCTTTCAGTTTGGAAAGATTAACAACTATTGGCAGGCAAGCATCAGACAGAACTTCATTGATTTCACTGGGATCATTAGGTGTAATATCCAGCAGATCAAGGGTCACGCAAAGCCAATGTCCAATATTAGTTATGTGGCAGGAAGTTGAACAGATGTCTCAGGATAGCAACACATGCATGCCCTCCAGCCAACTTCTTCCAACACCTCTATATGTATAGAATGGAGGCAAGGCAAAGTTATCCATGCAACTGCACAAGTCATAACAGCCTGCAGCATTTCAATCCCAAGACTTAATTGGCATGACACAAGGCCCACTTCAGTCCAAAAAGGTTCCCCCTGATGCACAGTAGCCAGCCAGCCAGCTATTAGGGATTTGGATAGGCATGTTCATATGCCCCCACGTTTGTTATTCATTCACTTTAACAGATGGAAGATTTTGTAGTGTGTGCTGACCTGCATGTCCAATTCTCAAAATATACACTCATTACATGAGGCTCTGTGCCGGGTGCATTAATCCATAACATTTGCTCTTAAAGGGTAAAATATTGAGCATGCTGCAAATTTGACTCATTGCTGTCTTGTGCAACTCTCCAATCTACACTCCCTCAAAGAAAGTGAGTTAGGAGCAGAGGCTTCAAACAAAGAGTCTTATGTTTGTGGAACAAAAACAAGATTGAGTTTATTGATCCTAATATTTGTAGTACAACCTTAATTTATTGATCTGGTCATTACTGCCATCTGAAAACTCCTATCTCTTCTAAAAAGTCTACCAGAATTACATGGTCACATGAAATTGTGTGCAGTTGACCGCAACGTGGTAAATATGTACTCTATACGACAGTACTCAAGGGCCAGCAGTTTGAGGATCTCAAATATCGGCTTTGTTATACCTCTTGCACCTCTTTATGTGTATCTTGAGAAGCACCATGCAGATTGAGCAGAATAAGCATAATCATGGTGCAATCTTGCAACACTTGCAAACAATGTAGTGCAATAAGATTTTGCTTTTGCAGATGGTCTTAACATTCACATAGCCTAATATTTTTCTATTTAGAAGCAGCCCTGGGATCTATGGTATTCCATGTACTGCAACATACACGCAGATGATTGATTCCATAGCTTTGGAAAAGTTGAGTTGGACATGGAAACCTGAATTTTTGGTACATATCCAAGGAATTTAGAAAGACAAATATGGTGATCTGGCACCCCAATTTGTATGAAGGTCATCTAGTTTGTGCTGTATTTTAAGACAAAACACAGCATGGTTGATAGCTGTCGTCCCCCAACGTACTAGAAACTGAAGCTGTTATCACTGTCATTCGAACAGGTGAGGCTAGGATTAATGCAGAATCTGTTTCCAAATCCAGGTCAAAACTTGTTTGCTTTCTCAGTGAAAATCTCTGCAGACATTGGCTAAGAACACATAATTGAAGCTAATAGACCCACAGGAGGATATTTCTTCCTCTGCTTCCTTTCTCAGTCTTGCTTCGCCAAAAGTTAAAGAAAACATGCTGGAATGAACCATGTTTTTTTCCGTTATGGATTGTTGCCGAGGAATATGTTTTGTTCATACTTAAGATATAAAAAACGTAAGCCTCAATTCCATTCATAAAATTATCTCATTACAACAATGAATTTCCAGAAATGAAATCTTAAATTCTTAATTATTAATTAACGACAACTAAATTAAAAATAGATTGTTGAACTTGGCAAATCCAAAATGTAAAACTCATGATTCAAGCTAGAAGTGGAGGATAGAACAGTAGAAAAAAAACAACTATGGAATTCACAGAATTCCTTGTAGATTTCTTGGCATAATAACAGTGAACAGTGTAGAGATTTCAATTGTGAGCAGTCCAGAGGCCAACTCCATTTTAAGTTATCATAGTGTGCAGTATGGAAGGAGTTGTAACTCTTGTTACATGTTAGAGAAAAAAGACAACTTCTATTGCACAACCCAAGAGGAAAAGGGCGATGTTGGAATGTCCCACGAGTAGTCTGCAATTCATACTCCAACCAATCACAACTATGACTTTGGATTGAATTATTGAATGTTGAAGTTTTAAAAAAAAGTTTGCCAAGAAATAATATTAATTCAGTCTTGCCTAATGTTTAGGTGAAATGTATAGAGGTAGGATGACATTTTCTCCATGATGAGTGATAATGGAGTCCACGTGGGCTATACCAGAAAAAAATCTGCTACTACTTAGTATTTTTCTGTTATGTTGCAATCAGGCAGGAAATATAAGTATGGTGATGTCTACTGGTTTTAATGTTTCTCGGCTCTCACAGCTGTGCATTTGGAAGAAATATTATTCAAGTTGGTATGAGATCAATTTTGAAGTGTTGCCATCATTGTCGATGTTAAAGTCTTTATATTTTTGCCTTCTCCCTATGCATAGTATCCTTAGGTACCAGTGAAATGAAGTAGAAATGAAGCTCAACATTTTTGTGCCTAATTCCGGCAGCCATTCAAAATTGGGTGGCTGCCTCCTTGGAAGCTAGAAATATTGTCAGAAAATGCTTGAGGTGAAAAATTCAGCAGGGGCCTAGAACTAGGCCAATTTTCTGATTAGATCTGTTAGATTCAGACCGGAAACTAAAATGGGTCTATTGTGAATATCCAGGCCACTGAATCTGCACCATCTCCTTTGGGAGAAAAAAGTTACAATATTACTCTGTGGAAATAGAATCTTCACAGATGAAGTTATTTAGCGTTTCCCTGTATATTGAAAGGATATAACAGTTTCCTGTGGCTGAAAAGAATAGCATGTCAATTCTTTGTTGAGGAGGTTCCAGTCCAAACATTCCACGTTTTTTCGGAAATATTTTAGCGTGCTTATTCACAATGGAGACCTATTCACATTTAAAGCATGATTATCTCAATAGAGCCATTTTAAATATATTTATAATTACCTCTGCCTGGCTGCGGTGCTTAACCTTACAAGGAAATTCATGCAAAATAAATATCTTTGCATGTACATAACACCATTTCTGATATTCTGTGTAAGGGATGTGGAAAAACTATATAATTTTCTCGTGGTTTTTTTCTGGGAAAAAGACTGGTTAACAAGTTTACCAGTGCACCAGGCGGCCACGCAGTGCCTGTAGCTGACAAGACGTTTGTCACTGAAGGGCTTTCTCCCTCACCTGCCCCCAAACCACATCAAAAAAATTCTCTATTCTTGGCAACATTCTGGTAAATCTCCTCTGTGCCCTTTCAAGTGCAATCACATCTTTCCTGTCATGTGGCGTCCAGAACTGTATGCAGTACAAAAAAATACAGTACAATAAAAGGTCCAAGTCTATAGGGGGTGCAGGAGAGGGGTATAAATCATTGATGGTGGCAGGACAGGTTGAGAAAGTGATTAATAAAGCATGTAGGATCCTGGGCTTTATAAATAGGGGCATAGAGTACCAAAAGAAGGAAGTTTTGATAGCCTGCACAAAACTCTGGTTCAGTCTCAACTGGATTATTGTGTCCAGTTCTGGTCACCACACCTTAAGAAGGGTGTGAAGGCATTAGAGGCGGTGCAGAAAAGATTCATGAGAATGGTTCCGGGGATGAGAAACTTCTGTTATATAGGTAGGCTAGAGAAGGTGGGGCTGTTCTCCTTGAAGAAGGGGAGATTTGATGGAGGTGTTCAAAATTATCAGGAGTCTGGACAGAGAACATAGGGAGAAACTGTTCCTGTTGGTGGAAGGATCAGGAACCAGAGGACATAGATTTAAGCTAATTGGCAAAAGAAGCAACCGCGTCCTGAAGAATTACTTTTTTTTCCGCAGCAAGTGAATAGGATCTAACATGCACTTCCTGGGAGTGTGGTGGAAGCAGAGATAATCGAGGCCTTCAAAAAAGCATTGGATCTGAAGAGAAAAAAATTGTAGCGCTACAGGCAAAAGGCGGGGAAGTGGAATTAGGTGAGTTGCTCTTGCAGAGAGTCAGCAGGCACATGATAGGCTGAATAGCATCCTGTGTTGTAACCATTCTATGATTTTATTCTAGTTGTGGCCTAACTAATGTTTTACACAGTTCTAGCATATCCTTCGTGCTTTTATATTCTATGCCTCAGCTAATAAAGAGAATTATCCCATATACCTTTTTAACCACCTTATTGACCTGTCCTGCTACTTTCAGGGATCTGTGAACATGCACTCCCAAGTTCTCTCTGTTCCCCAACACTTCCTCAGTACTGTATTCTGTGTCACCCTGTCTTCTTTTTCCCCTCCCCAAATGCATTACCTCACATTTCTATGGATTGAATTCCATTTGCCACTTTTTTTCCCACCTGTGCATTGATATCTTCCTGCAGTCTACAGCTTTTTTCCTCACACGGCCAATTTTTGTATCAGCTACAAACCTACTACTCATACCCCCACATTTAAGTTTGAGTTGTTAATATATACCATAAAAGCAGGGGGCTTAGTGCTGGTCCCTGCAGAACCCCAGTGGAAACAGCCTTGCAGTCACAGTAACACTCGGCAATCATTACCCTTTGCTTCCAGCCACTGAGCTAATTTTGGAGCCAACTGCCATTTTGCCATGGACTCATGGTCTTTTACTTTTCTGACCAGTCTGCAATGTGACACCTTGTCAAAAGCCTTGCTAAAATGCAGAGTACGTCAAATGTATTAGCTTCATTGGCATTCCTTGTTACCGCCTCAAAAAATTCAGTCAACTTCTCCAGACATGACCTTCCCTTAGCAAATTCATGCTGACTGTTCTTGATTAATCTATAGCTTTGTAAATGATGTTTTATACTGTCCTTCAGAATTTTCCCACCATCGGGGTTAGGCTGACTGGCCTGTAATTGCTCAGTCCACCCCTTCCACCCTTTTTAAACAACGATACAATATTAGCAGTCCTATAGTCCTCTGGCACCATGCCTATTGTCAGAAAGGATCGAAAAATGATGGTCGGAGCCTCTGCTATTCGATTCCTTGCTTCTCCTAGCAGCCTGGGATACATCTGGGCCTGGAGATTTATCTACTTTGAAAGATGCTAAACCCCTTGTTGTGATATGATGTACATATACCTTTAAGGGAGTGTATATTAAACTGCTGTCAATAACAACTACCAAGACAAGATATGATGCAGCGGTCCCATGACTTGTTACCCAGTAACAGTAGAAGTCAGATATGCATACACAGTCCCCCGGTTAACATAGTATGTCTTATCTTCAAATAAAGAACCCACATCAATGTTTTACCAATCCTTGTCGTATGATTGGTGCGTTTATGTTGAATAGAAGACTGTAACGCCCTTTAATATTTCTTCTCTTGTTATTTTTATTCTGTACAATATTTCACTCTCTTCCTCCTTAACTATATTTTCTGCATCAGCCCCCTCTCTCATTAAGGCAGTTGAAATGTATTAATTAAGCCCACGTCTTCCGCCTCCACACATAGGTTCCTCTTTTGGTCTGAAGGATTTAGTGCGACATACAATATGGACATCAGAGCTTTTAAAGAACACTGTAGCTCCTGCTGCCGACCGGAAAGACATGGGGAAAAGTAGTGCATGTGCAGCCGGCCCACATTGCAGCTACAGGCACATGCACAACTATTCCTGACGCCTTTCCAGTCGGTAGCAGGAGTCGAATATGCACGATGGGCATCAATTGCGCTGCCACAAATAACAGATTACGAAAAGACATGATTGGTTGGCAACAATTTATTCCAGTTCCCAAACTGAAGGGATCTCAATCTAAATGAGAGTTTATGTGAGTGCTGCCTCCTTAGGCTAGATCCCGTGTGGTAAGCCTTTATGCAAAGAGTTGCTATGCAGCCCGGGTACCCCCCTTGGTAGATAATGGGACTCCTACTTCCAGGGTCATTGTTATGCATTGGGTAATGAACTTTTTCTTAAATGTTTTCTTCAAAATACTATTTTTATTGATTTTTACCAAAACTGGCTTTCAACTAAATAATACAATCAATCCTCCACATTGGAAGTTGGGAATCTCTTTTACTGAAATGTCCTGTTCAAATATCTTCATCATTTACTAAACCATCAGAAGTGTATTTTACAGAAGGAACAGTTGATAAATGATAGATAGGTTAGATACAAGAACTTGCAATCGGTTAAGGACTGCACAGACCTAAAAATGGTTAACTTGAGCTTAATTCTTAGTCTATGTCAAGCTGGCTTATTTGTTTTAATGGACACAGCTGATACTGTGGGAAGAATCATCCGGTCCCATTGACAGCGGGCAAGCATGGGAGATTCAGCATGAGGGGCAGTAACGGTTTCACGCCGGCATGAAATCACAATGGGATCATCCAATGGTGACCGCCATGGCAGAATGAGAATCCCACTGGAGGCCAGTGTGTACATGATTTGCATCCCCCTAATGGGATGCAAAGTAAGACCCAACCGGAATCATACCCCCATGGCTATTTACCGTTACGCCGGCAGGAAAACAAATTGGCCCAGAACACGTCTGGACAAGTGAGACGTGCAGAAGTCAGGACTGACCTTTAGGACCTTGCTCAGGTTGCGGACATCCGAGGAGAAGAAGATACTGGAGCTCTACAGCTACCGGACCCTGGAGGAACACATGCATCTCATGCACGTGGCTCCGCCACGAAGTAGCTCTCGGAAGGTGGGAGGTCTCTGTTGATGCTCTGGGCTTGCTTCAGAACATCACAATCTTAGCCATGGGCTGTTACGGATGATCGACAAAGGAGGGAGGGAGGGAGGAAGCTTTGGTGTGAGTGGGAGAGGAAAGTGTACCAGCGGGGGGGGTGAGGTTGCGGCGAGGGGAGCAACAAAGGTGTCGGGGGGAGGTGAGGTTGGCAGAGGGGGATGAAGTTGTCCATAAGACCATAAGATCATAAGACGTAGGAGCAGAAGTAGGCCATTTGGCCCATCGAGTCTGCTCCACCATTCAATGAGATCATGGCCGATCTGATAATCCTCAGCTCCACTTTCCTGCCTTTTCTCCATAGCCCTTGATTCCCTTATAGATTAAAAATCTGTCTACCTCAGCCTTGAATATACTTAAGCCTCTACTGCCCTCTGTGGTAAAAAAATCCACAGACTAACTACCCTCTGAGAGAAGAAATTCCTCCTCATCTCTGTTTTAAATGGGTGCCCCCTTACTCTGAGATCATGCCCTCTAGTCCTAGACTCTCCCACAAAGGCAAACAACCTCTCAGCATCTACCCTGTCAAGCCTCCTAAGAATCTTATATATTTCAATAAGGCCACCTCTCATTTTTCTAAACCCCATTGAGTACAGGCCCAACCTACTCAACCTCTCATCATAAGAAAATCCCTCCATACCCAGAATCGACCTAGTGAACCTTCTCTGGACCAAAGGTCTTTGGGGATCAAAGATTATGGGGAGAAGGCAGGAGAATGGGGTTGAGAAACTTATCAGCCATGATTGAATGACGGAGCAGACTCGAATGGCTTAATTTCTGCTCCTATGGTCTTATGGTCTTATGGACTGCCTCCAATGTCAGTATATCTTTCCTTAGATAAGGGAACCAAAACTGTTCACCGTATTCTAGGTGTGGTCTAACTAATGCCTTGTATAGTTTTAGCAAGACTTCCCTATTTTCATATTCCATTCCCTTCGAAATAAAATCCAACATTCCATTTGCCTTCCCCTATTACCTGCTCAGGAGGGGGAGGTTGGGAGATGGGGGTAGAAGGTATCAGGGAGGAGGAGGGAGTATGGGGGGAAGAGGGTGTAATGGGGAGAATACTGCACAAGTAGGGAGGTAGGTGTAAGGGGAGAGGAGGGTTTAAGGGAGGGAGTTCGGAGGGGAGACGGAGGAAGTTATGAGCGGAGAAGATGTCCAGAGAGAGGAGGGAGTAAGGGTAGAGGAGGGACTAAGGATTGAGGAGGGAGTAAGGGGGGGATGTCCAGCGAAAGCGCAAGGGAGGGGCCTGTAGAGTCAATAACTGCCTTCTGGGGTGTGAACTGAGGGTTTTTGGCTCGTCGAGTGGGTATGGGCCCAACCTGAACAAGCGTAAAATGATGCGCAATGATGTCGGGCAAGCGTCCCAACGTCATCGTGCACTCGTGTGATATTGCGGGTGCGCACGGGAGTCGGCAGCGCGCCCACTGACAATTAAGCAGTGGTAGGACGTAATGATGAGTGTGAGGGGGGCAGAGGGAGCTGGTAGGGTGGGAGGGTGAGGGGGCACTGCAACAGTAGAAGGGGTGGTGAGGATAGTTAGTGAGTACATAGAGGCAAACGCGGACCATAGGTGTGTAAATAAGGAGGTCAGGGAGGTCAATGTGGATGGGGGTGGGATTTTCAGGAAGATAGGGAACATGCGCCTAGTAGGGTTGGTAGGTAACAGTGAGGAGATGGAAGGTGATGCCGGGGGGGTCCACAGTTATGGGGGAGAGGACGTGGGTAACTGGAGAGGGGAAAGGATGGGGGAGCTGATCAGAAACTTGATGTCTACCATGTTTTAGAAATCGAAAGTGAGCCTCATGTTGGCCGGGCACAGGTGCAGCATGGGAGTGTGATCAATGGATGGGCGGAGATGAAGCTCAGCTCAGATGGACAACTGAAAGAGAACCCCAGCAGGCAGCATTGAACATGCTCAGGACATTGAGATGAGTGTGAAATATGAAGGATCCGTATGTGTGGGAGAATGCTTGCTCAAGGCTCAAAAAGGTCCTGCCACACACACACTTCTCCCTCCAGAATCACTCGTGGGCCAGCTGTGTGCAGCTGAACTGCTAGTGGTGGCAGGGGAGTGGGGGGATGCAGGGGGAAGCCAGTAAATGAAGCTGAAAGACAACACTACACATTATTCAGTGAAAGTGAATATATTTTCAGATTATAAAGTGACAAAATGTGTTCACCCTGTGCAACCATCTAGTGATCAGAATTTCTTAACTTTTCTAGACCTATCACTTCTTCTAGGTGCTGCCCTGACATCTGCAGCAGGGGTGGAGACAGCCTGTGCAGTGGTTGGCCCGGTTGCCTCTGATGGCTTTGGCATGGGTCCTCTGGAGGGCCGAGACCTGGAGGTCCCTGGCTTGCTGTGGCTGTCCTCCTGTGGGCCAGATGCTCCGTCTGCAGTGACCAAGGATGAGATTGAGGCGGTCACAGGCAAAGGGGACTCAGAGGGAGAGGATAGGAGATGACTCCCCTGCCACCACTAGCAGTTCAGCTGCACGCAGTCAGCCCACGAGTGATTCTGGAGGGAGAAGTGTGTGTGTGGCAGGACCTTTCAGAGCCTCGTGCAAGCACTCTCCCACACCCGTAGATCCTTCCCCCATCACACTCATCTCAACGTCCTAAGCATTTTCAATTGCTGCCTGCGGGGGTTCTCTTTCAGTTGTTCATCTGAGCTGACCTGCATCTACACCCCACCATCTCTGAGATTCCTGAGTGGATGACCCAGGGGTGTCCAGTTGCTGCTCCTCCTCCCTTCGGGTGCTAGAGGTCCCCGGTCTAACTCCTTGAGGGGAAGGAACACCTGGAGGGACGTCGAGCTGCCCCGTTTCCCTCTTGCGTTGCCACTGCAGGAATTCACCCATGGCTACCGCGATGAAGTGCAGGTCTGTGCGCATCTCCGCGTTCTGCTGGCCCAGGGTCTCCATGGCGTCCGTCATCCTCCCCTTCCCATGGGGACCTCTATGCATACACATGTGGGTTCCACTTCATCAGAGAGCAGACAAATACACTCCTCCGTCTCGCGTGCTACTCTGTTGAGGGCTTCCAACAGCTCTGATGTGATGTTCCCCCACCTTCTGCTGACTCTTCACGATGAGCTGGAAGGCCGAATCCAGAGGCTCGTCATCTGATTCAGACCTCACAGATGCATCTTCCCCTGGAGTCCTCTGAGTGCCAGGGAGCTCGGCTGAACCTGCTTCCTCTTGTGGCAGATACATGTCTGTGCGATGACCGTCAGATTGTGAACCCGAGCCTGCTCTAATCTAGGTCCCACCGAGGTGTGTGTCACAGTGCTGGTGGAAGGTGTAGGTTAGCGCCGTGATGGGTCTTCAAGTGTACTGCCCTCAGAGCCCTCCTCCGAGGCACTCTTGGAGCTGGGGTCGGGTCAATGTTGCCTGAGGGCGACATGTCAGATGTGCCCTTAAAGACCCGCCACTGCGCACACCCACACCCTCCACCAGCGCAGCGACATACACCTTGGTGGGACCTGGATTAGAGCAGGCTTGGATTAGTGGTCACCGCAGGAATGCATGCCCTTGTCAGATGTGCCTAGGACAGAAAGTGGAGATTATTAGTGTTTGGCAGCCACGTTGAACACAGAACAGTGGACTCAAAGTAGCGTTGAGGGAGGGATCATGTGGTGCAGGATCCTCATGTGGGTGTTCGCCACCAACCTCACCATCGCTGCAGGAGTAAGGACCTTGATGTCCCGCACTCCACCCCAGTCTGGGACCTCCCCCATTGATTGTGCGCGATCTTTTTCCTGTATAAAGAGAGATGGAGGAAGTGTGAACAAGGTGCATGCCAGGCCAAATGAGAATGATGCCAGTCGTGCGTGTGTGCTGAGTGGACAGAATGAGGAGGAAGTCTCCAGAGGAGGTGAGGCCAGATGCAGATGTGAGGGTGTATCTGAGACAGGGTGATGATTTCCCCTGAGCTGGCAGTGAGTGAGACGCCAGTGAGTGTGTGAGTTTAGAGTGATGAGATGGTTGCCTTACCCTGGTAGCATGGATGAGATCATTCATCCGTTTTCTGCACTGGATGGCCAGCCTCTTGTGCACAGCATTGGCACTGACCACCTCTACCATCGCCTCCCAAGTTTTCGTTCATATTTTTTACATTCATGTTTACATACTACCCCATCTCCCCCAAGTCTCTGACATCACAAATTCAATCTGTCAGGTGGCTTCACAGCTGATCGTGTTCTTGTCAGACTTGGAAGATCGGTATTGCGTTTCTGAGCTCCTTTTTCTTGACTTGGATGGTCTTCATTGAGAGTTGTAGCATCTGTTTTTTATTAATTTCTGACTCAGTGTCTGGTTCTTCCAAATGTATGACTGATTGTCCCATTTTTAATGATTAGAAATAAAATGTTTCCAGTTTCTATGTATATTACTTTCTGAAGCATGTATTAAATAAGATCCCTTTTGACTGTTATCTCTCTGGGCTATAACTCCTTCTTTCTCTTGGTCCGACTTCTGGATCTGAATGGAGTATAATGAGGGAAAATGTGAAATTGTCCATTTTGGCAGGAAGAATGAAAAAAGCATATTGTCTAAATGGTGAGAGGTTGCAGAGCTCTGCGACGCAGAGGGATCTGGGTGTCCTCGTGCATGAATCACAAAAGGTTAGTATGCAGGTACAGCAGATAATTAGGAAAGCTAATAGAATGTTATCGTTTATTGTGAGGGGAATTAAGTAAAAAAATAGGGAGGTTATGCTTCAATTGTACAGGACACTGGTGAGGCCACATCTAGATTACTGTGTACAGTGTCGGTCTCCTTATTTAAGGAAGGATGTAAATGCATTAGAAGCAGTTCAGAGAAGATTTTCTAGACTAATACCAGGAATGGGCGGGTTGTCTTATGAGGAACGGTTGGACAGACTAGCCTTGTATCCGCTGGAGTTTAGAAGAGTAAGAGGTGACTTGATTGAAACATATAAGATCCTGAGGGATCTTGACAGGGTGGATGTGGAGATGATGTTTCCTCTTGTTGGAGAATCTAGAACTAGGGATCACTGTTTAAAAATAAGGTGTCGCCTATTTAAGACAGAGATGAGGAGAAATTTTTTCTCTCAGTGGGTAGTGAATCTTTGGAACTCTCTTCCTTAAAAGGCAGCTGAAGCAGAGGCTTTGAATATTTTTAAGGGAGAGGTAGATAGATTCTTGATAAACAAGGGGATGAAAGTTTACCTGAGGTAAGCGGGGGGTTACAATCAGATCAGCCATGATCTTATTGAATGGCAGAGCAGTCTCGACGGGCTGAATGGCCTACTGCTGCTCTTAATTCGCATGTTGATGTGTTTGTATCTGGACTTGATCCATTTCTTCCTCTCTTTACTGTTATACTTTTCCTGATCACATTTCTCTCTCTCTTTATTCGATTTGGAGGTTTTATCCCTCTCTTTGCATTTTGTATGCTCCCTATCCTTGCTTCTTGAGTTTGCCCTCGTTCCTTTGTTTTATTTTCTGTCCTTCCTTACTTCTGGAGTGATGTCTCTCCTTCTTGAACTCTCGGGTCGTCCTGGACTTCTAGCCCTGGACGTCTAGCCCTGGAAGTAATTCTTTGGTTAGGATGGGAGGAATCCATCTGCTTAATGTCTTTGTTCCCCTCAGAATCCAGCAGACCTGGTTTATCAATAAGTTCACTTTCTTCTCACATAGAAAGGGCAGACATTATGTGGCTTGGCTCCATGTCTAGATTTGGCTCCTTTGACTGCTAGTATCCTTGATGACTACTTTTTGGGGATGGATAGGTACAGATGCACTTTCTAGAAGGTCACCACTGTTGGATGAATGTAGTATTTCAACAAAGTATTTGGTCACCAGATTTTCATCTTCCACTTTTGAAGCAATGCTACAGAGTGATGAATGATCATTCTCATTCTTGTGTTTTTTTCTGGTCTAATTTTTTTCACTGTGCATTCGTTGTGCATGAGCAGACTTCCCCCTCTTGAACATCCTGTTGCAAAACAGCTGGACTATCGATCTCTGTGAAGGGTGTCAAAAAGTCACAAACCAGATCTTCATTGCAGCTGGATAGCTTCAGGGATTCATTTCTGAAGTCACCCTTGGATTCTTGCTGACTGACTTCCACTTTTCTGATAAGATTGAGGTCAATACAAGCTCTTCTACTTAAAAGAGAGAATTCCTGATTCTGTAGACAATGTTTCTAATATCTGCTTTCCCTTATACTGGATTGTTGTCTGTAACTTTCCCTTAACCTTTGGTTTGACTCGTCCTGGACCGTATAGCTGGATGTCCATTGGCTGCAGGCAATGCCTTGGTAACCTGGGTTCATTGATAAAACCATTACACTTGCTCCTGTAGGTAGATTAAAGTTGGGGATATGTCTGTTGTCGTATGCGTCTACAGTCCAGAATGCCTGCTTGGGGTCATTGATCTTGCTGGGAAATATTTTTGATCCTCTTCTGGCAGAAATTCTTCAATGTCATTAATAGCCTTATGCATAAAGATTTTTGCTTTGAAACCTCTGAAGTTAGAGGTTTTACTTCGGCACGTCTTCCTCAAATGTCCAATTCTTCTGCAGCAAAAGCATTCTGTAATGTTTGCGGGACACTGTTCGTGCCTGTGGGCATTTTTGGTGCCACAGCACTGGCAGGGTTTTTAGGCACCTTGTATTTTCACTCCAAATTGTACCTTATTTTCTGATGCTTCTTTTACCTTCCTGGGATAAAGGAACTATATGGTCACTGGAGGTTTCCTGAGCCAAGGTTTTTCTTCACTTCTCAATATTGCCCTGTTCTGTTTACAGATCTTTGTTGTCTCACCAGCTGTATTGCTTTTTCAAAGGTGAGGTCTTCCTTAGATTGCAATAAGTCTGATAGGGATTCATCGGTAACACCAACTACAATGTAGACTCATACGAATTAGGTTTTTAAGTCTACATACTCACATCCTTCAACCAGCCTGTAAAGGTCATAAATAAAAGCATCTACTGGTTCACCTGGTTTCTGGATCATTTTGTTCAATTTGGCCCTTTGCAGAATCTTATTGCACCTCAGGTTGAAATAGTTATCAGATGCTTTTAATACTTCTTCAAATTTGTCAGAGGTTTCATTGATGCCCTGTTTTGCAATAACATCATCTGCTCCTCTTCCAATGGAGTAAAGTAATGTGTTGACCTGTTCCGCTTCAGACTTACTGTCCAATCCTGAAGCAATTTGGAACCTCAAGAAACGTTTTCTCCAAAGTGCCCAGTTTGTCCTTCCATGTGTTCAAACTTTTAGGTAGCATAAATTTAGGATCAATTGCTTTTCTGAGCTTTCAGGTGGGTTACCTGGAGTCTCAAATTCTCCTTCCAGTATTTGAAGTTTCCCCACGCTGTTCAGCCTCTCACTGAGACCGGCTGAGGTTATTGTCTCTCAAAGAGGGGATCTTTCAGCTGGACTTGGTATTTATTTTTTGAATGCTGCAAAGCTGTTAAAAGCTACTTTGCTGTAGGTTATTTCAATAATCTCTTCACTCTCTTCCCCTGGAGCTTGGAGTATTTGCAGCCATTTTCTTTTTTTTTTATGCTGCCTCGCGGTCACCGTGTGTCATAGCGCCAACCTCGGGCCAGGACTACAGAGTTTTCCATAACCTGCCCTTGCAAGGGATCTAACTTTCCCAATACTGCCTGCCCAGTGCACCGTTAAAATTTATTTTTACCCTTTTTAAGGGTTGCTCACCAGTTCCACAATCTTTGTTTGGTTCTCCGGCTCGAAGCCTAAGATCGCTGGATCAGGATTTTCTTCACAGGCCACCACGTGCTGTGGTGCAGCCCTGAATGACTTTGAAAATTGATTCCCTGACTCTTCCTGCCTTCACTTCATCTTTGGAGCAGCTTTGGAGTTGCTCAGCTGCGCCTTACAGAGTTCTGCAGATTTGGCACCACTTTTGCAGGTCTGATATTTCATATTCTTTAAAGTTGAATTTTCAGTGCTTCGGGGCCCATCCCACCACTGCCACCTTGTTGTATGTTGGATAGTCTAGCTTTGGAATGATAACTGAGACATAGGTAAGTTCAAGTAACCACTGGTTGATTTTATACCACTGAACTTTGTACAGCTATCCATGACCAGGTGTTACACTGCTGAAGCCATGAACATTCTCCCCACCTCTCCTAGTCATGTGTTGTCTTACATCATCATTATGGGAAGTGCCGTTTACATAGTCCCACACATTAACCCTTAAAAACCCTAATACTACACAGTTCTTAATTGAACAGGGCACTGAGATTGCAATCTAATTCAGCCTGGGAGAGTGGGCAGGAAAGGGCAAGAGTCAGTGACAAGGTTATGGAGTTATGGAGTTTATCGAGTGGGGCAAAGACAATGCCATTAGTCTTTCCAATGTTTAAATGGAGGAAATATGTTTTTTTCAAGACTGCATGTCAGATCAACAGTCTGATGGCACAGAGGAAGTTGAGAGGCAGAGGGAAGTTATTTATCAGCATATGTGTGGAACCTGATCCCGTGTCTTCAGATGATGTCAGAAGGGGCAGTACACAGATCAGGAAAAGGTGGTGGTTTTAGGACAGTGCGGGGACAGGAAGAGAGATCAACAGTTCATGCAGCTGTGCTCGAATAGGTAAGAGTGCAGCCAAACAATGGTGCTCCCACTGAGTTGAACGACTGAGCAGAGTCATTGACAGAGGATGGTGTGATCCTTTTGAAAGTTGAAGAGAAATTGAGGAGGAATAATGCACCAAGGTTAAGAATGTTCTTAATGTGCATTTTGGGCTGTTTCAGTGCTGTGGAATGGGTGGAAAGATAATTGTGATTCAGAGTGTACTTAATCATCTTGTTTGTATTCATATGTTAGGTTAATTTTAAATATTTGTAACTGATTTAACAACGGTGAAAAAATTTGCTGGAAATATCCTTATAGTGGATCATTTTGGTATGATAGGTATTTAAAGTAATTTTTTTCCAGCAGTAAATGTGTGGTGAAGGGTAAAGGTTTGTGCTTGGTTTTAGAATCCCATTTTAGTGGCTGGAAGAAAGCTGTGACCTTGAAAGCTCACAGAAACTTCCAGAGCAGGGTCATAATAGCTCAGCTCAGTTGAAACACTAGGGCTGTTCACATGTCATTCATCTGGCCCTTTTAATGCTAATAAATCCTGCTCATTATATACTAAGGTAGTTCACCAGTCATGGTGGTAATTTGCTTTAGCGTTCACACTAAAGTTGCCTACAGTGGTGTAGTAATTAACATCATTTAAGGTGATGGTCAAGGAAATTCCAATGTTCAAAAGTAGGAAGGAAAATGCTGGCTTTTTGGGGGTATATTCACAAGGCAAAACCCTAAGCTATGGCCTGCTGTTTCAATTTGCATGAAAAAACGATGTGCAAGTCTTAACAAGCATGCTATACAGAACAGCTTTACAAGCCAGGGCTGTGATAGCATTCACTTTCAAACCGCCTGGGGGTAAAAAAAACTCACATGGGTCTGAGGTGTTCATGTCTGCGAATATTAAATGTTCTTGTTGAATGCGATCCTGAGTGGATTGTTCATGGGCCAAGCCTTGCTGTTGACAACACTAGTTGGCTTTGTTGCCCAGTAAGATTTTAGCATGTGTTTCAGTTGCAAAGCCTATTGCTGCTTGTTTTCATATACAACTGTTCATAGATAGAGCATAGGAGACTGGCCAGCCATTTTTTAAAACGTTGAGTCAGTTTTGAGAGAGAGATTAATTGGTCAATCATACATATAAAAATAAATTGTTTGGAACTTTAAAATAAATAGTTATTTTTGGAATATTAATCTCCTATCTGTTGTTTGGCTCAATTGGGAGCATGTTTGCCATCAGGACTTGAGTTCAAAAATCGAGGCTGACACTCCAATGCAGTGCTGAAGGAGTGCTGCACTGTTGGAGGTGTTGTCTTTCAGCACTTGGCTGAAAGCCCTGGCTGCCCTCTCAGGTGGATGTAAAAGATCCCATGGCACTATTTTGAAGAAGAGGAGGGGAGCACAGCCCCTGTTTGAGCCAATATTTAACCCTTAATCAACATCACAAAAACGGGGCGGAATCGTCCCAGATTTGCGCTAAGTGCTGTAGCGGGAGTGGATAAAGATGTTTTACCCACCAGCCACAATGGTGGATTTTCACATTGTATTACCTCCTTCCCAGCGGGTCCCACCTTATTAATAATGCATTCACGGGAAGCACTCTGGATCACTGGCGGGCGGGCTCGGATTTGCCTGCCACACCGTGACCTCAGTGCTTCCTCACCCCGGGCATCATATTTAAGCCGCACCAGGTCGCAGTCTACTTCATGTCTACAGCCCAGGACTGCTCCAGGCGACAGAAGACCCCAAAAGCAAAGAAGACGGCAGCCCCTAGATTTACTGAACCCTCTCTGGGACACCTGCCGGACACAGTGGAAGGCCATCGCGATGTCCTCTACCTCCGCTCTGGCCACAGGAGGTCCACCAGGGTCACCAATCCAGCTTGAGAGGCGGTGGTGGCGGCGGAGCACAGAAGAGGTTGGCCATCCAGTGCAGGAAGAGGATAAATGGTATCATCCGTTCCGCCAGGGTAAGTCACATCACCCTCAACTCACACACTCACAAACCCATCACACATCCACACGGACCTCACACCTCAAGGGTCGACATCACTAACTCTCACGCACACCCTCACATCTCCTTCAGGCTTATATCCTCTGGAGCTCACGTCTCCCGTCCATGTCTTCGCTCAACTTGCAAACATTCCATGTAGAGCCATGTGTCCTGCTCGCACTCTCACCATCTCTTTTCATGCAGGAGAAGCTGGCTCACATCAGCAGGGAGAGGTCCCAGATGGGGGTGGAGTGGCCCACATTTGGCCCCTCACTCACTTTGAGGTGTGCCATCGCATTGACTGGTGAGGATGTGGGCTGTGCAAGCGGCAATGGTGAGGTCGATGGCGAGCACCCACATAAGGATCCTGCCCTCTCTCAACGCAGGTGTGTTACCGACGCACCCTCATCTTCCAGTCTACCAGCTCCCGCTGCCTTCTCTCACACACATCATTCCCTCCTACCATATCTACCGTCAGCTCGCTCCCCAAGAGGCAGCTATTGACTCCACAGACCCTTCCCTTGAACAGTCACCTGGACATCCCCCGGTCCTTACTCCCTCCTCCATCCTTACTCGTTCCTCCACCCTTACTCCCTACTCCCGCCAGACACCTTTCCCTCTCCAAATTCCCTCCTCCCCCTGGATACCTTTCCCCTCCGGAGTCCCTCCTCACCCATGGACACCTGCCCCCTCTAAACTCCATCCCTTACACCTTCCTCCCCCATTACACCTACCTCGCCACTTGCAGCATTCTCCTCCATTATACCCTCCTACCCCTGTACTCGCCCCACACCCATACTACCTCCTCCCTTTGGACACATTCCTTCCCCCCCAAACACCTTCATTCCCCCACCCCCCGCCAACCACACCCTCCCCCACACCTTCGTTCCCCCACTCCCACCCTCACCCCACCCCCACCCCCCACCCGCCCCCCCCCCAACAAAACAGTACACCTTCACTCTCCCAGTCACATGTAGACCTTCTTCTCCCACTGCTCCCACACTCTCCACCCCCGGTACACCTTCCTCTCCCCCACCCACCGCTGGACCTTCCTCATCCCGCCTCACCAATCATCTGTAGCAGCCCATGGCCAAGACCATGATGTTCCGAAGCAGACCCGAAGCATCAATAGAGATCTCCCACCTTCCTGCTTTGCGGCGATGCCATGTGCATGAGGATCCACTAAGCATGCAATGCACGTGTTCCTCCAGGATCCGGTAGCTGTAAGGCTCCAGCGTTTTCTGTTCCACAGATGCCCATGACCTGGGCAAGGCCCAAACGGTATGTCCCAACTTCTGCACATCACACTTGTCCATCCATTACTGGAATGCAAATCGTGTTCACACCGGCCTCCAGCAGGATCCGCATTCAACCATGGCGGACACCATCGGATGATCCCACTGTGATTTCACGCCAGCGTGAAGCCGATTTCTGCCCCTCACATCAAATTGTCGTTCCCCCCCGCCGAACTCCCCGTCATGACGCCCACCACCAACAACAGGACCGGACGATTCTGCCCCAGATTATCTGGTCATTATCACATTTTTGTTTTATTGGAGCTTGCTATGCTAAAATTAGCTGCCACATTTCCTGCATTACAACAGTGACTATATTTCAAAATTAATTCATTTATGGTAAAGCATTTTGATCTGTGCAGTGGTCATGAAAAGCACGATATTACTATCTCACTTCTATGAGTATCCTGGGAAATGTTCCTTCCCCAAAGCATCACTAAATAGTTAAATGGGCATTCATCTCATTTGTGAGATCTTGCAATGTGCAAAATAGCAGCTCCATTTGCCTATGTAACAGCACTCAGCTAAGTAGTTTACTGAGGCCCTTTGAGGTGTTTCTGAAATAAGGATGTATATAAATGCAAGTATTTGCATGGCCTGGGGCAGATCAGTCATGATCTAATTGAATGGCAGGGCAGGCTTGAGGGGCTTTATGGCCTAATCCTGCTCCTTTTTCTTATGTTTTTATGTTCCTTGATGTCAAATAATGACTTGTGCCATTCCTGCTTATTATAGGTGGGTTCCTCAAACAAACAAACAAACAAACAATACTTTGTTTTTAAATTTCAAGCAAACAGAAAGATCCTACTACACACAACACATCATGTCTATATGAAACTGAACAAAATTCATGCACTACCCCAGAGCATGACACAAAACTGCCTGCCGTCTTATAATCCACATATTGTTATCCATTTTGATGTATTCACTGAGGTACTGTCTGCTTTATAAGTGAAAAGAACAACTTAATAGCCTCACTTTGAAAATATAATATGTAATGATAAAAACTAATCTGTGAATATAAGAAGTAGGAGCAGAAGACTGTACAACCCATCAAGCCTGCTCCGTCATTCAATACAATTAGGCCTGATCCTGGGCTTCAACTCCACTTTCCCACCTGCTCCCCATATCAAAAATCTGCAAATCTCAGCCTTAAATATATTCAATGATGGCACATCCAAAACCCTCTGAGGTAGAGAATTCCAATGATTCACAACCTTTTGAATGAAGAAACCTCTCCTCACCTCAGTCCTAATTGATTGGCCCCTTATCCTGAAACTGTGCCGCCTTGTACTAGATTCCCCAGCCAGGGGAAACAACCTCTCAGTATCTATGCTGTTAAGCCCCTTCATAATCTTGAATGTTTCAATGAGATCACTGCTCATTCTTCTAAACTCCAGAGAACATAGACCCAATTGACTCAGTCTCTCATCATAGGACTAACTCTCTCATCCTAGGGACTCATCGAGTGTGCCTTCACTGTACTGCCTCCAATGAAAGTACATCCTTCCCTAAATATGGAGACCAAAACTGTACACAGTATTCCAGATGTTGTCTCACCAAAGATCTGTACAGCAGCAAAACTTCTTTATTCTTGTACGCCAGTCCTCTTGCAATAAAGGCCAACATGCTATTTGCTTTCCTTATTGCTTGCTTTACATTCATGCTAACTTGTTTTACAAGTACACCCAAGTCACCCTGAATGTCAACATTTACAAGTTTCATGCCTTTTAAAAGATATTCTGCTTTTCTATTTTTATGACCAAAGTGAATAACCTCACACTTCCCCATGTTATACTTCGTCTGCCATCTTGTTGCCCACTCATTTAACCAGTCAATATCTCTTTGCAGCCTCTTTCTGTCCTCCTCACAGCTTGTAAAGTCCTGAAAGTCAGCAAAGTTAGATACAATACTCTATGCCTCTTCTTCCAAGTTATTAATATTGATTGTAAATCGCTGAAGCCCAAGAACTGATCATGGCTGCACTCCACTAGCACAGCCAGCCAACTTGAAAATCCCTTATTTCCACTTCCTGTCTGCTAACCAACCCTCTATCCATGCTAATTTTTTTTTTATTCATCCACGGGATGTGGGCTTCGTTGGCAGGGCCAGCATTTATTACATAATATAATATATATATTATCCCCAACTCCATGAGCCCCTATCATGTGTATTAACCTTTTGTGTGGCACTTTATTGAATGTCTTTTGGAAATCAAAGTTTACTACATCTACTAGTTCCCCTTTATTCAGCCTACTAGTTACATCCTCAAAAAACGAATACATTTGTCAAACAGGATCTTCCTTTTGTAAAACTATATTGATTTGCTCTAATCATACTATGTTCTTCTAAGTGCATTGTTAAGATTTCCTTCTTAATAGATTCCAGCACTGATGTCAGGCTGACTGGCCTGTAGTTCCCTATTTTCTCTCTCCCTCTTTTCTTGAATACCAATGTTACATTTGCTAACTTCAGATCTGCTGGAATCTGTCCCAAAATCTCGGGAATCTTTGAAAATCATAGCCAGGGTGTACACTATCTCGGCAGCTGCCTCCTTTAGAACTCCAGGATGTAGGCCATCAGGTCCTCGGGATTTGTTGGATTTTAGTCCCTTGAGTTCCTTCAGTATATTTTCTCTGCTGATGTTAATTACCTCAGTTGCCTCTTTCATATTAGCCCTTAGGTTACCTTCTATTTGTGGTATATAGCTTGTGTCTTCTACTGTGAAGACTCAGCATCTCCGCTATTTCTTCATTCCCTATGATAATATCGCCTATTGCTGCTTCTAAGGGACCAACATTTAGACTCATAGCCTCATAGATGTTTACAGCACAGAAGGAGGCCATTTGGCCCATCGTGTCCGTGCTGGCCAACAAAGATCTGACTACACTAATCCTATTTTCCAGTTCTTGGCCCATAGCCCTGGAGGCTATGGCAATGCAAGTGAACATCTAAATGCTTCTTAAATGTTACAAGAATTTCTGACTCAACCACCCTTTCGGGCACTGAGTTCCAGACTCCCACCACCCTCTGGGTGAAAAAATTTCTCCTCAACTCCCCTCCAACCCTTCTACCTCTTACCTTAAATGCAGCCTGGTTATTGACCCCTCTAATAATGGAAAAAGTTTCTTCCTATCCACCCTATCTATGTCCCTCATAATCTTATACACCTCCTATCAGGTCCCCTTCCAACCCCTGTTGCTGCAAGGAAAACAACCCCAACCTATCCAATCTTTCCTCATAGCTCAGACCCTCCAGCCAGGCAGCATCCTGGTAAATCTCCTCTGCGCCCCGTCCATTGCAATCACATCCGTCCTATAATGTGGTGACCAGAACTGCATGCAGTACTCCAGTTGTGGCCTAACCAACATTTTACACAGTTCCAGCATAACCTCCCTGCTGTTGTATTCTATGCCTCGGCTAATAAAGGCAAGTATCTCTTCCCTTTTATCTATGTGAAAGCTCTTACAGCATGTTTTTATATGTTTATTCTCAATCTTTTTTACCTTTTTATCAACTTTTTAGTGACTCTTTACTGGTTTCTAAAATACTCCCAATCCTCAGACTTACTATTATTCTTTGCCACATTATAACCTCATTTTTTAAAATCCTTAACCTCCTTAGTAAGCCATGGATGGGTCTCACTGTGGCTTTGATTTTCAATGGAATATAGTTTTATTGAACATTTTGAGTGTGTTTCCTTAAATGATTTCCACTGTTCATTTACCGCCATACCTTTTAGTCTATTTACCCAATCAACCTTGGCCAGCTCTCCTCTCATACCTTTATTGCTTTATTTAAGTTTAAGATTCTTGTTTGTGATTGGAGCAAGTTGTTTTCAAACTTGAAGTGGAATTCAATTGTATTATGATCACTATTTCCCAGTGCATCTTTTACTATGACATTACTAATTAACCCTGCCTCACTGCATAATACTAGACCTAAAATATCTTTATCTCTAGTTATTTCCATAACATATTGCTCCAGAAAACTGTCACAATATAATTGTACAAACTCATCTTCCAGACCATCTTTGCCAATTTGAATTGTCCTGTCTATTTGAAGATTGAAGACCCCCACAACTATTAAATTGCCTATTTTACAAGCTCCAATAATTTCTTGCTTAATTCTCTATCCAATGGTATAATTATTGTTGGGAAGGCCTATAAACTACTTCCTCCAGCATTTACTGACCCTTAAAAACAAAAAGCTAAAAGCTACTGCAGATGCTGGAAATCCAAAACAAAAACAGAATTACCTGGAAAAACTCAGCAGGTCTGGCAGCATCGTTGGAGAAGAAATCAGTTAACGTTTCGAGTCTTCATGACCCTTCAGCAGAACTGAGTATAGTTAGGAGAAAGGTGAAATATAAGCTGGTCTAAGGTGGGTGGGGGGTAGAGAGAAGTTGAGGGTGGGATGATTGTGGAGATAAGCAAGCAGTGATAGGAGCAGATAATCAAAAGATGTCACAGACAAAAGGACCAAAGAGGTGTTGAAGGTGGTGATATTGTCTAAGAAAAGTGCTAATTAAGAATGGAAGGCAGGATATTCAAGGTACAGCTCTAGTGGGGGTGGGGTGGAAAGACTAACAAAGTTTTAGTTTTAGATTTAAAAATAATGGAAATAGGTGGGAAAAGAAGAATCTATATAAATTATTGAAAAAAAAGAGGGGGAGGGGGGAGAAACGGGGTGGGGATGGGGGGAGGGGGAGTTTAAGATCTAAAGTTGTTGAATTCGATATTCAGCCCAGAAGGCTGTAAAGTGCCTAGTCGGAAGATGAGGTGCTGTTCCTCCAGTTTGCATTGGGCTTCACTGGAACAATGCATCAAGCCAAGGACAGACATGTGGGCAAGAGAACAGGGTGGAGTGTTAAAATGGCAAGCGACAGGGAGGTTTGGGTCTTTCTTGCGGACAGACCGCAGGTGTTCTGCAAAGCGGTTGCCCAGTTTGCGTTTGGTCTCTCCAATGTAGAGGAGACCGCATTGGGAGCAACGAATGCAGTAGACTAAGTTAGGGGAAATGCAAGTGAAATGCTGCTTCACTTGAAAGGAGTGTTTGGGCCCTTGGACGGTGAGGAGAGAGGAAGTGAAGGGGCAGGTGTTGCATCTTCCGCCTGGGCATGGGGAGGTGCCATAGGTGGGGGTTGAGGAGTAGGGGGTGATGGAGGAGTGGAGCAGGGTGTCCCGGAGGGAACGATCCCTACGGAATGCCGCCGGGGGGGTGAAGGGAAGATGTGTTTGGTGGTGGCATCATGCTGGAGTTGGCGGAAATGGCGGAGGATGATCCTTTGAATGCGGAGGCTGGTGGGGTGATAAGTGAGGACAAGGGGGACCCTATCATGTTTCTGGGAAGGAGGAGAAGGCGTGAGGGCGGATGCGCGGGATATGGGCCGGACACGGTTGAGGGCCCTGTCAACGACCGTGGGTGGAAAACCTCGGTTAAGGAAGAAGGAGGACATGTCAGAGGAGCTGTTTTTGAAGGTAGCGTCATCAGAACAGATGCGACGGAGGCGAAGGAACTGAGAGAATGGGATGGAGTCCTTACAGGAAGCGGGGTGTGAGGAGCTGTAGTCGAGGTAGCTGTGGGAGTCGGTAGGCTTGTAATGGATATTGGTGGACAGTCTATCATCAGAAATTGAGACAGAGAGGTCAAGGAAGGGAAGAAAAGTGTCAGAGATGGACCATGTGAAAATGATGGAGGGGTGGAGATTGGAAGCAAAATTAATAAATTTTTCCAGGTCCCGACGAGAGCATGAAGCAGCACCGAAGTAATCATCGATGTACCGGAGAAAGAGTTGTGGGAGGGGGCCGGAGTAGGACTGGAACAAGGAATGTTCCACATACCCCATAAAGAGACAGGCATAGCTGGGGCCCATGCGGGTACCCATAGCCACACCTTTTATTTGGAGGAAGTGAGAGGAGTTAAAGGAGAAATTGTTCAGTGTGAGAACAAGTTCAGCCAGACGGAGGAGAGTAGTGGTGGATGGGGATTGTTGGGGCCTCTGTTCAAGGAAGAAGCTAAGGGCCCTCAGACCATCCTGGTGGGGGATGGAGGTGTAGAGGGATTGGACATCCATGGTGAAGAGGAAGCGGTTGGGGCCAGGGAACTGGAAATTGTTGATGTGACGTAAGGTGTCAGAGGAATCACGGATGTAGGTGGGAAGGGACTGGACAAGGGGAGAGAGAAGGGAGTCAAGATAACGAGAAATGAGTTCCGTGGGGCAGGAACAGGCTGACACGATCGGTCTGCCAGGACAGTTCTGTTTGTGGATTTTGGGTAGGAGGTAGAAGCGGGCCGTCCAAGGTTGGGCGACTATCAAGTTGGAAGCTGTGGGAGGAAGATCTCCAGAGGAGACGAGGTCAGTGACAGTCCTAGAAACAATGGCTTGATGTTCTGTGGTGGGGTCATGGTCCAGGGAGAGGTAGGAGGAAGTGTCTGCGAGTTGACGCTCAGCCTCCGCGAGGTAGAGGTCAATGCGCCAGACAACAACAGTACCACCCTTGTCAGCGAGTTTGATGACAATGTTGGGGTTGGTATTCCTAATTTCCAGCCATACTGATTCTAGTTCCTGATTTTCTGAGCCAAGATCCTTTCTCACTAATGTCCTTATGTCATTCTTTTTTATCAGAGTTACCCTATCTCCTGTTCCATTCTGCCTGCCTTTACAAAATATTCTATACCCTGGAATATTTATTTCCCAACTTTGGTCACATTGTAACCATGCCTCTGTAATGGTGGTTAGACCCAAACCATTCACCTCTATTTGTGCTATTAGTTCATGTACCTTATTGCAGATGTTCTGTGCGTTCAGATAAAGTGGCTTCATTTTTTAAAATTACTATTCGCTATTATTACTATTCTGTCCCTTACTGCCAAACTCAACTTGTTTTTACCCATATCGATATACTTTCCTATTGCCTCAACTTTTATCTTTGGATTTCTAAATCTCCCTTCACCTGAACCCTCCACCTCCTCTGTTAGTTTAAAGCCATTTTGCCCTATTCTGACCATATTTTTTGGTGCACTCTTATGTTTGTATGCTCTGTTCCTTCCTGTCACAGTTTGGTTACTATTACCCATATCTTTACCTGCACTATTGCCTTGTCCTCTCTTGTCAACTTTCCAAATCTTCCCTCATGTGAACACTCTTCCCCACCTCCCACCCCCAACACTGCACCTCACTACTTAGATTAAAGCCCTCTCTACAGCCTTAGTTATACTAGTGGACACCAGTATCACAGTGAGTTATGCTAGTGGACACCAGTCCAATAGCATAGCTCACCAGGATATTGGTCCCAGTGTGGTTCAGGTGGAGACCATCTGAACAGTACTGTTCCCTCTTTCCGCATTACTAGTGCCAGGGCCCCATGAATCAAAACCCATTTCTCCCACACCAATCTTTCAACCACATTCAACTCTCTGATCTTATTTACCCTATGCCAATATGCTTGTGGATCAGGAAGTAACCAAGAGATTATTGCTTTTGTGGTTCTGATTTTTAATTTAGCCCCTGGCTCCTCATACTCCCTCAACAGAACCTCTTTCTTAGTCCTATCTATGCCATTGGTACTCTCATCTACCACAACAGTTGGATCCTTCCCTCCCACTCCAAATTCCTCTCCAGCCCAGAGGAGATGTCCTTGACCCTGTACCAGACAAGGGCAGCAGATGCATGGGAACTCCACCACCTGGAAATTCACTCCAAGCCACTCAGCATCCTGACTTGGAAATATATCGCTGTTCCTTCACTGTCGATGGGTCAAAATCCTGGAACTCCCTCCCTAACAGCACGGTGGATGTTTAGAAGTTTAGAAATGTTGAACTAGTTAAGCTATAAATTTAATGCAATACTTATTTCTGTCCAGTTCACACTTAATTGTTGAAACATGTTCTGATGCTTCAAAGTTTGACTGGCCTTTGCTCCTAGTAGTATAGTGCTTTCACAGAGATGACGGTAGTTGTTTGATTTGAAGTTCTACACCAGCTGAATAGTGGCTATTTATTATATAATCCCTAGATTATCTCAGCCATTTGGCAATTTCCATGGCATTTCCCGCAATCATCCATTAAAGCTCTTTCAGCTACCATCATTTTACTTCAGAAACCAATCAAGACGCATATGCTTGGTATCAGTGAAGTCAGATTTGAGAAGAATGCGAGTGTTGCACTTAAAAGAAAATAGTGAAATTTGTGTTACATTGATTTTAAGATTTTTTTATAAAGTTAAACATAAAAGCAAATCTTGTAGGTTAACCTCAGCCATCATTCTTCTGCACTGGAGATCAAAATCTTTATTTTCATTATTATTCACTCACAAAGATAAACACAGAGGAACATCTTTACTTAGTTTGTACTGAATTTTTCATTGGATTATTTTTCTCTCTATTGTTTGTGAAATATAATTACATAAGTGATTGCTGTCTTTACGACTAAAAGATCAAATATTGTTCATTATTTGTCTTCACTGGGGGTGATTTTTTTGCTTCAAAGCCATCAACTTCAATTGCTCTTTTCTCTTTCTGATGAGGGACAAAGAGTGCTATTTTAAATGCGATTGCACTTCATAATCAACACAGACAGTTTTGAAATCAAGAACAAGGGGAAACAGAGCTGTGTCTTAGCCCCTACCCTGTTTGGTAACTTTTTCTCTGCCCTATTCGCCTATGCTTTCCCTGCTGACATGGAAGGAGTGTATCTCCACACATGATCAGATGGGAAACTCCTCAACCTATAATGACTGAAAGCCAAGTCAAAAACACAGCATGTCCTGATCAGAGAAC
The DNA here is from genome assembly GCF_964194155.1 of Cetorhinus maximus. NCBI lineage: Eukaryota > Metazoa > Chordata > Chondrichthyes > Lamniformes > Cetorhinidae > Cetorhinus > Cetorhinus maximus. Next base: position 144,010,870 of record NC_135879.1, on the reverse strand, counting down.
ATCTGCATGCTGATGATGCTGCACTAGTTGCCCACACAGATGATCAGCTCCAAAGGCTCATGGATCATTTATCCCATACTTGTGTCGTATTCTCCCTCACCATCAGTATCAAGAAAACTGTAGTTATAGAACAAGGTGTTGTGTCTCCACCTGTGATCAGACTTGACAATACACTGCTGGAAGAAGTCAGTGAATTCTGCTACCTTGGATCTATGGTGACAGACAACGTGACTTTTGACAAAGAGCTCAGCTCACACATTGGAAAGGCAGCCACCAACTATGACCGACTAACAAAAACAGCATGGAAATACAACAAACTGACCTGCAGGATCAAGATGCTGATCTACAAGGCCTGTGTCCTCAGCATATTGTCGTATAGCAGCAAAGCCTGGACAACCTATACCTACCAAAAGAAAACATTCAATAACTTTTGAATATCTCATTTAAATTTCCCCTTAACCTTGCTCTTTCTAAGGAGAACAAGTCCTAGTTTTTCCACGTAACAGAAGTTCCACACCCCTGGTACCATTCTGGTAAATGTCTTCCGCATCCTCTCTGCTGCCTTGACATGCTTTTTAAAGCGTAGTGCCCAGAATTGGAAACATACTCCAACTGATGTCCAACCAGTGGTTTATAAAGATTTAGCGTAATTTTCAGGTTTTGTACACTATGCCACTATTTATAGGGCAGGATCTTCCTGTCGGCGAACGGGGGTGGGGCCCACTCGCCGACACGTAAAATGACGCGGGGTGACATCGGGTGGAACTCGTGACGTCACCCCGTGTCACTTCCATTTTCAAGTCAGCAGGGGAGCAGCCAAGTCAGATGCGCACCCGCTGACCTGTCAATGGCCTATTAAAGCCAATAGAAAACCAATTCAGCTCATTTATGGACCTACTCGTCCAACCTTAAGGTTGGCGGGCAGGCCGGGAGCCCTGGCGGGCTTGTGAAAAAACATGAAACCTCATTCACTGGCGGGATGAGGTTTCATAAGGGTATTTAAATTTTAATGAAAGGTTTAAATAAAAATTATGGACATGTCCCAACTCATGTGACAGTGTCACTTGAGGGGACAAGGCAGGGAATTTTTAAACTCTTTTACCAAAAGTTGAAAATCTGAGCCGATCTTCCTGAGGCAGCACTTAGCACGCATGCATGGGCCCGACCAAGTAAAATGGCGCTGTGCCTCCGACGGGGGGTGCCAATCGGTCACTCCTAACAATACTGCCATGGATGCTGCAACACATTCATCCTGCTGTTTTGCTGTTTGTTGGAAAAGAAAATGAAGGTGTTGGTCCTGTTAAATGATAGAGTCATAGAGGTCTACAGCGCAGAAAAAGGCCCTTCGGCCCATCGAGTCTGTGCAGGTCAAACAAGTACCTAACTATTCTAACCCCATTTTCCAGCACTAGGCCCATAGCCTTGTAAGCCATGGCATCACAAGTGCACATCCAAATACTTCTTAAATGTTATGAGGGTTTCTGCCTCTACCACCCTTTCAGGTAGTGAGTTCCAGATTCCCACCACCCTATAGGTGAAAAAATTCTTCCTCACATCCCCTGTAAACCTCCTGCCCCTTACCTTGAATCTGTGCCCCCTGGTTATTGATCCCTCCACCAAGGGGAAAAATTCCTTCAGGTCTACCCTATTTATGCCCTCATAATTTTATACGCCTCAATCATGCCCCCCTCAATCTCCTCTGCTCCAGGGAAAATAACCCCAGTCTATCCAATCTCTCCTCATAACTAAAACTCTCCAGCCTAGGCAATATCCTGGTAAATCTCCTCTGCACTCTCTCTAGTGCAATCACATCCTTCCTGTAATGTGGATTCCAGAACTGCACACAACACTCTAGCTGTGGCCTAACCAGCGTTTTATACAGTTCCAGCATAAGCGCCCTGCTCTTATATTCTATGCCTCGGCTAATAAAGGCAAGTATCCTATATGCCTTCTTAACCACCTTATCTACCTGTCCCGCTACCTTAAGGGACTGGTGGACATGCACACCAAGATCCCTCTGATCCTTGGTACTTCCCAGGGTCCTACCATTCATCGTGTATCGTGTATGCCTTGTTTGTGCTGCCCAAGTGCATCACCTCATACTTATCCAGATTAAATTCCATTTGCCACTGATCAGCCCATCTGACCAGCCCGTCTATATCCTCCTGTAATCTAAGGCTATCCTCCTCACTATTTACCACCCCACCAATTTTCGTATCATCCACGAACTTACTGATCAACCCTCCTATATTCAAGTCTAAATCATTTATATATACCACAAACAGCAAGGGAGCCAACACCAATCCCTGTGGAACCCCACTGGACACAGGCATCCAGTTACAAAAACACCCCTCGACCATTAGCCTCTGCTTCCTGCCACTCAGCCAATGTATCCGTTGCCTGTTTGACTCACCATTATTGACTGAAATTGCAGATGCGCTCGGTATTAACCAACAACAAGGAGCTGGTGCCATTAAATTTGAGGTCCCTGCTCATCTTGCCTGCACAGGCAGTTCTTTCCCCATGCCTGATGTTGACTGCACAGATCCATGAAGCAAATGTCAAGTTCTGTTCCTGTAGCACTGTTAATTCAGAGCATGCAGAAGCAGTATGCTCCATTACCATAATGGAGCATAGACCTATAGGCATATGGCCTATAGAAATGGTGGACAGCTTGTTGGTGGCTGCAGCCAGGCTGCCTCTGGTGCCGTCTCATATCTCCAACATCCCATCTCTGTTCTTGCACAACCGCTTCCATCAAATGAAGTGAGAAAAGGGCACTGACAGGATCCCCATTGCTAACAAGTACATGATTGCTAGGGAAAGGAACACTAGCATTATTGAATTATTCCTGATGAGCACCTACCTCCTTGTCCTTTAATGCCTATTTATTGCATAGAGCAGGAAAATAGCCTGCTTCTTTTTACTAACTACATTGAAGGGTTTGCATTAATAATTAAGGAAATGTGTATTCTGTGCAGGAAGCGCCCAACCTGCTGGGAAGCAGCGTTTACAACTGGGTTTACAATGCTTACACTCAGTGAGTTCAGGAACTCAGAAAGATTATTGCCCTGCTTCACCTGATTCCCTTCAGCAAATTGACAGGAATTTCCAAGTCATAAAGACTATAAAGTGAAGCCTGAACACAGAAGTTAAAAGTCCTTCTTGGTTTGTTTTGAATACATGATTAAGGTGCATAACGAAACTCGCAATAATTGCTACGCTTCTGCGTGGTGATGCTGTTCATTATGGTGTTCTTTCTGAGTTTTGTGTATTAAGTTACCTTGGACTGTTTGCTAAGCGACTGGGAGAACAGGTTTCTATTGTGCATGATTTTGTCACTTTGCATATTGATGCATCATTTAGGAATCTTTTTGTTGCACAAAATTGTGTTTGTTTTGGATAACTTCAAAAACAGGATGAAAATACTGAAATTAACATAACTGTAAGATAATCATGTTTATGTGAAAAGCAAACAACCTTTATTCTAAATCTAGCCTGCAAATCGCAGTCACTAATAAGAGGCTTCCACTATATTACAAGTCCTGGTAAACAGCAGTTGAAGTCTTATTCTTTCCTGCTGGGTTCTGTTCATTCGAAAAGGCAATTGTAATGGGAGCTGTTTTGGAAAGGTTCTAGGTTACCACATATTGAAATAATGCCAGCAAGTAGTCACATGCTATCGAGCTTCTCAGAGAGGAGGAATGGGATTAGTGATGTATGACAGAAGATTGAAAGAAACTAAGGAAAAAATTGAAAGGTAAAAATAAAGATTGAAAAGAAGCAGAATAACAGAAATAAACATAAATTAAGAAAACCAAGGGGGAAAAAAGGCAAAGTAGCTGAAGTTATTTTAAAGTAACTCCGTTCCCTCACCACCGACTCCACCCCTCTCCTTGGAAGTTGTCTGAGGCTGAACCAGACAGCAACCATGGTGTCATATTTGACCCTGAGATGAGCTTTAACCACACATCCACACTGTCACTAAGACTGCCTATTTCCACTTATGTAATCTTGCCCAACTTTGACCCTGCCTCAACTCCTCTGCTGAAACATTCATTCATGCCTTTGTTACCTCCAAACTTGACTATCCTAATGCACTCCTGGCTCCCAACCTCCCTCACCATCTCTGTAATCTCACCCAGTCCCACAACCCTCCAAATTATTTGACCTTCTATAATTTTGGTCTCTTGAGCATCCTCAATTTTAATCAGTCCACCATTGGCCGCCATGCCTTCAGGAACCTGGGCCCTGAGCTCTGGAATATCCTCCCTACACCTCTCTGCCTCACTATCTCACTTTTCTCCTTTAAGACATTCCATTAAAACTATCTCTTTTACCAAGTCTTTGTTCATTTGCCCTATCTTCCTCTGTGGTTGGTATCATTTTTTTGTTTTATAACATCTTTGTGAAGTACCTTGGGAGATTTTATTATGTTAAAGGCACTATATAAATACAAATTGTCAGTAATCTAAAGAGAAAAATAATCAAAACGATGAATACTGTGCCAAAAATTATGAAATAAGTCAGAAAAGCAAAATAACTGGAACTAAATAAGACAGAAGCAAAATTTTTTTCAATGATAATGTTACAATATATGACCTATAACTTTGACTATCCATGCAGTTTGTTGTGTATTTCATCATTTATATTTACCTGCATCACATTTCTTATTTCCCTCCTTCAGTTTTGCCCTTTTTATGAGTTTCTGTGACAGAGATGCAGACCAGTTAGGAAGGTTATCCACTGTTGATAATATTGTTAAAATATTTTTCAGTGTTCAAAAGGCTTTGTTCAGTTTAGTACAGCTACTGTGGTTTCCTTCCCATCAAAGATTGGAATGGTTTGCATCAGAATGGTGTTTCATCCAACAGCAAACCCGGAATTGTTAAATCACCCAATTAAGGTCAACAAGTTGAACAGATAACCAAAGCACTCAAACTCAGCCTTCTGGATAGACATGCCCCTGATGTGTGAACATAAATGTATTCTACTAAAGTTGCAGAAGAGTCAGAAGGTCATGGGTTCAAGTCCTACTCCAGAGACTTAAGCACATAATCCAGCTGAGAGGCCAGTGCAGTACTGAGGGAGTGCTGCAATTTCAGAGATGCTGCTTACAGATGAGACGTTAAACTGAGACCTCATCTGGCCTCTCAGGTGGGCTTGAAAGATCCCATGTCTGTATTCAAAGTGGAACAAGGGAGGCTCCTAGTGTCCTGACAAACATGTATCACCCATCCAATATCACTGAAACATGATGAAACATTGCTGATCGAAAACATTTACTCTGTTTCTCTCTCCACACATGCTCCCTGGCCTGCTGAGTATTTCCAGAATCTTGTGTTTTTATTTCAGATTTCTAGCATCCAGTGTTTTGCCTTCGTATCACTGAAATGGATGACCTGGCCATTATCTCATTGCTGTTTTCAGGACCTTGCTTCTTTGCTTTCCTACATTACAATAATGACCACACTTCAAAAATGCCTCATTGAATGTAAAGTATTTGGGAAACTTATGCTAGTGTATATAAATATAAATATGTTCCTTTCATTTTTCTGGTGCAAATGAAGCAGCTTCAGTTTGTTTTGTCTTTTACCAAAATCATGTGCAGTCACCTTGAGCCACTGTATAATTACATATCAAAGAGAGCATTAAATTGAGATTTGCAGCTTGTAAATTATAAATTAGGTCATCATCCTGCATGTTGTTGCTATACATGTGTCTATGCCTTTGTATCATTTTGTGGTTACATATCAAATGACAAATAACATGAAGTCAAAAACATCTAAAAAATATTATTACTTCGGGCTCATTATTGAAGGTCAATACAAGATTCCCAGAGGGAGAGATAGCCAGGAAGTGTACCACAAAACGTCACCCCATCCCCTGCCCATGCTGTAAACCCCTCTTGGTGCTCACCTTGCCTCCTCCCGGCTGCCAACTCCTCACAGCACCCCCACCACCCCACCAGCTCCCAAGGCCATCGCTCCTCTGTTCCCCCGTCATCTCTCTGTGACAGTGGAGGAGTTGACAGAAATATTGGTGCGAGGGAGCTGGATGTTGTTAGGTTCAACAACTACACTGACGTTTTCTTTTATATTGATGTTGCCAAGGGGCAGTGTGTAGATGAGAAATGGGAGGGGGCACCAATAGATGCTTGAGGGCGTCTGGGTGGGAACAGAGGCCATTGCTGATGATTCTCTGTCTACGGCTGAATAGGGAAGATTGGAATATGCAGCCATCCTGGGATCAGCTTCCACTCCATGCCCACACCATCAACAAGGCCTCTCACATCACCTGACTCTGCCCTGCCCCAATTCATCAGATCTTGAAACCCTCATCCATGCCTTTGTTACCTCCAGACTTTACTATTCCAATATTTCGCTAGCCTCTCATTTTCCAACCTACATAAATTTGAGCTCATCCAAACTCTGCTGCCCATGTCCTAATGCCTAGTCATGTTCACCCATCACACTTGATCACACTCTCTAGGTAATAAGCTCGGGAATTCCTTGCCTAAACCTCTCCACCTCTACATCTCTTTCTTCTCTTAAGGTCCTCCTGAAAAACTATCCCTTTCATGAGGCATTTGATTGTCTGCCTTAATATCTCCTTGTGGCTTGGTGTCAAATTTTGTTTGATTGTGCTCCAGTTAAGCACTTTGGGATGTTACTCTGCATTAAAGATGCATTTTTCTCCTTCTCCTCTTCTACTTTCCCTGCTCCTTTTCTCCTTCCAGTTTTTAGGGGGCTGGAGTCTGGGGCTGGAGTGTGGAGTGGGGGCCAAAGTCAATTGCTTTGGGGTTCCCAATATTTTGTTGAAGGAAATTTCTGCATGCCAGACAAGCAGTATGACAAATCAGTGACAGTGGAAGGATGGAGAGAGATGGGGCAGGATTTTCCCCTCGTGGGGCGGGTGCAGTGGGCGGGCCCGGGAGCAGCCACAAAACCGATCGCCACCTGCGATCGGGCTCCGATCACAATTTCACACTGGCGGGCCAAGTAAAGCCTGCCCAGCGTGAAAACTGGCTCCACACTGGCTGGGAAGGGCCATGTGGGGCTGGGGGTCTGTCGGCCACTGAGTCCAATGGTGACCCAGCAGCCCGCTTTGAAGCGGCCCTGGCTGCCGCGGAGGACATTTCCTGAGTGAAGCTGGACACAGCAGGCGGGAGGGCAGGTCTGGTGGGCACTCGGCCTCCCGCTTCTCTGATGAGCACCTCGCCGCCCTGCTGGAGGAGGCGGCTGACAGGAGGGAGACCCTTGTCCCCAGAGATGGGAGGAGGAGGCTTCCGCACCTCACCAAGAGAGCATGGGAGGAGGTGGCAGCAATGGTGAGCAGCCGTGACATGGTGCAGCGCTCCTTGGTGAGGTCTCAGAAGTGCTTCAATGACCTGCTGCGCACAGGAAGGGTGAGTACCATGTTGGCATGGGTCAGTGTGCAGAAGTGCTAAGGTCTGGCTGTCCCCCCGTGGACCTCAGGGGTGTAAGAGTCTGAGCGCCAACTGTCAACCATGCCGGTGCTGTCCAAGGGGGTGAGCCCTGGCTGCTTAGACTGAGTGCCCTCCGGCTCAAGGACTACAACTTGGATGTGCCCTGCCAGGTGCTCCTCAACTGGGATTGGCCAGGCTGCAATGGCGCTGCAGGTACAGAGTGGACTAATCAATGTTCCTCTGTCGTTTCAGGAGAAGACGGCGCACAACAATATAGAAAGGTTGCGGACCGGCGGAGGTCCCGCTAGCCTCCTAATCCTTTCGAGTTGTGAGCAAGATGCCCTGGAGCTTGAGAGCCAAGCATGCCCCACGTGCAACCGGATGTGGAGAGCGGGGGTGCCAGACAAAGGTAATAATGCAGTGCACAGAGAATTTCAGTTTGTGCAACCATTCTGGTGTAATCTCTTCATTGATGGGAGCCTCGAACCTGGAGTTCCCATTGATCACTGGAAGATGAGGGCACCATGATGCAGATCTCCATTGTCTCACCAGGGTGCCTGACATGCGCAGTGACAGTGTGATGGCTTTAACTAATGAGACGTCCTTCTTCTCCCTTTTAGGTTCGCCAGCAGGCATCCAGCCTCCAGACCCCGAAGGGCCATCCCTGACACCGGGGGACCACCGGGCGTCATTTTCACCTACGTCACACCCGATCTCTGAAGCAGGCACCAGCGCGGATACCAGCACCTTGGTGGGCATTAGAACGGCAGCTATTATCTCAGTGCACATTGATGAGGATGCTTCACAATCGCTTGAGGAACAGGCGGAGGCAGAGAGTGCCCAGGGCACTGGCAGTCGGAGGACTGCTGGGGACCAGGAAGATGCTCAGTCAAAGTTAGATGATGAGCCTCTGGAGTCGTCCATTAGGCGGCAGATGCTGGATGTCCAGCGAGATGTGCGAGAGGATCTGGTGGAGAACCATGAGGGTCTGCGTGCCATGGTCTCGGTGATGGTGTTCACCCTCATGGCCAGGCGTACTGCCTCCTCCATTGAGAGAGTGGCGAGTCTCACGGAGAGGCAGCTCCAGGGACAGAATCAACGGTTCCTGGGGTTGCGCTCGGACCTGCAAGCCCTCACACAGGCAGTGATCTCAGGTGGCCAAAGTCAGTGTGGGAGATGGATGAGGCACCCAGTATCCCAGCTAGGTACCCGTCCATCAATGGAGAGCAGGGAGGTCCAGAGCGACCTCACGTTGGCACACAAGCTGCCTGTCATCCCTGTGGGCTCCTTTCAGGGCGCTCTGGATGACGGCAGCAGGTCCTCCACCCCTCCACCAGTGACCCGCACGCGCCCGCTGAGCGAAATATCGCACGAGTTGCGCGATGGTGTCAGGACGCTCACCCGACGTCATTGCGCACCATTTTACTCCCGTTCGGGTCAGGTGCACACCCGCCCAATGGGACGAAAGGTTCTGCCCATGATGGTGAAGTCGAACTGGGTGTTGTCAGCAAACAATCAGAACCTGATGTTGAGCTTTCAAATTATGTTACCGAGGGACAGTATGTAGATGCAAAATAGGGTCCAAACTTAGATTCCAGTTTTAACAGTCTTTGTAACTTGTTTTGCCACCTTCAATGATCAGTGTAGGTGCACCACATTTAAAATTGTATCATTTATTTTATATTGCCTCTTACTCTTCCCACCAAAATGCATCACTTCATATTTTTCTGCTGCCACATACGAACATATGAATTAGGAGCAAGAGTAGGCCACTCGGCCCTTTAAGCCTGCTCCACCATTCAATAAGATCCTGGCTGATCTGCTTGTAACCTCAACTCCACATTCCAGCCTACCCCCAATAACCTTTCACCCCCTTGCTTATCAAGAATCTATCTAGCACTGTCTTAAAAATGTGCAAAGACTCTGCTTCCACTGCCTTTTGAGGAAGAGAGCTCCAAAGACTCTCCACCCTCTGCCCATTTCAGCAGTCGATGTATGTTCTCCTGAAATCGATTACTATCCTGTTCATTGATTACATTTCCAAGTTTTGTATCTTTGAAATTAAGCCCTGTATTCCCAAATCCAGGGCGTTAATATAAATCAGAAAGTTAAGTGATTTCAACACCGATACCTGAGTATATGGGTGGACTTCAACTCATCAGCGCAGAAGTTGATATCCAAGTTACGTAGTTTCTAGAAAGTTCAAGTGATTTGCTCCCGAAGTGCAAATTTGCACTTTGACCCTAGTCTAGAATAAACCATTGTAAAGGTTTCCATAGATACGTGAAGTGTTCATATTGCCAATTCTCCTTTCCTGGTTTTAGGCTATTTTATGTCTATTACTACCATGGTAATTCTTACAATTGTGAATTTATAGAACCATATTCTGCCTCAGTGGCTTCACAGTAACTTGTGTACTTGAACCTTGTCCCCTATGATTTATAGTTAGTGTGACCTGAAGGTTAACAGCTATCTGTACTTGCAGTAAACTGCTTACAGGATTAAGCATGACCTGCTGCAACACTATTGTACTCACTTTGGAAAACTGAGCTCAGACATATTACAGTAACAATACATTTATTTATATTAACTATGGAGATAAAGTGAATAATAACACAATATAAAAAACAAAAATGTTGGGCTTTTAAAGACAAAGTACTGGATGCTTCAATGCAAGCTTATTTTTCAGTTTTCTTCTTTTGATATTACTGTAAAATCTTTAAATGTGCAAGGTCAAGTTGATAAATCTCTTTTTTTTAAAAAGTCTGGCATTTGGGATTCTAAAGTTTACTGGCAGGAATATTTGATCCAGAGTTGAGCTTCTGGTCACATACCAGTCACATACTTTTCCACTTCTGTAACATTGCCTGACTTCGTTCCTCCTTCAGCTCATTTGCTACTGGAACCTCGTCCATATTTTTGCCACCTCTGGACTTAATTATTCCGACACACTGTTGGCCCACCTCCCACATTCTACCTTCTGTAAACTTGAAGTCATCCAAAACTCTGCTGTTGTGCCCTGTTGTTGATCACACCAAATGCCATTCACCAATCACCCCTGTTCTCACTGACCTACACTGACTCCCAGTTAAGCAATGTCTTGACTTTAAAATTCTCACCTCTGTTTTCAAATCCCTCCATGGATTTATCCCTCCCTATTTCAGGCACCTTCTCCAACCCTACAACCTGCTGACATATCTATGCTCTTCCAATTCTGGTCTCTTGAGCATCCCCGATTTCAATTGTTGCACCATTCGCGGCTGTGCCTTCAGCTGCCTAGGCCTTAAGATCGGGAACTCCCTCCCCTAAACTTCTCTGCCTCTGCCTTTTTCCTCCTAGGAGCCTACCTCTTTGACCAAGCTTTTGGTCATCTCACCTAATATCTCCATATAGCTGTGTCAAATTTTGTTTGATAAAGCTGCTTTGAAGCATCTTGGGGCATTTTTAGTGTGTTAAAAGCATCCTATAAACTCAAGCTGCACCCTTATATCATCTAGAGTAGGCGGAAAAAAGTTCAATGACTGATGAAACTCTTACAGGGCCTGAGAATTTTTAACTATCTTTAGATTTACAGTGTTTTCAGCGCTGCTTTATTGTTGTTAAATTTCTGCATTTTTATGTGTTATTTGATCTATATTGTAGTAACTGAAAGTATAGCCCCTCCGACTGACGATCGGGGTCACGTGATGTTCTTGGAGACTCTGACCAATGAACACTTAAGCGTGGATAATCTGGTTGTTGGGGAGGATATTTCCTGTCGAGGATCTGATCAAGCATGTAGAATCTGAAAAGCTCTCCATAATAAATTTTACCTGTTTTTTGTTAAAACCTAACCAGTACATCAAGTCATTACATTTGGTGACAAGGGTAGAATATCTCTGACGCTGCACCTTACCTTGTTAACGTGAGTACATCAAATCTTAAGAAAAAATAAAAGACTACTCACCAGTATCTGCATAGATAACATTTCACCATTGTGTTGGACCATAAGCCGTTTATTCAGTGAGGATAAGGCCATTTCGCCAATAGCATCAGCAAGAATACAACGTTGTGCTTTGATATTATCTGTGTATGAGTGTACCTTTATGCACCGGCCTGGTGTGCATGTTGCAAATGCAGTCAGTCATCTCCCGTTACCAGATAGCATTGTACATGCTCCTGTACCACAAGAAGTTGTGCTTGTAATGAATTTATTGGATTCTTTGCCTGTGTGTGCGAGGCAAATTAGAAATTAGATGAACAGAGATCCAATTTTGTCGCATGTTAGAGACCTTGGGCAAAATTTTTAGTTCAGCGGGCGGCTGTGCGCCCAACCCACTCGAGGGTAAAATGACATGCGTTGACGATGGGCGAGCATCCTGACGTCAGTGTGCAGTCATGCGACATTTCGTTCGGTGGATGCGCACCAGAGTCAGCAGAGCACCCACCGACAATTAAAAAGCCTGTTAAGGCCAATAAATAATCAATTAAGTTGAACTTTTCGCTGCCTGTCCAACCTTACAGTTGGCGGGCAGGCGAAAAGGCCAAGCGGCCTTTGCACTTTTTATCCACGGGCAGGATGAGGTTTCCTAAAGCAAATAAAAATAAAATAAACATTTTAAATCTTAATTAATAACATGGTCCCTGCTCATGTGGCAGAGTCACATGAGCGGACATTTTTAATTGCATTTTTTTAATAACTCTTCATCTCCCTGAGGCAGCTCTGTGCCTCAGGGAAATTATGAAACGTGCACTCACGTGCATGCACTGAAGGTTGCCCTCACCCTGCTCCCCCTCTTCTCTCTGCCCGCACAGGCAGCACTGAGCGCCGCCGCTCGCGTTTCATGCTGGGGGGGCCTTAATTGACACGCCAGCGTGAAATTGCCTTCAGGCCCCAATCGCGAGAGGTGGTCGACTTCCCAACTGCCCCTGCCTGTCCCTGCCGAGCTCACCCGACAAGGGTGAAATTCTGCCCCTTGTTTTGCAACGGTGGTCAAGCTCACCTGTACTTGAAGATAGGAGACCATTCAATGCCCGAGAAACAGTGTTAAGTTGTCAAGATGAAATTTTGTTGTGTGGATGAAGGATTGCCGTCCCTTCGCAAGGAAGAGGACCACTTTTGACAGAGCTTCACGATGCGCAATAGGTCATACTGAAGCTGAAAATGTTTGCGCGAAGGTATATCTGGTGGCCAGGCATTGACAATGACATTGAAAGCATGGTCAAGCACTGTTTCCATTGTCAGCAATAACAAAAGATAGTTTAAAATGCTCAGGCCCTGTAAGAGTTCCATCAGTCGCTGGGCTTTTTTCAGCCTTCTCCAGATGGTAATAGGGTGCAGCTTGAGTTTGTAGAATGCTTTTAACACACTAAAAATGCCCCAAGATTCCTCAAAGCAGCTTTATCAAAAGTTGCCTGTTTCAGCTCCCCTACATCTGTGGGAATGGCTTGGTCAACCCTGGGTTAGACTACATATTGATTATGTAGGACCATTCTTAGGTGCCATGTTTTTAATTGATCATAGACGTACATTCTAAATGGGTGAATGTGTATGAAGTCAGATCACCAACATCGAGCAACTATCGAGAAGCTGCATCATTGTTTTAGCATACATGGCCTACCGGAAATCATCGTTTCTGATAACGATCCAGCCTTTACCAGTACAGAGTTTCAGAGATTCATGAGTTTAAATGGAATCAGACATGTTAAAACACCTCTATACCATCCCTCATCAAATGCTTTAGCTGAAAGAGCTGTGCAAGCTTTCAAATTTGAAATGAAGAGGTTATCCCGCCCGTGCATGAGGTTTTCACAAAAATGCAAAGGCCACTTGGCTTTTTCGCCTGCCTGCCAACTGTAAGGTTGGACACGCAGTGAAAAATTTCATTTAATTACCTTTTTAATGGCCTTAATAGGCCTTTTAATTGTCAATGGGAGCGCTAGCGCACAAATGCGCAATGACGTCGGGACGCTCGCCAGGCGTCATGTCACGTCTTTTTACGTTCGGCTGGGTCAGGCGCGTGTCTGAGCTGAGCCCACAGTTTTCATGTGGAATTTTGGAAGTGGACTTTGTTGGGTTCCTGGAACCGTTGTCTCAGAAACTGGTCCCATATCCTTCCAGGTGAATAAAGGGGAACCGACGGATGTACTGTACTTAGATTTCCAGAAGGCATTTGAAAAAGTGCCACATCAAAGGGTATTGCAGAAAATAAAAGCTCATGGTCTAGGGGGTAACATATTGGCATGGATAGAAGATTGGCTAGCTAACAGGAAGCAGTGAGTTGGCATAAATGGGTCTTTTTCTGGTTGGCAGGATGTGATGAGTGGTGTGCCACAGGGATCAGTGCTGGGGCCTCAACTTTTTACAATTCATATAAATGACTTGGATGAAGGGACCAAAGGAATGGTTGCTAAATTCGCTCATGACACAAAGATAGGTGGGAAAGTAAATGTAAGGAGGCTACAAAGTGACATAGAAAGATTAAGTGAGTGGGCAAACATCTGGCAAATGGAGTATTTTGGCAGGAAGAATAAAAAAGAAGCTTATTACCTAAATGGTGAGAGATTGAGGATCTCTGAGATTCAGAGGGATCTGGGTGCCCTAGTACATGATTCACAAAAGGTTAGTATGCAGGGACAGCAGGTAATTAGGAAAGCTAATAGAATGTTATCATTTATTGTGAGGAGAATTGATTACAAAAGTAGGGAGGTTATGCTTCAGTTGCACAGGGCACTGGTGAGACCACATCTGGAGTATTGTGTACAGTACTGGTCTCCTTATTTAAAGAAAGATGTAAGTGCGTTAGAAGCAGTTCAGAGAAGGTTTACTAGACTAATACCGGGAATGGGTGGGTTGTCTTTTGAGGAAAGGCTGGACAGGCTAGGCTTGTATCCACTGTAATTCAGAAGAGTAAGAGGCGACTTAATTGAAATCTTTAAGGTCCTGAGGGGTCTTGACAGGGTAGATGTGGAGAAGATCTTTCCTCATGGGGGAGAATCTACAACTAGGAGTCACTGTTTAAAAATAAGGGGTCGCTCATTTAAGACAGAGATGAGGGGAAATTTTTTCTCTCAGAGGGTTGTGAGTCTTTGGAACTCTCTTCCTCAAAGGGCAGTGGAAGCAGAGTCTTTGAACATTTTTAAGACAGAGATAGATAGACTCTTGATTAACAAGCGGGTGAAAGGTTATTGGGGGTAGGCAGGAATGTGGGGTTAAGTTATATTCAGATCAGGAGTAGGCCACTTGGCCCTCGAGCAGGTTTGAGGGGGCGAGTGACCTACTCCTGCTCCTAATTTGTATTTTCGTAGGTGGAAGCGGAAGACAGAATTGTCTGAAAACACATGGACCACATTCGGGATAGAAAGACATTCCAACAACCTACTATTCTTCCTGTGATTAACGTCGAATCGTCAATTCCTGAGGTGACAGATCGACCTAGAATAGACATTCCTGTTGTCTCTGTAGATTTGCCAAACCCTGAACTGCCACTTTCTAATGATGTATTTGGTGCTGCAGCTCCTGATCATGTCGATCCTGTGGAAGAACCTCAAGTGGCAGAGCTACGCTGCTCTAATCAAATAAGGAAAGCACCTCAGAGACTTAATCTTTAATCACCTAAGATGTGTATATGTATATGTTGTTGGATATTCGAATGTTCTCTGTAAATAGAAACTGTAAAAACCTAAAGGGGAAGGAAATATAGTAACTGAAGGTTTAGCCTCTCCTACTACATATCAGGGCTCACATGATGTTCTTGGAAGCTCCAACCAATGAACCCTAAGCACGGGTAATCCAAGGGGCAGGGCT
Source organism: Cetorhinus maximus (assembly GCF_964194155.1). Classification (NCBI taxonomy): domain Eukaryota; kingdom Metazoa; phylum Chordata; class Chondrichthyes; order Lamniformes; family Cetorhinidae; genus Cetorhinus; species Cetorhinus maximus. The sequence goes on along the minus strand of NC_135879.1, from coordinate 143,995,655 downwards.
TCCTGTTAAGGACCTGATTTAAACATGTAGCATCTGAAAACCTCTCTGTAATAACGTTTATCTGTTTCTTGTTGAAACCTGTCCAGTACGTCAAGTCATTACAATGTATTTCAGTTTTTTTTGGAGAATTGTTTTGATTTTCTGGGCATAATCTTCATCTGGCTGTCAAATCATGCTCATTCACTGGAAAGCTGAATGTAAAATGGAAGTATTTCTAAGACATCAGCTATACCATTATAGGTCAGGAGATCATCATAAATAATTAGGGTAGATCCTGCAAAAACTTGGTCATCTCAGCTGGAAATAAGTCAGCAAATATTATGCTTGTCTTATTCTAATATTGTAGATTTAGTACTTGGATCAGAAAATATACACAAATTGAAAAATTATTATTACAGATAAAAAGGAGATGAGCACTTAATATGTTTGCATGACATTCCTCTACCTGCTATTTTAACAGAGATGTTGGGCAGGATCTTTAGGTCGGCAAGCAGGGGGCAGGGCTGCTCGCCGATGTGTAAAATGATGCGGGATGACGTCAGGTGGAACTGCTGACGTCACCCCGCATCATCTCCATTCTCAGGTCGGTGGGGGCGCAGCCGAATCAGCTGTGTGCCTGCCGACCTGTCAACGGCCAATTGAGGCAATTTAAAAAGTCATTAACCTAATTAATGGACCTGCCCGTCCAACCTTAGGGTTGGTGGGCAGGCCGGGAGCCCTGGTGGGCTTCAGAAAAAACATGAAACCTCATCCACAGGCGGGATGAGGTTTCATGAGGGTTTTAAAATTTTGAATAAAAGTTTGAGTTTAAGTGATGGACATGTCCTAACTCATGTGACAGTGTCACATGAGGAGACATGTCAGAGAAATTTTTTAAACATTTACGTTAAAAGTTTTAATTGTGAGCCGATCTCCCTGAGGCAGAACTTTGCCTCAGGGAGATGATTGTGCTCTTTCGCGCACATGCAAGATAAGTTCTTTTTGATAGGAAGTTATTCTTTGCAATTTTTTTGAGATAAGAGAAACAGTGACAATTGTAAGTGTCAGTTTTGGCTCTATGAAAGTGTACATGCTTTTTGAGGCAGAAGGTCATAGGTTCAAGCTCCACTCCAGACATATAAGTGCATAATCTAAACCAACACTTTAAAGTAGTGCTGAGGGAATATTTGCACTGTTGGAGATTCCTTCGTTCAGATGAGATGTAAACCAAGTCTGGCCTCTTGGGTGGATATAAAAGATGTCAGGGCATTATTCAAAGAAAAGCACTAAAGGTCTTGTCTCCTGGCTAACCTTTATCCCTCAAATAACATTTTTTTGGAGCATTCTTATGTACAAATTGTGCCATATTTACAAAACTAAAGTGACTGACTAGACTTAAAAATAATTCATTGGTTGAGCTTTGGAATTTCTGAAAGGCAGGAAAGGTGCTATATAAATGTAAATGCAGACTTTGTTATCTAGTGTGAATGTTATGTTGACTTTGTTTCACTGTTCATTGCAATCCCAAAATTGACAGCCCAAAATTTGGATATGGGTTTTGGAGTGCTGTTGAGTTATGCCCCTGGAGCTTGATCCACCATTCAGTACAATCATGACTGATCTGATTGTGGCCATAACTCTACTTTCCTGTCGACCCCCCATAAACCTTGATTCCCTCATTGATCAAAAATCTGTCTAACTCAGCCTTGAATATATTCAGTGACAGAGCCTCCACTACTCTCTGTGGAGAATATTCTCCCAGTCGGTGGGGGCTGAGCAGGAGCGGGCGCGGGCAGGCGCGCAGCCAATCGTGGGCAGCGATGGCTGCACGCCGCCATTTTACGTGGCGGCCCAATTAAGGCCCACCCAGCGTGACGCACACCCGGAAGTGCTCAGCGCTACCTGTGCAGGCGGGGGGAGAGTCGGGGCCTGCGCTCTTTTGCGCACAGAAGTGCCTCAGGGAGATTAAGGAAAGTCATAAAGATGTGATAAATAAAGGAATAAAATTATTCTGACATGTCCCCTCATGTGACATTGTCACATGAGGTGGGACATGTTTATCAATTTACATGAAACATTTTATTAAATTAATAAAGCCTTAAAGAAAGCTCATCCTGCCCATGGATGAGGTTCCATGAAAAATGCGAAGGCCGCCTGGGCTCTTCACCTGTCCACCAACCTTAAGGTTGATAGAATTTACCCTGCAATTTGAGAGGAAAAAGCTGGAATCAGATGTAACGGTATTACAGTTGAATAAAGGCAACTACAGAGGCGTGAGGGAGGAGCTGGCCAGAATTGACTGGGAGATGAGCCTAGCAGGAAAGACAGTGGAACAGCAATGGCAGGAGTTTCTGGGAGTAATTTGGGAGACACAGCGAAAATTTATTCCTTGGAAGAAGAAGCATACTAAAGGGAAGACGAGGCAACCATGGCTGACAAGGGAAGTCAGGGACAGCATAAAAGCTAAAGAGAAAGCATACCATGCGGCGAAGAGCAGTGGGAAACTAGGGAATTGGGAAGCCTACAAAGACCAACAGAGGACAACTAAAAAAGAAATAAGGAGGGAGAAGATTAAATATGAGGGTAAACTAGCCAGTAATATAAAAGAAGATTGCAAGAGTTTTTTTGTTTAGATATATAAAGGGTAAGAGAGAGGCAAAAGTGGACATCGGACTGCTGGAAAATGACGCTGGAGAAGTAGTAGTGGGGAACAAAGAAATGGTGGAGGAACTGAATAGGTACTTTGCGTCAGTCTTCACGGTGGAAGACACGAGTTCAAGAGAGTTGCGGTGGCAGAGGTGAGTATGGTGGCAATTACCAAGGAGAAGGTGCTAGGAAAACTGAAAGGTCTGAAGGTGGATAAATCACCTGGACCAGATGGATTACACCCCAGAGTTCTGAAGGAGATAGCCGAAGAGATAGTGGAGGCGCAATGGTGATCTTTCAGGAATCACTGGAGTCCGGGAGGGTCCCAGAGGACTGGAAAATCGGTAATGTAACCCCCCTGTTTAAGAAGGGAGTGAGGCAAAAGACGGGAAATTACAGGCCGATTAGCCTGACCTCGGTCGTTGGTAAGATTTTAGAGTCCATTATTAAGGATGAGATTTCAGAATACTTGGAAGTGCATGGTAAAATAGGGCAAAGTCAGCATGGTTTCATCAAGGGGAGGTCATGCCTGACAAATCTGTTAGAATTCTTTGAGGAGGTAACGAGTAGGTTAGACAAAGGAGAGCCAATGGGTGTTATCTACTTGGACTTCCAGAAGGCCTTTGACAAGGTGCCGCACAGGAGGCTGCTCAGTAAGATAAGAGCCTATGGTGTTAGAGGCAAGATATTAGCATGGATAAAAGATTGACTGTCTGGCAGGAAGCAGAGAGTGGGGATAAGGGTGTCCTTCTCAGGATGGTGCCCGATGACTAGTGGAGTTCCGCAGGGGTCAGTGTTGGGACCACAACTTTTCACTTTATACATTAATGATCTAGATGAAGGAACTGAGGGCGTTCTGGCTAAGTTTGCAGATGCTACAAAGATAGTTGGAGGGACAGGTAGTATTGAGGAGGCGGGGAGTCTGCAGAAGGATTTAGACAGGTTAGGAGAATGGGCAAAGAAGTGGCAGATGGAATACAATGTGGGGAAGTGTGAGGTCATGCACTTTGGTAGGAAGAATAGAGGCATAGACTATTTTCTAAATGGGGAGAGAGTTCAGAAATCTGGAGTGCAAAGGGACTTGTGAGTCCTAGTCCAGGATTCTCTTAAGGGTAACTTGCAGGTTGAGTCGGTAGTTAGGAAGGCAAATGCAATGTTGGCATTTATTTTGAGAGGACTAGAATATAAAAGCAGGGATGTGCTGCTGAGGCTTTATAAGGCTCTGGTCAGACCACATTTAGAATATTGTGAGCAATTTTGGGCCCCGTATCTCAGGAAGGATGTGCTGGCCCTGAAGAGGGTCCAGAGGAGGTTCACGAGAATGATCCCAGGAATGAAAGGCTTAACATATGAGGAACGTTTGAGGACTCTGGGTCTATACTTGATGGAATTTAGAAGGATAAAGGGGGATCTGATTGAAACTTACAGAATACTGAAAGGCCTGGATAGAATGGACGTGGGGAAGATGTTTCCATTAGTAGGAGAGACTAGGACCCGAGGGCACAGCCTCAGAGTTAAGGGAAGACCTTTTAGAACAGAGATGAGGAGAAACTTCTTTAGCCAGAGAGTGGTGAATCTATGGAATTCATTGCCACAGAAGGCTGTGGAGGCCAGGTCATTGAGTGTATTTAAGACCGAGATAGATAGGTTCTTGATTGGTAAGGGGATCAAAGGTTACGGGGAGAAGGCGGGAGAATGGGGTTGAGAAACTTATCTGCCATGATTGAATGGCGGAGCAGACTAAATGGGCCGAATGGCCTAATTTCTGCTCCTATGTCTTATGGTCTTATGGACGGGCAGCCCTGGCAAGTGAATCAATTAGTTGATTAATGGCCCTAATAGGCCTTTGACAGTTCAGCGGGCACGCAGCCGCCTCCAGCGTGTGCCCGCCGAACTCAAGATCGGAATGACGTGAGGTGGCATCGGGAAGCACACCCGACGTCACCGCCCGTCATTTTAAGCATCAGCGTGCAGGGCCCACCCCCGCACGCCAAACGGAAGATTCAGGCCTCTGTAGAAGAGAATTCCAAAGACTACCAACCCTATGAGAGAAAAAGATTTCTCCCCATCTCAGTCTCAAATGGGAGACCCCTTATTTTTTAATAGTGCCCCCTTTTTCTGGATTCTCCCACCAGGGGAAACATTCTCTCAGCATCTATCCTATCAACCCTCCTCAGAATCTTATATGTTTCAATAAGAACACCTCTCATTCTTCTAAGCTCCAACCTCATGAACCTTTCCTCATAAGACAACCCCTTCATCCCAGAAATCAGCTGGGTAAACCTTCTCTGAACTGTCTCCACTGGAAGCATATCCCTCCTTCAGTAAGTAGACCAAAACTGCATGCAATACTCTTGCTGTGTTCTCACCAATGCCCTGTATGGTTGGATATAGCAAGACTTCCTCAATACTCTATCACCCTTGCAATAACACTGGAGTCATTTTAACTCCCTGGCATAACTCTACAGGACAAAGGTGGAAAGCTGGTTTGTGAGGTACTCCATTGGCTCCCCACTCTTGATCTTTCTTCTGTCATTGCATGTTCTAGGGGATGTATGGTATGGGCTTCCATGTTGGGCTGTAAAGGCAAGAACACGAGAATCATTCCTGTAGCTGTTTGGCTATAATTGAATGGTCTTCGCCTGAACCGTGCTGGGACCAATGTCCTGGTAAGTTGTATAATTGGGCTGTAGAGTGCTTTGAACTAAATAGTGGGAGCAGGGTTCATGTGAAGGGAGATTTGGAAAGTTGAAGAGAATGGACAAGGTAATAGAGCAGGACATAGATATAGGCATTGATATGGTAATCAGAGTATGGGAGGAAAGGACAGGGCACACAATTTCATTCACTGTCACTAGTTCAAAAACCTGGAACTCCTTCCCTAACAGCACTGTGGGTGTGCCTACACCATAGGGACTGCAGCGACTCAAGAAGGCAGCTCACCACCACCTTCTCAAGAACAACTAGGGATGGGCAATAAATGCTGGTCTAGCCAGTGATGCCCACATCCCATGAATGAATATAAAAAATACTTGAAAGTGCACCAACAAATATGGTCAGAATAGGGAAAAATGGCTTTAAACTAGCAGAGGGGAGGAAGGTTCATTTGAAGGGAGATTTAGAAATCCAAAGATAAAAGTTGAGACAATAGAAAAGCATACTGATGTTGGTAAAGACAAGCTGAATGGGAAAGCAAGGGGCATAGAGTTTAATGGTAATAGTGCATCAGTGAATAAGGTCAATGCAGGGAATAGTAGCAAAAAATTGAAATTGAAGCCACTTTAACTAAATGTGTGGAGTATCCACAACAAGGTAGATGAACTAATGGCACAAATAGAGATAAATGGTTTAGATCTAATCATCATTACAGAGACATGGCTACAAGGTGACCAAGATTGGGAAATAAATATTCCAAGCTACACAAAATTTTGAAAAGGTAGGTAAAATGGAAAAGGAGGAAAGGTAGCCCTGATAATAAAGGATGACATGGTGAGAAAGGATCTTGGCCAGAATTCAAGAAGTAGAATGAGTATGGGTGGATATTAGGAATAGCAAGGCTCAGAAAATGCTGGTGGGAGAAGTTTATAGGCCACCTAGAGTAGTTATACTATTGGACAGAGCATCAAACAAGAAATTATTGGAGCTTGTAACAAAGGCAATGTAATAGTTATGGGGGACTTTGATCTTCATTTCGATTAGACAATTACAATTGACTAAGGTGGTCTGGAAGATGAGTTTGTAGAACACCTGTGAGAGTTTCCTGGAACAAAATGTTGTAGAATCAACTGGGGTTAAAGCTGGAAAATGCTGGTAAAACTCAACAGGTCTGGCAGCATCTGTGGAAACAGAAACAGAGCTAATGTTTCAAGTCCATATGGGTCTTCAGAGCTCCCCTTTAGCTCTGAAGAAGGGTCATATGGACTCAAAACGTTAATTCTGTTTCTCTCTCCACAGATGCTGCCAGACCTGCTGAGTTTTACCAGCATTTCTGTTTTTATTTCAGATTTCCAGCATCTGCAGTATTTTGATTTTGTCTTAGTGTTAAAGCTATTTTAGATTGCACAATGAGGCAGGGTTAAATAATGTCATAGTAAAAGATCCACTAGGAAATAGTGATCATAATACCATTGAATTGCACATTCAGTTTGAAAACAGCATAGCTAATCATAAACAAGGATCCTAAACTTAAACAAAGCCAAATATGTGGGTATGAGGGGAGAGTTAAGGTTGATTGGGTAAGTAAACTATAAGGTATAAAAAGCAGCAAATAAACAGTTGGAAACTTTAAAAGGAACAATTCAAAATGCTCAACAAAAATGCATTCCATTAAAACTAAAACTCAATGAGAAAGACCTATGCATGGCTTACTAAGAAGGTTAAGGATAGTATTAGAATAAAAGATTAGGCTTATAACGCAAATAGTGGAAATAAACCTGAGAATTGGGAATGTTTTAGAAACCAGTAAAGAGCCACCAAAAAGTTAATAAAATGTAAAAAAATATGAGTAAACTCAACAAAAATATAACAATGGACTGTAAGACCTTTCACAATATAGAAAAGAGAGTATCTTATAGTATTTATAGTATTATAGGGAGTGAGGAAATGTCAGAGACATTCAACAAGTATTTTGTGGCTGTCTTTGCAGTAGAAGACACAAGTTACATACCAGAAATAGAGGGTAACCTAGGGGCTAATAAGAGTGAGGAAATTAAAGTAATTAATATCAGCAGAGAAAAAGCACTGGAGAAACTCAAGGGACTAAAATCCAACAAACCCCCTGGAACTGATGGCCTACATCCTAGGGTTCTAAGAGACATAGCTTCAGAAATAGTAGATGCACTATGATTTTCCAAATTCCTTAGATTTTGGTGCTGATTAGTTGGCAAGTTGACGCTGATTGGCCGAGGCATTGCCATGGAGAAAGCAACAGGGAACTATAGGCTCCCAAAGCTCCTGGATAATTCTCAAAAGATGCAAGTCTTGAACATATTCCTTTCATTTGCAGAGAATGAATCCCTGTGTATGAATGCATGTTGCCTCTAGCACAAGTATGTGACTCACATTATGAGCTCAACTGATTATCTTAAATTGCTTGTTCGTATAGCTATTAGTACACTCAGGATTGTTCAACTAGTGCTGCCCAATCGTGGAATCACAAACTTTTTTGGATTTTGCGAATACGGTTTGTACTGTGCCTATTATGAGCAATTGAAGAAACAGGCTGTTTGATTAAATCAGCCAACCGTTGAGACATATTTTTGGGATATTTTGCCTTGCCAACCAATTAGCATGCTTTTCTCCTCCAGTATAAATTGTTGTGATTGTTTGAAATTTAACATTTTTACCTTTATCCTGATGAATGCTAGACAAAAAGCTTCAACAACGTCTCTCTTTTCAGCAGTATTCAAATTCTGTTTTACTAAGTGACTATTTGTATACCTGAAACACATTTATTTGCTTTTGAAAACCATCATTAGGATGGAAGGATTAAAGTTTAATCATTGGCATAAGTCACTTGAAGCCTTTATTGGTAGTTAGTTTTCAACAGCAACTGATTGATTGTACAATTCATTGGCAGGTTTTATTATCTAGAATTCATCAAATATAATTTTTTATAAAACAAAAGGTCCAGATTTCTTCCTTTTTTGAAGGTGCTGACTCCTGCTGAGGTAGAGTTCCTTCTGCGAAAGTGAATACGACCAAGCTGTTTAGCCATGAATAACATTAGAGTGATGATTATTCTGCATTTACCAAATGTCACTATGTAATCTGGAACAATTGCTTTTCCCCATTCATAAAGGTATTGAAGCCACCCCTCCATCCTTCAAACTGAGGTCAGCACAGATTGGAGATGAAACTTGCAACCGCCCTGGTCTGTGTGGGTCAGATCCACTCCAGGCAGTGTTTTTACTAATTCAGCTATTGGCAGAGCTACCTCTTCACGGTGACATTTACCTTTGGCAGCTAGCTTTTCCACTTGAAAAGTCTAAACATTTGCTTATGTATAATGTATCAGAACATTGAACACTGGTTCATTTATGTTTGGTCATAAACATCCACAACCATATGTGGCCTTGCTGATGCAACAATTTGTTCTTTTGTATATTGTATTACAGTAAATAGTTTTGGTTGCATCCAGTAGTGTTGTGACAGATTTTGAGGTGCTGGAACTCTAAGAAAATGTGATGGCCATATCATTGCTAAATCTACTATTAAGTTGCTATGTATCAATCATTTGAGTCCCCAAAAATCAGTAAACTATGCTTTTTAAGTAAAAGATATTAGTGCTGATAGGTCGTAGGCATTTTATTTTGAATCATGTGATATTTTGAATCTCTAGTGTTTAGCATGGCTAGAATTTCATTACACAACAGTTCAATTATTTAATTCAAGCCTATTAAAAACATGAATTACAGAAAACTCTTCTTACTTCTGACTGGGGGATGGTATATAGAGGGACCACTGCTTTTCTTGATTTATATTTATAGCCTAGGCCTGGGTGTACAGACACAATTTCAAAATTTGCAGATGATGCAAGACTTGGAAGTATTGTGAACTGTGAGGAGGATAGGATAGACTTCAAGAGGATACAGACAGGCTGATGGAATGGGCAGACACGTGGCAGATGAAATTTAATGTAGGGAAGTGTGAAGTGATACATTTCGGTCAGAAGAATGAGGAGAGGTGACATAAAATAAACGGTAAAATTCTAAAGGGAATGCAGGAGCTGAGGGACCTGGTTATATATGTGAATAAATCATTGAAGTTGGCAGAGCAGGTTCAGAAAGCAGTTAATAAATTATACTGAATCCTGGGTTTTATAAATAGGGGCACAGAGTACGAAAGCAAGTAAGTTATGAACCTTCATAAAACACTATTCCAGCCTCAATGGGAAGGATGTGAAGTTTTTAGAAAGGGTGCAGAAAAGATTTGCAAGAATGGTTCCGAAGATGACTTCAATTACGTGGATAGATTGGCGACACTGGGGCTGTTCACCTTGGAGAAGAGAAGGTTGAGAGGAGATTTGTTAGACATGTTCAAAATCATGAAGGGTATGGATATAGTAAATGGGGCGAAACTGTTCCCATCGGCAGAAGGTTGAAAACCCTAAGGTGATTAACAAAAGAACCAGAAGCGACATGAGGAAAAACCTCTTTATGCAACAAGTAGTTTCGACCTGCAATGCACTGCCTGGGCGTGTGGTGGAGCATGGTAGAGACAGATTCAATTGCGGTGTTCAAAAGGGAACTGGATAATTATCTGAAGAGAAGATTTTACAAGGCTACAGAGAAAAGGTGGAGGAGTGGGGCTAGCTGAGTTGCTGTTGCAGAGAACTGGCACAAAGACAATGTGCTGATTGGCCTCCTTCTGTGCTGTAATGATTCTATAATTCCAGTATAGTTACATTCAAGGAACTTGATAAACACAAGAGGAAGAAAGAAGCTGAAGGTTACCCTGATAGTGTGAACAAGAAGGGAGGTGGTTTGTGTGGAACAAAAACGTTAACATGGATAGGGTGGGCTAAATGGCCTGCTTCTGTGCTGTAAATCTCATGTAAAGCTGCCAACTGGGAAGAGAAACACTATAACATGTTTCACATCCTCAGGCCATCACAGCTGAGGAATTAATGTGAATCACTTTCTCTCCCCACACACTCTCTCGCCCCACCACATTCCTTCGCACCCCCACCGGCCCACATTCTCTCTCTCCCCCCATCCCTTCACACACTGTCTCCCCCCACCCCCTCACTTTCTCTCTCAAACTGGCTCCATTCACTCACTTACTCAGATACCTATGGGCCTCGCTCTGGCTGCCTCCAGCCCCACTCCGGCTCACCTAAGCCCCATTCACTTTAGCCCTGCTCCACCCTGCCTGGGCCCCGCTGCTTCTGCCTTGCACTCCATTCCAGCCCGCCTGGGCCACACTAGGGCTGCATCGCACTCTGCTCCGGCCCACCTGGGCCCCACTGCAGCTGCCTCATGCTCTGCTCCAGCCTACCCGGACCCTGCTTGGGCTGCCTCACACTCCACTCCAGCCCGCCTGGACCCACTTGGGCTGCCTTGCGCATCACTTCGGCCCACCTGGACCTAGTTGAGCTACTTTGTGCTCCACTCCGGCCCGCCTGGGCCCCACTCAGGCTCACCTGGGCCCCGCCGCTCCAGTTGCCTCATGCTCCACCCCTGGAACTTACCCTCAAAACTTACCTTCCCATTTTTTTCTGCTCGTCGTTGAATATCTAACAAGCTTGACAGGCCACACTGAATTGGACAAGCCTGTTTTAACTAGAAGGTGCTGGAGCAGCACATCCTGGTCGCATCCTGATAATGTGATTTAATAACAGAATGAGACTATAGATTAAAACCACTCAATGCTGTTGCCATTCCCATTAAGCTGTCAGTCTGTCAGCATAAAAATATGATGCATTTCTGTAGTTTGTGGCCATGCCATTTTTTAGTTGCTGGAATAGAGCTGTCCTTCAATGAGAACCATCTCTAGTCCAGCATACGAACTGTAGCATCACCTTATAACCTTTAGTACACTGCATCAAATGTCATTGTTTTCACATCATGATCAGATCTCAATTGTTCCTATACTCCTTTATATTTTCAAGTTTGTGTGCACAAAGAAAAAATATGAAAACTATAATGTTACTATTATTTGGATGTGTTCTTACTAGCGCAAGAAAAATCTAATCAATGTACCCATCTAACTTAACTTCAGTGCACTGAGATCATGATTGTTAATTCATTCAGAAGCCAGATGAAGTAGGAAACCAGAAGCCAATCTTTTTACTTAATACTAGATTTATTTACAGAATGCAGCATTACATATATCTACCTCCTCCCTAACCAACACCCAGTGACCCAGCAGTCTTTCTTTATATTATCTTTTGAAATAAACCAAATAATCAACAAAATAAAGTAATATAGGGGGGTGACAGCCCCTGATTGGGCACTGTGATAGGAAGGCAAATGGAATGTTGGCCTTTATTTCAAAGGGAATGGAGTATAAAAATAGGGAAGTCTTGGTAAAACTATACAAGACACTAATTGACAGAAATCTTTGTATCCTCACTCCTTGACAGAAATCTTTGTATCCTCACTGGCTACGGGTGAGGTCCCAGAGGACTGGAGAATGACCAATGTTGTTCCATTGTTTAAGAAGGGTAGCAGGGATAATCCAGGAAATTACAGGCTGGTGAGCCTTACGTCAGTGGTAGGGAAATTATTGGAGAAGATTCTTCGTGACAGGATTTACTAACATTTGGAAGCAAATGGGCGTATTAGTGAGAGGCAGCATGGTTTTGTGAAGGGGAGGTCGTGTCTCACTAACTTGATCGAGTTTTTCAAAGAAGTGACAAAGATGATCAACGATGGAAGGGCAGTGGATGTTATATACATGGATTTCAGTAAGGCCTTTGACAAGGTCCCTCATGGCAGACTGGTACAGAAGGTAAAGTCGCACGGGATCAGAGGTGAGCTGGCAGGATGGATACAGAATTGGCTTGGTCATAGAAGACAGAGGGTAGCAGTGGAAGGGTGCTTTTCTGAATGGAGAGCTGTGACTAGTGGAGTTCCGCAGGGATCAGTGTTGGGACCTTTGCTGTTTGTGGTATACATAAATGATTTGGAGGAAAATGTAACTGGGCTAATTAGTAAGTTTGCAGACGACACCAAGGTTGGAGGAGTTGCAGATAGTGAAGAGGATTGTCAAAGGATACAACGGGATATAGATCAGTTGGAGACTTGGGCGGAGAAATGGCAGATATAGGATGGGAATAGAGAGATACGGACCCCGGAAGTGCAAAATGTTTTAGTTGACAGGAAATATGATCGGCGCAGGCTTGGAGGGCCGAAGGGCCTGTTCCTGTGCTGTACGTTTCTTTGTTCTTTGTTCTTAATTAGACCACACCTAGAATACTGTGAACAGTTTTGGTCCCCTTATCTAAGGAAAGATATACTGGCATTGGAGACAGTCCAGAGAAGGTTCACTAGCTTGATTCCGGGTATGGAGGGATTTTCTTATGATGAGAGGTTGAGTAGGTTGGGCCTGCACTCATTGGAGTTTAGAAGAATGAGAGATGACCTTGTTGAAACATATAATCTTCTTAGGGGGAATGACAGGATAGATGCTGAGAGGTTGTTTCCCCTTCTGGGAGAGTCTAGGGCCAGAGGGCATAATCTCAGAGTAAGGGGTCGCCCATTTAAAACAGAGATGAGGAGGAATTTCTTCTCTCAGAGATTGACTAATCTGTGGAATTTTTTACCACAGAGGGCTGTAGAGGCTGGGTCGTCAAATATATTCAAGGCTGAGATAGACAGATTTTTAATCAGTAAGGGAATCAAGGTTTATGGGGAAAGGCAGGAAAGTGGAGTTGAGGATTATCAGATCAGCCATGATCTCATTGAATGGCAGAGCAGGCTCGATGGGCTGAATGGCCTACTTCTGCTCCTTCATCTTGTGGTCTTATGGTCTTACTGTAACAAAAATCAAAACATCATAGGAAACTTAACTGACAAAACAAAAATATAATTTCCAGGGGTGATGATGCACCTCAGCCCCCACCATGCCCATCGATTACAGAAGGCCTCAAGCGTACTGGTAGACACCGCATGCTCCTTCTCCAGGGTCACTCATCTGTGAACATAGCAGTGGTAGAGGGGTAAACAGTCAGGTTGGACAACCCCCTCGACTGCCTGTTGCCTGGGCCTGTTGATGGCCACGTTAGCCAGGCCCAGGAGCAAGTTTACGAGGAGGTCCTCCTCCCTCCCCGCCGCCCCCCTCTGCATGGGAAGTCTTTCTTTATATGTGCTCATGGTACTTAATCACTCAATCCTCTTTACTGTGTACCCTTAACTTTGATAATACAATTAGTATGCCATTAACAATGATCAGATTTCTCTGGCAGACTATGAGGGTTTTTTCCCCTTTTGCCTCGGTGCAGGGTTTTGTGTGCTGCTAAAAATGTACCCCTAAATATTCTTTGGTCTGTGTTTAATTACTAGTTTTCTATCTTTCACTCATTCTGTATTTCTAACTGTCAATCAGCTTCTCCTTCTTTCATTCTAATTCAGCAAAGTAACTGAAAATCTATGTGCAGTAGTTCTGCTATACAGATGAATACACACTATCGAGAATGCCTCTTTGAAATGGAAATTGTGCTCTAAGAATACAAGACTCTAGCAGGGTAATACTGCTTGCTCCCTAACTAATTGCAGCTGTCTATCACTAGCAGTAAAGTGTGATCCAGATGTAAATAAATGTAATAATTTTGTTTAACCTCTTCCTCTCCTACTACTGGTAGCTTGGTGGAAATCAAAATAACTAAACTAATTGAATGGAATGATTGTCATTGCCCACAAACCAATTCATATCCCTCCTTCAAAATAAAACTACAGAGCCCCAAATTCAGGTTTTTTTCAAATTGGTGCAGCTTCTATTGCTGTTGCTGGGCCATGTGCAAAACATATTGAAACTCTTTCAATATTGTTGATCTGTTTTCCTCAACTGAAACAGTACTGTGATTGTGGAAAGCCTCAGGCTCTCTTCAGCTTCTCTGCCCTACATATCTGTGTGGTTCCTTAGCAAGTGAAAAGTGGGATATTATTTACTGTGCTGAGAGTTTGTAAGGAATGTTCCAGCCCCAAAAACTCCTCAAATATATTTGAACATTGGCTGATTGGGGAGCCCTCTCCCACCATGTGTTAATCTAATCATTTGCAGTTTCATGACGTATTTATATTACTAGTTTACCATTGATAAATTCAAAATTATATAATAAAATTAATAATGGAAAATTATGGATGGGAGGAAGTACATGCTTAGATTCTTAGTGCATGAAGCTCTGTGCTAGAGCATTGAAAGTGAACATTTACTCCACTGTTTTATATTTGCCATTGATACTGCTTCAAGTTTCACCTCTTGGATGGGTTGGGGGATAGTAGAGTGACTTAATTTATCTTACAATGTTGTCTCTGAGCTTGTGACTGTTATCAGCAATGGCGATGCAAGGCAAAAGCAACAGTAAGTGTGTTATATTGTCTATCTTCAATTATAGTTGAAGGCCAGTGTAAACATTTTGTTAAAAATCCATTTATTTTTCAATTTGAGGTAATCTGAATTAAGCTTTATTAGTGTTTTTTCTTTATACATTTGAAAATGATTTATTTTTCCATGCCCATTATTAATTGTACTCTTTGTTATTCAACTTTCAGTAACCCTTTGACAGCACTGCGTAATTGATGCATATCTTAAAAAGAAAGATGGTATTCAGCAAAGGCAATGTTAAGTTGAGTAGGGAGAATGTTTGAAAGCAGACTTCACAATCAGAAGAAATGGAGAACGAGCAGTGGCCTCAGTGAAGAAGTGGATGCAAAAGCAGGGAGGCAAACTTGAGAAATAAGCTGTTGGCAATTAATTGTGGAGGGTGGAGGGGGATGGGGGGGATGCGGGGTGGGTGACGGAGTGCTCTCTGGACATGCATGAGCAATTAGAGCCAGTGCCTTTCTAAACACAAAGGAGCCTTCAGAGCTCCCTGAATATTATTGAGAGGAAAAAAGGAAGTGTTTGTGTTGCCTTTTGGGAGTGGCTTGAGGTATTTTACATCACTAAAGAATATAGGCTTTTCAAACAAAAACCTTCAACAATATTCGTACAGTGATTTGAGAAATCACCAAGGGGATGGGAAGATTCAAAGCATTTGACAACATCCTTTGCCTTGGTTCACTTTGAAGTTCCATTTGCCATTGATACGAATAATTACCTCTCAAAAAATATTACTGCATCATTTTTTATGATGTGTCTATGCTCCATTAAGATACAGGTTTCAATATTTATTGCTCTTGTAAATTTGTGGAATATCCAAGAGACTCCATACCTCTCGCCTTGTAAACCTGCAGAGGTTTGTTAGTGAAGAAATTTTTATTTATTTGTATGTAAAGAATTGTAGTCAGATTATTTGAGCCTAATACACAGTTTAATCAGCTTTGCTGTATTATAATTAGGAAGAGGAGATTGGAACGGTGTTAAGTTAAATTTTGCAGGGAAGTATTATAGGTTGATGTACGTAAAGTATGTATGAAAATATGAATTTTAATAAGATTCTTTATATACATTTCTGTAATGCCTTCTTCCAATTTTGTTTTACTGTTTTATAGACCATATTTTTGCTAGTTGGTTTAAGCAATATTGACATCTATGGCATTGAAGAAATTGGCATGTCAGTTGGCAATACAAATTAGTACTGAATTACCTTGACCTTATCAGAGTTGCAGGCAGAGGGAAACTGGTTGTCCAGTCGCTCAGCTTTTTTATTTTTTCATGGGGTGTGGCACTTGCCCATTCTGAGTTGCCCATTAGAAGATGGTGTTGAGCTGCTGCCTTGAACCACTGCAGTTCATCTGGTGAGGGTACACTCACTGTGCTGCTAGGGAGGGAGTTCCTGGATTTTGACCCAGCGACAGTGAAGGAACGGCGATATATTTCCAAGTCAGGATGGTGATTGACTTGGAGGGGAACTTGCAGGTGGTGGTGTTCCCATCTATCTGCTGCCCTTGTCCTTCTAGGTGGTAGAATTTGTATGTTTGAAAGGTGCTGTCAAAGGAGACATGCAGTGCACTTTGTATACGGTACGCAATGCTGCCACTGTGCACTAGTAGTAGCAAGTGTGAATGATTAAGGTGGTGGATGGGGTGCCAATCAAGTGGTTTGTTTTATCCTGGATGGCATCAAGCTTCTTGAGTATTGCTAGAATTGTACTCATTCTGGCATACGGAGAGTATTCCATCACACTCCTGACTTGTGCCATTTAGATAATAGACAAGTTTTGGAGAGTCAAGAGGCATGTTACCCTCTGCAGAATGCCCAGCCTCTGACATGTTCTGGCTATTTCAGTTACGTTTCTGCTCAATGGTAACCCCAGGAGGGCGATGGTGGGGTTTCAGCATCGGCGATGCCATCAAATGACAAGAAATGACATCTCTTGTTGGAGATTGACATTGCCTGGCACTTGTGTTGCATAAATATTACTTGCCATTTTTGAATGTTGTCCAGATCTTGCTACATAGGGGCACAGGCTGCATCAGTATCTGAGGATTCGCATCAGTCAGCATCCGCACTTCTGACCTTATGATGGAATGAAGGTCATTGATGAAGTAGCTGAACATGGTTGGGTCTAGGATACCACCCTAGAGAACTCCTGCAGTGATGTCCTGGAACTGAGATGATTAGCTTCCAACAACCACCTTCCTTTGTGTTAGGTATGACTCCAACCAGTGAAGAGTTTTCCCCCTGATTCCCATTGACTTCAATTTTTCTAGGACTCTTTGATGCCACGCTCAGTCAAATGCTGCCTTGATGTCAAGGGCAGTCACTTTCACCTCACCTCTTGAGTTCAGCTCTTTTGTCTATGTTTTGACCAAGGCTGTAATGAGGACTGGACTGAGTGATCCTGGCAGAACCCAAACTGAGCATCAGTGATCAGATTATTGATGAGTAAGTGCCACTTGATAGCACTGTCAATGACACCTTACATCACTTTGCTGATAAGGTGGTAAATGGACAGATTGGGTTTGTGGATAGGGCGTATATGGGAAATATTCCACATTATTGTGTAGATGCCTTTACTGTGGCTGTACCGAAACAGCTCTGGAGCATAAGTCTTCAGAACTGCAACTAGGATATTGTCAGGACCCATAGTCTTTCTGGTCCATTCAGCCATTGCTTGCTATCACGTGGATTGCATCGAATTGGCTGAAGACCGGCATGTGCGATGCTAGGGACCTCAGGAAAAGGCCGAGATGGATCATCCACTCGGCATTTCTGGATGAAGATGGTTGCAGATGCTTTAGCCTTGTCTTTTAAATTGAGGATGGGGATACTTGTGGAGCCTCCTCTTCCAGTGAATTGTTTAATTGTCCACCACCATTCACGACTGATTGTGGCAGGACTGCAGAGCTTAGATCTGATCCGTTGGGTGTGGAATTGCTTAGCTCTGACTATAGCATGCTGTTTCCACTAATTAGCGTGCATGTTGTCCTGTATTGGAGCTTCACCGGGTTGACACCTCATTTTTAGGTATATCTGGTGCTGCTCCTTGCATGTCCTCCTCCTCTCTTCATTGAACTAGAGTTGATCCCCTGGCTTGGTGGCAATGGTAGAATGAGGGATACTCCAAGTCATGAGGTTACAGATGTGGTTGAATACAATTCTGCTGATGGCCCACAGTGCCTCATGGATGCTCAGTTTTGAGTTGCTAGATCTGATCTGAATTTATCTCATTTAGCACGGTGGTAATGCCACACGACAGGATGAAGGGTGTCCTCAGTGCAAAGGTCCCCACATTGGCACTCCTGTCAATACTGTCATGGACAGATGCATCTGCGACATTGTGAGGGCGAGACAAATAGGTTTTTCCTCCTTCTTGGTTCTCTCACTACCTGCCACAGGCCTAATCTGGCAGAAATATCCATTAGGACTCAGTCTGTAGTGGTGTTAATGAGTCACTCTTGGACTTTGAAACCCCAACCATTGTAGATTCTGTGCCCTTGCTATCCTCGGTACTTATTCCAACTGGTGTTATTATTTAAATGGAGAAAGACTGTAGAAAGCTGCAGCACAGAAGGATTTGGGGGTCCTCGTGCATGAATCACAAAAAGCTAGCATACAAATTCAGCAGATAATAAGGAAGGCAAATGGAATGTTGGCCTTTATTCCAAAGGGAATGGAGTATAAAAATAGGGAAGTCTTGCTAAAACTATACAAGACACTAGTTAGGCCACACCTAGAATACTGTGAACAGTTCTGATCCCCTTATCTAAGGAAAGATATACTGGCATTGGAGGCAGTCCAGAGAAGGTTCACTAGGTCGATCCTGGGTATGGTGGGATTTTCTTATAAGGAGAGGTTAAGTAGGTTGGGCCTCATTGGAGTTTAGAAGAATGAGAGGTGACCTTATTGAAATATATAAGATTCTTCGGGGGCTTGGCAGGGTAGACACTGACAGGTTGTTTCCCCTTGTTGGAGAGTCTAGGACCAGAGGGCATAATCTCAGAGTAAGGGGGTGCCCATTTAAAAAAGAGATGAGGAGGAATTTCTCCTCTCAAAGGGTAGTCAGTCTGTGGAATTCTTTACCGCAGAGGGCTGTAGAGGTTGGTTTGTTAAGTATATTCAAGGCTGAGATAGACAGATTTTTAATCAGTAAGGCAATTGAGGGTTATGGGGAAAAGGCAGGAAAGTGGAATTGAGGATTATCAGATTAGCCATGATCTGCTTGAATGGTGGAGCAGACTCAATGGGCTGAATGGCCTACTTCTGCTCCTACATCTTATGGTCTTATGGTCTAATGGTGTTCAAAAATGGAGGAGTACTGATTCATCAGCTGAGAAAGGGCAGTACGTGGTAATCAGAAGGAGATCTCCTTGTCCATGCAGGCGGGACAGGGCATACCCAGTGATGGTGATGGTGGTGTCTGGGATATTGGCTATAAGTTATGATTCGGTGAGTATGTTGCTTGACTAGTCGGTGGGACAGCTCTCCCAATTTTGGCATAAATGCCCAGATGTTAGTGAAGAGGACTTTGAGGGTTGACTAGGCAGGGTGTGCTTTTGTCGTTTCCAGTGTTTCGGTTGATTCTGGGGGCTTCATTCGGTTTATTCACATTTAATTTTTCCTTTGTGGTTTGATACAATTGAGTCTTTGCTAAGCAATTTCAGAGGGCAGTTAGGAGTCAAACACATTGCTGTGGGTCTGGATCATTACTCTAATAACATTACCACTGTGTTACTGTTCCCTTTCATAAGCATTGGTGAGGCAGATCAGAACCATGAGGGCACTCCAACATGGCGGTTCCCTTGCTGGCTAACACAGAAGGGCTGCACCGAAGACTCCCCAAGCAGATAAGGAGATTGGGATGGAGGGGTAACCCCTCCGCAGGGCTATTCACTGATGGGGCCTATGGGATTTCATGTGTGGTCTTAATTGGACTAATTAGCTGCCCATCTCTGTGGAACAACAGTTGACCCAGTTCCCAGTCTGTCCCTTGGAAAGTCCCCAGAGGCAGGAATGCACCAGGAAGCTGTCCCAATGGGTCCCCCACTGCCTCCCCCACCTCAATTTTCCTTTTCCCATCCAGCGTCCAACTTTGTCTCCATTGGAGCTTGGAAAATCTAGCCCAAAATAACTTTTTAAATAACCCAAATTGTTAAATGCATCATCACCATTAGTTAAAAAAACGGTGGAAATCAAATGATATAAGTGGCTTTGGGCATGGATATATCTGCAACTGCGATTGGAATGATTGAGTCCACGGATGGCAAAGGTCTGAGATGAGGGTTTCAGCAACAGTTTTTTTATTTTTTTTATTCATTCACGGGATGTGGGCTTCGCTGGCTAAGCCAGCATTTATTGCCCATCTCTAGTTGCCCTTGAGAAGGTGGTGGTGAGCTGCCTTCTTGAACCGTTGCAGTCCATGTGGCGTAGGTACACCTACTGTGCTGTTAGGAAGGGAGTTCCAGGATTTTGACCCAGCAACAGTGAAGGAACGGCAATATATTTCCAAGTCAGGGTGGTGAGTGACTTGGAGGGGAACTTCCAGGTGGTGGTATTCCCATCTATCTGCTGCCCTTGTCCTTCTAGATGGTAGTGGTTGTGGAAGGTGCCGTCTAAGGAGCCTTGGTGAGTTCCTGCAATGTAATTTGTCGATGGTACACACTGCTGTTGCTGTGCGTTGGTGGTGGACGGAGTGAATGTTTGTAGATGTGGTGCCAATCAAGCGGGCTGCTTTGTCCTGGATGGTGTCAAGCTTCTTGAGTGTTGTGGAAGCTGAACTCATCCAGGCAAGTGGGGAGTATTCCATCACACTCTTGGCTTGTGCCTTGTGGACAGCCTTTGGGGAGTCAGGAGGTGAGTTACTAATCACATGATTCCTAGCCTCTGACATGCCCTTGTAGCCACAGTAATTTTATGGCTAGTCCAGTTCAGTTTCTGGTCAATGGTAACGCCCAGGATGTTGATAGTGGGGGATTCAGTGATGGTAATGCCATTGAACATCAAGGGACGATGGTTGGATTCTCTCTTGTTGGAGATTGTCATTGCCTGGCACTTGTGTGGCGCGAATGATACTTGCCACTTGTCAGCCCAAGCCTGAAAGTTGTCCAGGTCTTGCTGCATTTGGACATGGACTGCTTCAGTATCTGAGGAGTCACGAATGGTGATGAACATTGTGCAATCATCAGCGAACATCCCCACTTCTGACCTTATGATGGAAGGAAGGTCATCGATGAAGCAGCTGAAGATGGTTGGGCTGAGAACACTACCCTGAGGAGCTCCTGCAGTGATGTCCTGGATCTGAGATGACTGACCTCCAACAACCACAACCATCTTCCTTTGTGCTAGGTATGACTCCAGCCAGCTGAGAGTTTTCCCCCGATTCCCATTGACTCCCGTTTTGCTAGGGTTCCTTGAAGCCACACTCAGTCAAATGCTGCCCTACATCACTTTTAGGGGGGCTCTCGGGCAGGTCTCTTCCTACCAGATAAGCCACATGTGGGTGGCTTGGGTGGCTTTTCAGTGGGTGCAGGGCTAAGGCTTGCTTGGCAAAAGGGAAGTGGCTTCAGGCAAGGGAAGAGGCTGCAGGACGAGGGCTGTACTGGGGAAGGGGGGTATCCCAAGGTGCGTGTGGGGCACATGTTGATCTGTGCAAGTGGCCTCAACATGGTGAGGGCTGAGGAGGCCGTCTCCAGAGGAGATGAGGCCAGATGGACATGTGAGGTTTTGTGTGTGAGAATGGACGGTGATGTCCCTTGAGCTGACAGTGAGTGAGATGCCAGTGAATGCGTGATGGGTGTGAGTGTGTAAGTTTAGAGTGATGAGATGGTGAACATACCCTGCCGGCACGGCTAAGATCATTGATCCTCTATCTGTATTTGATGGCCACCTCTTCTGTGCAGCATTGGCACTGACCGCCATTGCCACCGCTTCCCAAGCCTGGCTAGTCACACTGCTGCATATCCTGCTGCCAGAGCCGGGGTAGAGGACATCACAGTGGGCCTCCATGGCATCCAAAATGCATTCCAGTGATGCATCACTAAACCTGGGGGCTGCAGTCTTTTTGCCTTTCATGGACATCTTCCCTGCAACACTTGTGGTCTGGAAGCACTGAGAGGTGTACACGCATCTGGACTTTAAATATAGTGCCCGGTGTGATGAAGCGTCGAGGTGTCGGCGTGGCGGGCAAATGAGAGACCATCTGCCATCGAAATGGCATGTTTCCCAGGAATTCATAACTAATGCGGCGGGTTTGGGATGATACGGCATTTCAACCCGCCATTGCAGCCAGCGGGTAAAAACTCGTTTCACCCGCCCGCTATCACACTTAGTGCAAATCTGGGATGATTTCGCCCAACGTCATTGGGAATTCAGGCACAGAGAAAAAGACACACAAGTTATAATCATAGCTGGACAGAAAATCATGCAGACTGCAATTAAGGTGCAATTACTTCCATGGCTTAATTCACGATGTGCACTCCCTTGGTATAAAGCTCTTAGACCTTTGTGCATAGTGTAGAGTGTGGCAAAGCAGATGTCATGAGATAAACCACAAATTGTGTACAGCAACCTGAAAAACAGCCAATACAAAGGAAAAAGCAACTACCAGTCTGGAAATGACTCAGAAATATTTAAAGAGAGGATGTCTTAAATGGAAAAAATCCTGTTTAGGGACAAGTCCCTATTTCTGAAAAGAGAGAAGAAAGAGATTAGTGTTGTTTGCATTAACGTGATATGACATGTAAATGATGTCATAATGCACTTCCACGTGATTTATAAAATGGATTTTCCAAATATTCTCTTGTGTACATGGTGCCTTTTTTTAAAAAATGTCTTTGGTTGCTGTATAGACGTCTCCAGGGAACCAGAAACCCCTGAGCTGAATATTGCATGTTAGGGCGGGATCAAAATCTGTGATTTTGCAGTCTGCAGATATATATGAAAAAGGATTCGACGTTACTAATTGGCTGATCCTTAAGCAACTTCAATTTTGTCCAATGACAATCCTTTATGAAAAGTATTCAGCAACAGTGAGTTCACAATGTGTTTCTGTGGATTTAAACGGATGTAAATCCTCTTTGTAACTTTTTCTGACAAAGAAGATGATTTCCTAGCACCAGACATAGGTAAGTTACAATGATCAAACTTCTTCCTATTTATTCTTTTTGCAGCTTTATCTGGAAAATTCCTATCTGCGTGAGAGCGTACTGCGACATGTAGGACCACCATTCCTGACATTTTGTAACTTTATCCAGGTTTAGTAGAACATAAATTTAATAACTTCACCTCGTTTTTTAGTTTAATTCCTGTTAATTCTATCTACTTGGTGAAATTTCACATCTGTCTGCAGTAACTAATTAACTCCATTAACCAGAGCACTTTAATTATTAACTTTTGTATTAACTTTTATTGAAAAGGGAACAATCAAATTTATTGTGTTCATTTAAACCTGAGAATACAGTATTAAAAGAGAAAGTAACAAAACCTCATTATTAAAGATTCACACATACATAAATTTAAGCATTATATTTATTCACCACATGGACTGCAGCGGTTCAAGAAGGCGACTCACCACCATTTTCTCAAAGGCAATTAGGGAAGAACAATAAAAATGCTGGCCTAGCCACATCCCTTGGAAGAATTAAAAAAATTATCATGACTGCATTCAAACTTGAAGCTACAAGAATCTGTGTAGAAGTTACATCACATAGAGAATTGGAGAAATTAGATAAGAGCTTGCATTTATACAGTGCCTTGGCCACCTCGGGATGTTCCAAACCACTGCAATGAGGTATCCTTGAAGAGCAGCTGTAATGTAGCAAACACCGGAACTAATTTATGCACAGCAAGGTCCCACAAGTAAAATAGGATAAATTTACCTGACAACCTGTTGTTAAATTATGCGGTTAAGGGATGAATTTGGCCCTAAAACTACAGAGAGAACGCCCTTGCTCTTCTTCCTTTACAACACCTGAGAAGGCATACCTCACCCAAAAGATAGCAACTCTTGACAGTTCGGCACTTCCACAGTATTGGCGCTCTGACAGTGCAGCATTCCCTCACCACTGTCCTTCCAACAGCGTGATACTTCCTCAATATTGGTACTGCTGAATGTCACCCTGGATTATGGGACTCCAGTCTCAAGAGTGGGGCTCAAACCCACAACCATCTGATTTGGAGGCAAGATGAGCCACAGCTGAAGATTAGGAAACAACAAAAGAACCTTATGGAAACAAAACATATTTATATATAATGCCAAATCATAACCTCAGGACATTTCAAAGGGCTGTACAGCCAATGGATTCCTTTTAAATTGCACTCACTGCTGTTAGGGACATAAAACAAACTTGCACCAAGCAAGGTCACATCAGCATCAAAAGGGGTAAATGGCTGGTTAATCCATGTCTGGGCTTGTCACTTGAGGGAGGGATATTGGCAAGGACACTGGCAGAACTCCTTGCTCCTCTTCAAATTCAGCCATAGAATCCAATTCCAACTGAACAGACAAATGAAATCTCGCTTTAACATCTTATCTGAAAACCAGCACCTGTAACAATGTAGCACTCCATCACAAAAGAGGAACATTTAAGAGCCAGCCTAGGTTATGTGCTCAAGCTCTGAAATGGAATTTGAACCCACAATCTTCTGATTTAAGGTAAAAACCGTGTTTACAGCCAAACCAATCTAATTCTTGAACATCGATGAGTGCTCTTCCTCCATCACTCCAAGAAAAAAAGTTACCAAATTTGATGAGAGAGGAAAAGAGTTAATGGGCTGAATTTTAGTTTCAGGGTCCAATCCGGACTTCCAGATTCCAGATCGGGAATCTGGAAGCGGCAATGGCAGGACCATGGGTGGCAGCTGGGCTCTGCAGCTGGGAGGGCCAATGGAAGTTCCAGAGGCTCTGGACAGCCAGCAGCTCCACCTCCACCAGGGGTGGAGGGCACTGCCAGTGAAGTGGGCGGGGGGTAGTCTGGTAAGGGCAGCTCAAGTCGGAGATATCCTCTGAAAACTTGTAAATGGGTCAAAATGTACTGCAACCACAGTTGCCGGGCATCATTGCAGGGGGGGGTTCCCCTCCAAATGATGGCATATGGCCATGACTTTCAGCCTAGCAGATTCTGGGCTGCTTTGCAGGACATGCCTCTCACCCCTCTGGCCTGCCCACTGGGAATCCACCACCATTCACACAACCATAGCCACACAGTGGAGCTTGTCCACAATCTGTAAAATCCAGGTAGCGTATGAAGAGAGCCCTCAGCTGACTCTTTAATTAACCCAATTGGCTACCCTCCACCAGCGAGTGAGTAGCCATCACCTCCCAGAAGTCACATCCCTGAAAATAGACCAGAGACAAGAACATGGCAACAGACTGGCACGCCAGCCAGTCGTGGGAAATTACTGGTGTAACTGCCTCCTAACCAGCCAGTCTTAGGATGAAAACTCATCCCAATGTAAGGCTGATGACCTTTCATCAGATCTCAGGAGAAAGCAATGAAGGTGAACAATGGTAAAAGAGACAAACAGGAAGTCCTGTCGAAGAGAAGAGCAAAACTTCTTCAAAGTCGGGATTCTTGGAAGAGCAGTGGCAGTGAACTAAACACTAATACGAAAGCAAGATACTGTGGGTGCTGGAAATCGGAAATAAAAACAGAAAATACTGGAAATAGTCAGCAGGTCAGGCAGCATCCTTGGAGAGAAACAGGGTTAATGTTTCAGTTTGCTTTCATCAGAATTGAGATCCATGTATACACCAGTAAATTTGTTATAGTCTTTGCATTTTGTAGAAACCATGCTGGTTTACCACATAACCGTGTCAACAAATTACAAGATAATGTTTGATCTTTGAAGTCCCAATGCAAAACTTTGCATGAACAATGCATAGAAGAAGGATATTATGGTTTGTGCATAATGTGCATTGAAACATTTTACACTAAGATTCTGTTATTTTGTGTTAAATGGAAAATTAAAGTGCTCCATCTCCTGTGGGAGGAGGACCACGGGCGATTTCAAATAGGAATTGAAATAAACAACATATTTTAGCACCACCTCCACAAGTTGAGACAGATTCAGAGATTTTTTTTTTAGGAAGATCCCAGTGACTAACAACAAAAACAAAATCCAGTTTTACATACAGCTGCCTGTTCTCAGAAAGCCAGGTTAAAATAAGATATTTATGGGCGTTACCTGATTGCAAATTTTTCAGGCAGGTTCTATTGCTGTTGAGGTTTGGACAAGTCTGTTACAGTCATTCTGCTGATATGGCATGGTGGTTGTTCGTTAAGATTTACAGTGCGATGCGTTATGTATTTGCTGGGCTGTAAAGGGTGACAATGGTTTTGATATTATTTTCTCCTTTCTGATTCTCACTAGTATGATTCAGGCTTTGTTTTTCAAATGGCAAATGAATACAATGAACGACATCATTGCTCCACTGATTGTATTGCTGATCCATCTCTGTTTACTGACCTTGGGAATTGTCTGATATGACAGTATTGCAGCAATCAATATCCCTTTATAGTGCAAAGAATTACTTTAATTTTTGGCCTGGTCATGCCCTTATAGTCTGTTTTTCATCCAGCATATCTGTATTCACAGAACTTGCTTAAACTGCTCAGATGCCAACTGGTAAATGAAACCAGTTGGAGATTTAGCATTTAATTTTCTATTTAACTTTCCCCTTTTTTCTCCTTTGTTAACCTAAAAGCCGAGGATCTTGGTGGCTTTCAGTTGAAGAGGAGCCAGCAGCTTTCCAGTACCTGCACCTAGAAATGCCAAGAGCCCATGCCTGAACAGTCATTGTTTGTGGCCTGCTCCGTGTGCCTGCCTTTGCAGAGGAAAACCAATCTAGGCCAAGTGCCTTCCCAGACAGCTACCCCTCCCCCAGCACTACTACCTTGTGCTGTTGCTATAAGAGATGGAACGCTGCTGCATACTGTGGGCAGAAATTCTTAAGAGATTAGCAATTCTCACCTACAGTGTGCAGCATTATCACAGTTGCACCCGGAAGTAAGAGCCTCAATTATGCACTGGGGGGGGATGAAGAGAAGACTGAATTAACTGAGATAGGGAAAGAGGAGGAACAATGACAGACTTAACTGAGCACAAAAAAGGAAAATGCCAGCAAGAAGGGGAGTAATTGCGGGGGTGAAGGGTGGGGGGGGGGGGTGCGAAGGAGGAAAGAGGAGGGGAGTGCCAACTTTAAAAAGAAACTGAATAAATTCTCTCCCCTGAAATAGTTTGTCAGCTGCTACTGAGAAAATAAATTTTACACTAAGAACTAAGGAAGAACAATTAATTCTCAAATAACAAATAGGGAAACATTTTTCTGTAAAATGGTGAAAATGACTCTCCCTTTTTAGATGGGAAAAAGATCAGCTTCTGTATTCATTATAAATTCTAAACTATCTGAAAATGCACCAAATAAAGTGTGAAAATTTCTAGAGATTTTTCCCTGGACCCTTCAACATATCCTCATTCAAGCTATTCCCCCTGCAACAGTCATTTAAAAAATTACATTTTGAAATGTATTTACTTTGTTATATAGACATAAGTGACAGCCAATTGCACACAGCAAAAAAAAAAGGGCCTATTTCTGGTTCATTGGTTGGAGGGGGTGTGCTGTCCAGAACACTGAGATAACTCCTACTTTTCTTCAGACATTGCTGATGAAGTCTTTACATCCTCCTGTACAGCGGGGTAGGGCATGGCATCAGTTTAATATCTCAGCCAAAAAACAGAATCTCCAATGATAAAATATTGCCTCAGTGCTACACTGAATTGTCAGCGTGCATGATATACTCAGGTTTCTAGTGAGGCTTAAACCCCAAACCTCAGTCACAAGAGAGTGCTATCAAACGAACCAAACTAAAATGTACTCTTGTGATGCCCTTGCCTCAGGGACAGAGCCTTACAACAGGTTTGAGCGCATATCCAGCTTTATTCTCATTTCCCATTGGGAAATTTCTTTGATGTGCAATGGTATGACCTTTATTATGCTTTACTGTAGCATGATTCAACTTCATAAGATTTTAACAACTATCTGTTGAAAGAAGAACTTCACTTGTTTAATTGTCACTATCCGTATTGTTTCTTTCAGTTCTGGAGTTTAACCTGAAACTCAGCGATCTTCATTGTTGGTGAACATTGATTTGGATCTAGCCTTCACTGAATATTGTATTGCTAGAATAAAGTGATTCTGCAATGAATATGGATCCTGCTGTACTGACTCTTTGTATCTGCTGCGGACAACCACACCTGCCTCAGGAAAATCATTCATATAATTACCGGGATGAAATAGATGACGATCTCATATGTCACATCTGCCTCCAGCCCTTAGTGCAACCACTGGATACACCATGCGGCCACACTTATTGTACTTTGTGCCTTACCAATTTCTTACTGGCCAAAGATTTCTGCCCCATGGATCGAAAGCCCTTGTGTCTGAAGGTGTGCAAGAAGTCAAGCTTCCTGGTGCAAAAACTGCTGGATAAAGTATTGGTGTTCTGCCCATTTAAAGAACACTGCACTGAAGTTATGCAGCGCTGCGAACTAGAAATCCATCTACGTCACAGGTAAGTCCACTCGGCTATTGGAGAAGCATGTCAACACAAAATCATTAAGACATGAACCTGCTGTTGAGGTTACAGCCAATGTGTTAATTGTGTCCCAAAACTGTTGTTGATTGACCAAAGCGATTACTTCCAAGCAGCAATCTGCTATAGCTAATTAAGACATTTTTAAAGTGAATAATATTGTCCAGAAATCATCTGAGTCACAATCCTTTTACCTAAGCGTGTGTGCCTATGTTTCATATTCTTGTCCCTCTCCCTCTTCTTTAAAACTAGCCTTTCAGGTGCAGTGCATGAGACAATCTCACTTTCAGTTGTTCCAGTCAATAGTATTAAATGATTTTTTTTAAGGGAACTCTCTGGCTTAGATCTCCCTACAGGTTTCAGTAACATTTAAATAACTCTCTTAAACACTCAAAGAGCAGCCAATCAAGTATTTCCTTGAACAATCTGTCAAGATGTTAGTATTTAAATTGAATTCAATGGCTTGGTTTATCCCTCAGGCTTTTGGTTCCAGCAAAACTATTGCATTGAAACATATCCTGGTCTATTTTGAATAATCAAACAGATTTTTAACCCTTTGTGTATTGTAATAAAACTAAAGGAATCTAATCCATGTTGAAAGATTATTTTTGTCACAACTACATCCAGCTCTCGAGGTGTCAATGTTTTTTATTTTACCCCCCAAGTCCTGTGTTCTGTTTCCAAATGGACATAAGCTAAAATTAGTGGCAGCTGCTTCTTCCTCTTAACACAACCACAGAGAATGGCAGACTAAAGTTCTTTCAACTAGTTAAACGTTGAAGGCAGTTTTATACTTCAGTTTTATTCTTTGCATTTTATGTGAATGCTTTGGTGAAAACCAAGTGACTACCTGAAGACAAAAAAACAACCCTCATCAGAGGTATGTGGTTGTGGAAAGTAATTTAGTTAGTTTGACTATGATAAAGATTGTAACCCCAAAATTTCCAGACTCCAGTTCAATGTTAATGGCCAGGCAGTGGTAACATCTTGCAATTCTGTGGCTTATGTGTCAGACATAAGAGACTACACTGCAGACATTGTACTAGCCAATGGGGGACTTTTTAATTATTTATTGCCATCTAGGGTTTAATTTTCTCTTTGCAAAGCATTAGTTAACGCATTTGCAGAAAATTTCTTCATGGGCTATTTAATGCAGTCATTAACCTTTCGAAATAAGTAGCTTAATTGTGCAAAGTAGGACACAAGGGAGTTTAACAAAAAACAGAAAATCAGAACCCTAGTTGTTTAACTTAAAAAGAAAGTCATGAGACCTTATTGTTATATGAGTTGTTTGCATTCACTGACTGGTTATGTGAATGTACAGAATGAGAATCACATAACTACAATGAATTATAATGACCAGATGATACGCTTTTTAATGATGTTGATTGAGGGATAAATACTGACCAAGAAACCAGGGAGAACTCCCTTGCTGCTCTTCAAATTGTGTCATGGGATTCTTTATATCCACCTGAGAGGGGGCCTTGGTTGAACGTCTCATCAAAAAACATCTTCAACAGTGCAGCACTCCCTCAATACTGCCCTAGAGTATCAGCCTAGACCTTTCTCAAGTTTCCAGGGTGGCACTTGAACCCACAAGCTTCTGATTCATCGGCAAGCGTGTTACTAACTCAGCCACAACTACAACTACTGGTATTAAATTCACATCTGTTGACTCAGCAGTGACAATGTGTCTGAATTAATTCACTTAATTTTGTCAGGTCTGAGATAACCTGGCCACTTCAATCATCTGTTCCCCTTTCTGTGACAAGTCATTTGTGCCATTGCCTAACCACTGCTTGCTGTCTTCCTCGGATCCTGGTTCTATTTATCTCTGCTGCTGGGGCAAGAAAAATCTCCCAGCTACTTCCTGAAATATGGCCAAGCTATTGCAGTTGTCTTTCT
Organism: Cetorhinus maximus; assembly: GCF_964194155.1. NCBI lineage: Eukaryota > Metazoa > Chordata > Chondrichthyes > Lamniformes > Cetorhinidae > Cetorhinus > Cetorhinus maximus. Next base: position 143,965,485 of record NC_135879.1, on the reverse strand, counting down.
TGGATGGACTGTATGAGCAGAATTTTGCGCCAACAAGATTTTACAGTCCCGCTGAAGTCAATGGACTTTTGAATAGCTCGCTACATTTTACAGCCCCTCGCCATTACCCATGTAGTTTTCCCACGGCTTAGGATACCTGGCAGCAAAAAGGAGGTTTGAGATGTTGGTTCAAGAAGGTAAATGCCTTTTACAGCACACTTTTTGGATCAGAAGGCGCAGCAATGCACCAGTGGCACCTTTATCCCATGCCTCCTCTGTGAAAGGGAAATCATGTTTAACCAACTTATTGGAGTTCTTTGAGAAAGTAACATGTGCTGTGGATAAAGGCGAACCGGTGGATGTACTGTACTTAGATTTCCAGAAGGCATTTGATAAAGTGCCACATCAGAGCTTATTGCGCAAAATAAAAACTCATAGTTTAGGGAGTAACATATTGTCATGGAGAGAAGATTGGCTGGCTAACAGGAAGCAGAGAGTAGGCAAAAATGGGTATTTTTCAAGCAGGCAAGATGTAACGAATGGTGTGCCAGAGGGATCAGTGCTGGCGTCTCAACTTTTTACAATTTATATAAATGACTTGGATGAAGGGATTGATGGGATGCTTGCCATATTTGCTGATGTCACAAACATAGCTAGGAAAGTAAGTTGTGAAGAGGATATAAGAAGGCTACAAGAAGATATAGGTAAGTTAAGTGAGTGGGCAAAGATCTGGCAAATAGAGTATAATGTAGGAAAATGTGAAATTGTTCATTTTGACAGGAAGAATAAAAGAGAAGCATATTATCTAAATGGTGAAAGATTGCAGAGCTCTGAGTTGTAGAGGGGCCTGGGTGTCTTCAAAAGGCTAGTATGCAGGTACAGCAAGTAATTAGGAAAGTTAATAGAATGTTATCATTTATTGCAAGAGGAATTGACTACAAAAGTAGGGAGGTTATACAGTTATACAGAGCACTAGTGAGACCACATCTGGGGCAGAGTTTTGCCCTTGGCAGGTAGGGGCAGTAGAGAAGTCGACCACAGCCGGCGATCGGCACTGCACTGCGATTTCACGCTGGTGGACCAATTAACGCCCGCCCAGCATGAAACGCGAGTAGCAGCGCTGAGCGCTGCCTGTGTGGGAGGGGGGGTGGGGGGGGAGAGTGCGAGGCAGCCAAGCGCAAACTTCATGCAAGTGTGTGAGTGAGCACTGCATAATCTCCCTGAGGCATGGAGCTGCATCAGGGAGATGGAAAGATATTAAAAGGAATTTAAAAATAAAAATGTAATAAAACATGTCCCCTCATGTGACTCTATCACATGAGCAGGGACATATTATTAATGAAAAATTAAAGTCTCTATTTTATTTTGATTAGCTTTTGGAAACCTCATCCCACCTGTAGTTGAGGTTTCCAAAAAAAATGCAAGGCCGCTTGGTCTTTTTGCCTGCCCGCCAACCGTTAGGTTGGACAGGCAGTGAAAACTTTATGTTAATGGATAACTTAATGGTCTTAACAGGCCTTTTAATTGTTGGCGGGCACGCTGCCGGCTCCAGTGCACACCTGCCAACCTAACTAGCGTGCAAGTGCGCATTGACGTCAGCACACTCGGCTGATATCAACGCGCATCATTTCATGCTCGAGCGGGTCAGGCACAAGCTTGCCTACCGAGCAAAAACTTCTGCCCCTGGATTATTGTGTACAGCATTGCTCGCCTTATTTAAGGAAGGATGTAAATGCGCTGGAAGCAGTTTAGAGGAGGTTTACCAGACTAATACCTGAAATGTGCGGGTCGTTTTATGAGGAAAGGCTGGACAGGCTAGGCTTGTATCCGCTGGAGTTTAGAAGAGTAAGAGGTGGCTTAATTGAAACATGTAAGAACCTAAGGGGTCTTGACAGGGTGGATGTGGAGAGGCTGCTTCCTCTTGTGGGAGAATCTAGAACTAGGGGGTCACTGTTTAAAAATAAGGGGTCGCCCATTTAAAATGGAGATGAGGCAAAAAATTTTCTCTTAGAGGTTCGTGAGTCTTTGGAGCTCTCTTCCTGAAAAGGCAGTGGTTGCAGAGGCTTTGAATGTTTTTAAGGCAGAGGTGGATAGAGTCTTGGTAAGCAAGGGGTTGATAGGTTATTGGGGGTGGACAGGATGCAGATCTGAGGATACTATCAGATCTGCCATGATCTTATTAAATAGCAGGTTCGAGGGGCCGAATGGCCTACTGTTCCTTGTTCATATGTGTTATTTCTTGTCCAAACCATGTTGTTATGACATCGTTCTTGATTCTGTGTCAGTTATTAGCTTTTGCTCATCAACGTTACTCCTGTTCCACCACTTAGGTCATCCAGCAATGACATTCACTTCATAAATTCTTACCAAAGTATCCTTAGTCTCTCATATCCTGCATTTTTAAGGTAAAAGGGAGAAAAAAGAATAAAACTGGAGGGAGGAGAAAAGTGAAACCCAAGTCTAAAAGGTTTGTCAAACACATTCTAATGATGGTTAATGTGCATTTAAGAAAGAAAGAGCTCGCATTTATATTGTATCTTTCACAGCCTCAGAATTTCGCAAAGCACTTCACAGTCATTGAATTACTTTTTGCAGTTAGTCACTGTTATAATTGTAAACGTGGCAACAGCCTGTAAATAGCCAGGTCCCACAGCTGATAAATGACCCAATCTATTTTGCTGATATTGGCTGAACAGCCAACAGCTCCTGCTTTTTTTTTCAAATATTGTCTTTTATGAATAGGCAGAGAGGGCTTCAATTTAATAGCTTTCCTCCAAAACCAACTCTAAGGGCAGAATTTTCCCATTGGCATGTGGGGGTGGGTCCTGCATGCCAACGCGTAAAATGACGTGTGGTGACGTCGGGCGAGCATCCTGACGTCACCGCGAGCCATCGTGATATTATGGTGGGCGGGCGCATGATGATCTCCAATGCGTGCCCGCCATTAATTAACGGGCCTCTTAAGGCCCTTAAGGCACCAATTGACGCCGATTTTTCGGGGCCCGTGCGATCTTCAGGTCGTCGCATGGGCACAACGGGCAGGCGGGTAGGACACATTTGTATAAACCTCATCCATGGGTGAGATAAGAGGGGTCAGTGGGGTTGCGAATGTGCTCAGTCAGATATTTAATTGGGAAAGTTACTGATACTTGCCTGTGTGAGCAGAAATACTTCAGAACTCATACCAGCTGCTTGGACTGGACTCACAACCTTCAGGTCAGGACTCTACAGTGAAGATCCTTTTTGGGGCCTGCAGGTTTCAGGAAGCCTTCCCTTAGCCATGGAATGAGGATTGTGCTCTCCACTGGAGTCTTCTCTTCTGAAAAGGAAGGGAGGCCTAGAAGGGGGAGGAGGCCAGGAGTGCACATTCAGCCTCCAGGGGAGCCACCTTTGGGAGGACAGGCACAGGCACAAGGGGTGCAGGGCCAACAGGAAGTTCAAGGCAGAAGGGGCCGCAGAAGGCGCCACTGTCCTGCTGCCAGGGTTTACAGGCAGCGAAGCAGCTACCTCAATATGTCTGAGGTCCAGTGCCGAAGGAGGCTCCGTCTCTCAAGGGAGACAATCAACTCTATCTGTCAGATGATAGGCCCTGAGATCTCCGCAAACTATGTGGTGGACACCTCATGCCAGTGGCTCTAAAGATCAGAGCTGCCCTCAACTTCTATGCCTCTGGCTCTTTCCAGTGGTCGGTGGGTGATCTTTGCGGTGTCTCCCAATCAGCTGTCCGCACTTGTGTCAAGCAGGTTACAGACACTCTGTTCAGGCATGCATTGACCTTCATCCACTACCACAGGGACGAGGCCAGCCAGACGCAGTGAGCTAGAGGCTTCGCGGCCATTGCTGGCTTCCCCCGCGTCCAGGGTGCAATAGACTGTACACATGTGGCCATCAAGGCGACAGCAGGTGAGCTCGGTGCCTTCGTCAACAGGAAGGGCTTCCACTCCATGAACGTGCAGATAGTGTGTGACCAGAGGATGCTGATTCTACAAGTCTGTGCAAGGTACCCAGGCAGCTGCCACAACGCCTACATCCTCAGACACTCCCAGGTGCCGGGGCTCTTCAGTGCTCCAGCCCGGCTGGATGGATGGCTGCTGGGTGACAAGGACTATCCCCTCAGAAGGTGGCTCATGACGCCTCCCCGCCATCCAAGAACAGAAACTGAGCAGCGGTACAATAGGAGCCATGACACCACAAGGGCTGTGGTGGAGAGAGCCATCTGTCTTCTCAAGATGTGCTTCCGGTGCCTGGGCCATTCAGGGGGCGCACTCCAGTAACCCCCAGCACGTGTGTCACTGATAGTGGTTGCATGCTGCGCTCTTCACAATCTGGCGCTGGAAAGGAGGGACGCAGTGGATGATGAAGACGTAGACGCAGTGGATGCGGCTGCACACGATGAGTCCAGCAGTGAGTCCAAGGATGAGCACGCACAGGGAAATGCTGAGGGGATGGACGCTGACCTGGGCATACTCCAGGGAGGCAGGGACACCCGGGAGGCTTTAATCCAATGGATCTTCAGCTAGAATACCACAGATGGACCTCCAGGACAAGCCTGGGCTGCTGGCTCCATACTCAATACCTGAGTGTTAAATCTGCCTGGGTAGGAACATTAACTAAGGGCTTTGTCAATAAAGCTCAATGTGACACAACTCACCGGGTAACCATCCACCTGCAGAGGAAAAGAGTCACCCTCAGCCATGGTCACATGCCTAAATTTAATGATATAACAAAATGAACTTAAGGAAACAAAATGACAAAGGTGTTAAACACCAGAACCACTAATCATGACCTCATTGCGGGGCAACACAAAAGCACCAGTGAGAAACCCGTGGTGTGCCTTTAATTTACGCTTTTGGGTGCCAAGTCTTGGTGCCCCCCCCCCCCCCACCTCCTCGCTGGCACTGGCATCTGAGAGGGAGTGGCCAGTTCCACAGCTGGCATCTCCCCAGCCATCGCAGCTTCATCAGATTACAACAGTCACTGGCAGAGGGGTGGAGGAGCTGCCGCCCTCATCTGGAGCGCCCTGAGAGGTGCCCGCAGAGACGACAGGCAGCTGCTGCGCCGACATAAGGTTGCTTCGGACCTCCCTGCTCACTGTAGCTGGATGGGCACCGAGCTGGGAAACTTGGTGCCCAGACCATCTCCCACACTGGCACTGACCAGCTGAGGTCAATGCCGATGTGAGGGCTTGCTGGTCCGAGCACATCCCCAGGAAGCCCTGATTGGTCTCCTGGAGGAACCTCACCATGAGAGTCGCCACTCTCTCCATGGAGGAAGCATGGCGCTCGGCCATGAGGCTCGTTGCATCAACGATGGTCTGCGTGGACTCCTCCACAATGGAGACCAAGCCAAGCACAGCCTTATGTATCTTGCCAGATCCTCTCGCACACCCTGCTGGACTTCCAGTGTTTGCTGCCACATGGACAACTCCAGAGGCACATCATCAGCCACCGACTGAGCATGTGCCTGGTCCCCTGAAGTCCTCTGACTGCTAGCACCATGGGCACTCTCTGTTTCCGCCAGCTACTCCAGCGACTGTGAAGTGCCCTCACCGCTGTGCCCCGGGACACCAGCCAATGATCTTGTTCTCACCGAGGTGCTAGTATCTGTGCTGGTGCCTGCCTGGCAGAGAGGGGGTGACGCTGGTGAGTCCGTGACTTCAGGGCCCTCAGGTGTGAGATGGGGCCCCTGTGCCTCCTCCTCCCAGCCCTGCTCCGCTGATGCTGAAAGGAAGAACAAGGACATTTGATTAGTTACTGTGGAGACAATGTCAATGTGCATCCCTGTCCCCCGGATCATTATGCACTCATCCTTCCATAGGCAATGGTCAAGCCATGTTGCAAACTTCAACCACTGAACATTCAGCACTGCCATGGCTGTTGGGACACTAATGGTGACCTGCCCGTGGCAACTCAGCCTCACCGACACCGGTGGACCTGGACGCATGGCGCCTCTCAGATCAAGGGCCTCCTGCTCTAACCTGCTAATGATCACCAACTGGGCCAGCCCTCCACCAGTCCTCACCCGCTCGGCGGCATTACGTGCATTCTTCTCCTGAAAAGGAGAGAAGAGCATTGATTAGTGCTAATTGTACCTGGACTCTCTTTGCAGATGGCCCATCCCAACCAGGGTGGGACATATCAGGGCTCCAGTGTCTCCTCAACCCGCAGCTGCCGAACACTCACACAAAGATGCCAGGCCTGCACCATCCCCCCACCCTCTTGGCCAAATGCTGCCTACATCACATTTGGCACCACACAGCCTAACCTTGCTAAGCAAGGAGGTGCAAGCATGTGGAACGTAAAGGGCAGCAGATGCATCGGTGCCAACGCCACCTTGAAGCTCCCCTCCCAGCATGTCATCACCCTGACTTTGACATGTCCTGGAGTTCCAGCTCTGCGCCCAGGTGCAGCTCCTCCAGGTTGCCCCCAAAACAGTAATGGGGGTCTCAGTATACCACATGCTACGGGTCCATAACCCATCTCTTCACCACCCTCTCAGGGTGGCCTCAGCATGGGCAATATCTGCTGGTCCACCCAGTGAAGGACACATTCTGTCAATGATTCAATGCAGTCACTGCACTCAGAGTTTGGTGGGCTGCAGCCAGTGGGGAAAGCCATCCTGCTGGGTTAAGTGACCAATGCCAACATGGTCCTCACCCTTCCTGAGCACAAGAGGCCGTTGAAGCGCTTGCGACACTGGATCGAGATGCACTGCACCACGTCGCGGGAGCTCACCACCTCCGTCACCTCCTCCCAGGCACGTTTGATCATGTGGGGGGGCCTCCTCCTCCTGTCCTGGGGTATGAGGACCTCTCCCCGTGCTGCCACCTCCTCGAGGAGGGCAGCAAGGCAATCATCCGAAAAACAAGGGGCACAGTGCCCCCTGCCCTACCCTCCTGCCTGGCCTGCTCACCAGCAGCTCTCTGGGAAGCCCTTCCACTGGCCATGATTCACAGCCTTTGAAAGGCTGCAGGGGCTTTTAAAACAGGCCGCCGGGTCGCCATTGGACCCGGTGCTCATTGCAGTCCCGCCGCCACCCGCCCACTCCCACTGTCCTCGGGAGCCGCGATTCACACTGGACGGGCCTTACTCGGCCCACCAGCATGAAATCGGCTTCTGGCCTCGATCGCAGGTGGCGGTCAGCTTTCCGACCGCCCCCACCGAGCCCATCCTTCAAGGGGAAGATTCTACCCAATGAGTAGAATTTTCGGGTTGGCAGGCGGCCGCGATCAGTGGGCCCAGGAGCGGCCGGAGAACAGACCACCAACCGCGATCGGCCCCCAACCCCGATTTCATGCTGGCTGGCCACTTAATGGCCATTCAGCGTGAAAGGCGCGCTGAAAGGCTCAGCGCTACTGGGGTGGGGGCGGGAGGAGGACGAGCGCTGAAGTCAGTACAGGCGCGGGGGAGCGTGGAAGGAAAGCTCCCTGAAGGCAGAGAGCCTCAGAGAGCTACCTCAGGGAGCTGACAAATTTAAAATCAATAAAAACAGATTTTAAAATCCAGAAGAAATGTCCACACATCAGAATGAGTCACCTGAACATACGGATGCTGAAAATTCTGTCCAAATCTTTTAATCTTTTTAAAAATTAATATCGGAAACCTCAACTTGCCCTTGGATGAGGTTTCCTCAAAAAGGCAAAGGCCGCCTGGCCGATTCACCTGTCCACCAACCGTAACGTCGGACAGGCAGCAAAAAATCCCCATCAATTGCTATTTTAATGGCCTCAATCGGCATCTTAATTGTCGGCGGGCACGCTGCCAACTCTCACAGATGCTTGCCTGGCATCATCACACGCTATTTCACGCTCGAGAGTGTCGGGCGTGCCCCTGCATGCCAAGAGGAAAATTCAGTTTAAGTCCTGTGTGTTTTTCAGGTTCAGAGGCAAGAGTTATTATTGAGCCAAGGTGACAATTTAGCAACTCTTTTAAAGTATGATACACAAAGAGACTTTTTTCTTTATAGGCTCCTGTACTATCAGAACCATATAAGTATTGATTGCACTAGTGCAGTCCCCAGCAATCGGGCAGGGGGAAAGAAGCAAGCAAGAGCTCATTGGACGTCAACCTCGGCTGAGGGAGGGAGAGATTGTAGTTTGCAGGTGGGAGGGGGAGTTGGTAATCATAGAGGGTGGGCAGGAGAGGTTGGGAGCAGAAGCGGTGTATTGTAATGGGGTGGGGGGAGGGTAGAGTTTGGCAGAGGGGCATGGATCTTTGGAAAAGGGACCGAGTGGTGCATTGCTGCACCTTCTGTCCCACAAAGGGTGCTGTAAGAGGTATTTACTTTCTCAAACCAGCATCTCGCACCTGCCTTTTGCTGCCAGGTATCCCAAGCCCTGAGAAAACCGTGTGGGTAACAATTACATTTAAATCAGGCTTCCAATAATACTGTGGGAGCCTGATTTAAAATAGATAATGAATTGTCCTTGACTGTCCACAATGGAATAGTTGTACGTGATGAAACCTGCTACCTGAGAAACAGCAACTGGCATGTTCACGGACAGTTGGGGCGTGTTCCAGTTTTTGCATTTTTAACTTCTCCCAACCCTCTCCTGCATGTCACAGGGTTGTTAATATTGAGGCCTGAAAGAGCAAGCCAGGCTAAAAGCCCTACCACGTATATATGAAGTATAGTACCTTATGATTTCTAATTATCACCTAACATAAAAACCCAAGGATTGGTGAAGCAATAACCTATACGCTGCTGTTTCCCTCCAGTTACCTTGTTAAGTTGTGCACAAGGGTGTCAGTACCCAAACAGAGTTTCTGTATGAACGCTGCTTCCAACCATCCGATAATCAAACTCAGTAATCTTCTTACATTTCAATAATGTTCAGTCCAACTTAGTTTTGAAGAGATTTAAGTTCAGAGTCCCAGTCTTCAGGCAGAAATGACAGTTGAGCCATAAAACAGGAAGTGATTTGTGATACAGCCAGACTGAAAGATATGTGCCCATATGGGAGAGGGAAATATAGATTACAGAGCAGCATCTCAGCAAGAATCATTTGACAATGAAAGCTCTCTTGCTGCTGGCATTACACTGGCTAAGTCCTGCTAACTACATTGACAGTGTTGGCAACCTGCACTTTCTTTACACAGAGCAGTGAGTAGCATAAAATGGCTCCACATCTTGTGTTGTAGTGGAAAAGTGTTTTTACCTGTGTTTTTACTGAATATAGTAATGCATTATTAACTAGAAATAAGATGAAAAAATGGTATTTCACAATGTCCACGTTTATGTTATAAAAACAGGGCATGCTGGAAATGCTCACCAGGTCCAGCAGCATCTTTGTAGAGAGAGAGTTAATAGCCAGAATCGTTTCGGAAGAGGGGAGTCCCAACATTGGGACTATATGTGGGTCCCAAGCCTCACTGATGGGCAATGGGGCCACAGTGGCAATCTTCCCGGATGTGGTCTTTTAATTAACCGCCATCGGGCCCACCATCCAATTAAGAACGGCAAGTGGGCTGCTGATGCTGCTGGTCCAATCAGAGGACCGGCAGCTTCGGAGCTTCAGCAGCGCCATCAGGAGAGTCGGGTGCTGCTGGGGCAGGTTGGAGAACAAGAGGGTGGCCTCACCATGGATGCATCCTTAAAAAGGTAATTTGAATTTAAACAATTAGGTGACCGAGGGCGATAGGCTCTGTCGATCAGAGGGCAGACCCTTCCGGATGCATCTTTGGGGCTGCGAGGACAGCCTTTCCTGGTCCCAACCCTCTCTTTGGGGCATGGAGGCTCCAGGTCTGGAGTTAGAGAGGAGGAGGGTACATACATGTTGAAGTGAGGACAAAACCTGTCACTGAGGTTCAGGTAGGGTGGGGCAAGGTCACTGAGATTTTAAGGGATTATCATTCCCAAGTATACTCACTGAGATATGGGGCTTTTTGGATATGGCGGCAATGAGCAGAGTTCGAGAACTTTTGAGATTTGGCAACATTGTGGTTTGGGCAGGAGCAAATTGTTCAGGGAGAGGATCTGGTCCTTGGATATGGAAATATTGTGGGGCTGCCCTGCGGCGGGAAGTACTTGGGTTTAGGTGCACTGAAGAGGGGATTCTGACCAGAGGCAACACTGGCATAGATCAGAAAAGGGGGCAATAAGAACAATAGCTGGGATCTGGCACTGTTTCTCTTTCACAGGCTCCACTGCTGACATGGAACGAGGGGCCAGAAACATAGGTGTGGAGAAAGTGCAACAACAGAAGGTGAGGACTGCAGATTAAAGCAGCCAGAGAGTTACAGGGCCAGTTAGGGAGATAGAAAAGAGGCGGCTGAAGTGGGTGCCACAGGTAGCACTCCTTCAACATCCTATTCTTGGTTCTCCAAAGTACCTCCAAAAGAAACGGTACTTAAAATCTTTATTTGACCTTCAGGCAACCTCACCTACTAGTTCCCAGGCATCAGCTGAGAGCAGCAGTTAAAGATTTCCTTCAACAATCTGCTAGCCTTGGCCCAGTTTGCTTTTATGCTGTACAGTGTTAATGTGTTTTTTGGTATTTGTGGTTTTTGTCCCATTCCATTGTGTCTGTTCTCTTTTGGTCTCAATTCAAATGCTTGTATTTTTTTTTAATTCACACACCCCAAAACCTCCCAAAAATAGCACCCATCTCTGCACTACTTCTAGATATATTATTTTTGACTTTCTTCTCAATCTTTTCCTTCGCCATTCTCCTGATCATAATTACCCTAACGTCAAACTCAATCCTCATCCCAACAAATTCTTTTTTGGTCCCCACTCATTGCCACAAATATTCTGAAGCTCCTAATGTTCCTCCTCCAAATCTTCTTCTCAAATGCTCATCACTTCTCTCATTTGTGTTACAGATGGAGTGAGGGAGAACCACTACAATCCCTCTTTCCTTCTCTACTGTCCATAATCAATAAGACTTTGAGAAAAGATATGTATATGTGTATGTTTTTAACCCTGAGTGTGTGGACAATTTGGATAACCAGCAAACAGCTTTTCATGAGTTTAAATAAAAAGGATTGTTTATTCATGCACTCACCCCAAAAATCTAAGGCTACGGCATTCACTCACACAGTCACACAGACAAACACAGTCAGGGAAAGATAAAAGCAAAATACTGTGGATGCTGGAAATCTGAAACAAAAATAAAAATAGCTGGAAAAACTCAGCAGGTCTGACAGCATCTGTGGAGAGGAAGACAGAGTTAACGTTTCAAGTCCGTATGACTCTTCATCAGAACTAAAGAGAAATAGAAACGTGGTGAAATATAGGCTGTTTAAGGATTAAATGGAGGGAAGTGCAAGAGAAGTGCTGCTCAATTTAGTCTACTGCATTCGCTGCTCCCAATGCGGTCTCCTCTACATTGGAGAGACCAAACGCAGAATGGGTGACCGCTTTGCGGAACACCTTCAGTCTGTCCGCAAGCATGACTCAGACCTCCCTGTCGCTTGCCATTTCAACACTCCACCCTGCTCTCATGCCCACACGTCCGTCCTTGGTCTGCTGCAATGTTCCAGTGAAGCTCAACGCAAACTGGAGGAACAGCACCTCATCTTCCGATTAGGCACTTTACAGCCTCCCAGACTTAACATTGAGTTCAACAACTTCAGATCATGAATTGTCTCCTCCATCCTCACCCCTTTTTTCTAATAATCATTATATAAATTTTTTAAAATATTTTTCTTTCTTTCCCCACTTATTTCTATTATTATTTTTACAATTTATTTCCATATTGTTTTATCTCCACCTTTTAGCCTATTTTGATCCCCTCCCCCCACCCCACCCCCACTAGGGCCATCTGTCACTTGCTCATCCTGCTTTCTACCCTTAATGTCAGCATTAGCACATCCTTTAGCTAATATCACCACAGTCAACACCCCTTTGATCTTTGGTTATGACATCTTTGGCAATCTCTCCTTTTCCTCCACCTATCACTGGCCCTCTAACCAGCTTCACCTGTCCAACCCCCCTTAAACAGTTTATATTTCACCACGTTTCTATTTCTCTTTAGTTCTAATGAAGAGTCATACGGACTCGAATCGTTAACTCTGTCTTCCTCTCCACAGATGCTGTCAGACCTGCTGAGTTTTTCCAGCTATTTTTGTTATAGTCAGGGAAAGTACAGTTAAAGATAATGGTGCACTTTTACAAATTAAAAACAAGAGCGATAGTTCATAATTCATGTGATTAGTTAATTCTGGAAAACGCATTTTGCTGGCCTGATCAAGAAGACGTCTTTACTTCTGAAGCGTAGCTTAAGTAAATTCAACAATTAAAGTTCTATACCAAAGTCCTTTCCCTACTGCTGTGTCTTTCTGCAGTCAGCGCTTAAAGATTGAAGGGGAGACCAACATAGCTGCCCTACCATGTGGCATCTCACAGTTCCTTTTCCAAATATGGTGTTGGTTTTAGGTTGATTAGCCACAACCTGGATTATTGTTTGAAGACATTCACCCTGGGCTGAGAGCAGTGGGGGTTGAGTCACCATCTTTGTTTCAGAAGGACCCATTCAAGTCAGGAAATGCCTTTTGTATGGCCTCAGGAGATGAGTAGTTGACACCTCTAAGTCTGGAATGTATCCTTTAGTCCTTGCAAGACAGTGTGGCAGCTTTGAATTCACAGACTAGATTAGATGACCTTTGGCAGCCACCTTTTGCTGCACACTTTGTCCACTTTAAAAGAAAAGTCAGTTCCAAAAGATTCCACACTGAGTAAAGTTCATATTTTAAAAGTTATGAATTTGAAATGCCTTTACTGGGTCTGACACTTGACTTTTGCCAGTTGGTCACCACCATGAGCATCACTGTGATCCTACTGCTTTATCATCTTCTGCCCCCATCAATGCTTACTATTACTGTATCACTCAGGCTTGACTCTCCAAAGTACATCCGTCCAACACCAAATAAAATGACATTCAGACTGTATTAGGACCATTGTCTGTATTAGGACCATTGTCTGTATTAGGACCAATGCTTTTCTTGTTACATGTAAATGCCATGGACTTCAGTGTAGGGAGTATAGTTTTAACACTTATAGATGATGCAAAGCTTGGCAATATAGGAAGTAATGGACTGCACAGTAGCAGGTTCAGGAGGACTGGTGAAGTGCATAATTTTATGCTGATAAATGTGAAGTGACATGCTTTGAGATGAACAAAGTACAGAGACAATAGAGTCTAAATGCCACTGTTTTGAGATGGGTGCAAGATCAGGAGGACCTGGAACACGGCAAACTGATGCGGCAGTTAATAAAACATTTACAATAATTGGCCTTGTAAATAGGAGTCTTGAATGCAAAAACAAGGAAGTCATGCTAAACCTTTTAAACACACTGGTTAGGCCTCAGCTGGAGTATTGTGCTGCACTTGAAGAAGCATGCCAAGGGCTTGTAAAGATGCAGAGGACATTTGAGGATGATACATAGGATGAGAGACTTAAGTTATGTGGAGAGATTGGATTGTTCTCCTTAGAGCGGAGAAGGTTAAGAAGGAATTTATTAAAGGCATTCAAAACTATGAGGGTTTATGAGAAAGTAGATACGGAGAAATTAGCTCTTTTGGCAAGTGGGTCAGTAAAGATCATAGATTTAAACAATTGGCAAAAGAACTAGAGAGGGAATGAGGAGTTTTTTCTTCTTAGAGGATTGTTAAAGTCTGGAATAAACTACCTGAAAGGATGGTGGAAATAAATTCAATGGAGACTTTCAAAATACAATCTGACATGTTTTGAAGAGATTAATTTTCGGGGTTATGGGGAAAAATCTAGGGTGTGGAGTTAATTTGGACAGCTCTTTCAAAGAAGCAGTACAGACACAATGGGCTGAATGGCCTCCTCTGGTATAAGATTCTATAATAAAATATTTCGTACAAATTATGCTTAGTGCCTTATGTGCTGTATACACTTTTTATATTTACATTTGATAAAAATCTTGCACATGATGCACTTCCTTTCTACATTATTCTTGCTTCCAATTTTTGAGTAATGTTTTTATGTCAATATTTATAGTGGAAGAGCCATGGACCAAAACTCTATGGTACTTCTGCTATTTCTTTGGCACCGCAATGTGGATTTTCCTTTTTGAGGCTTGTAAATTGAATATTATTTCCACTGACTTTTCACCCCATAGCAGCTGGGCTCCCAGTTTCCATTATCACCTGAGGGCTTCTTGTATTGTATCCATTGTTGTAGTGGGTTTTACTATGGTTGCTGGGGCAACACTTAATCCAACATCAATAGCTCCACTCATGATTCCAGGCTTGAGTGGATTTTTGTAATGAGGTTTAATATATTGACTGTTAACTGTCTGCCATATTGTATAAGTGACATGCAAATAATACAACCAGGTTCTCAGGCTCCAGCTACCTTAAACGCTTAGAGACCCAAAGATCACAATACGGGTCTAGTTCTCTTGGACTGGGGCAACGACAGCCCTCCAAGATGTTGTGTGCCTGAACACCTCAGCAATGCTTTCCTTTGGGAGGAAACAGGTTCTATTCATACATTATAATACAACCTTGGCCTGTGCCCCTCACTCTTCTAAACTTCAGTGGAAACAAGCCCAGTCTGTCCAACCTTTCCTCATAAGGCAACCCGCTCATTCCAGGTATCAATCTAGTAAACCTCCTCTGACCCACCTCCAATGCATTTACATCCTTCCTTAAATAAGGAGACCAAAACTGCACACAGTATTCAAGATGCGGTCTCACCAATGCCCTGTATAACTGAATCATAACATCCTTACTTTTATGTTCAATTCATCTAATAATAAAGGATAGAATTCTTGATTACATGCTGTACCTGCATACTAACTCTTTGTGACTCACGCATGAGAACACCTAGATCCCTCTGCACCTCGGAATTCTGCAGTCATCCTCTATTTAAGTTATACTCTGCCTGTTTATTCTTCCTGCCCAAGTGAATAATTGCACATTTTTCCACATTATGCTCTGTCAGATTTTTGCCCACTCATTCAACTTACCTATATCTGTCTGCAAATTCCTTACGTCCTCTTCACAACGTATTTTCCTACCTATCTTCGTGTCGTCTGCAAATTTAGCTACCATGCCTTCGCCTCCCCCCTCCCCATCTAAGTCATTGATTTAAATTGTAAAATGTTGAGACCGCTTGACAGTTCTCCATGCCCTTCCCACCCTTCATGAGCATTTATGTCTCCACCATAAAGTCATAGAACATAGATTGTGGATTGAGGCTGTTCCTGGAGTGAAACCCGGATCTGCTTGGCCTGTGCACTGAGTTTAAATGGCCCGGCTGACTCGTAATTCACACCTGTGCACTTCATGTCCCACCTCCTTTCCCCTACTGGCAAAAATGGAATGTGTTGGAAATGGGGGCAGGACTTCTGGATCTGGATCATGTCGACCATTTTTAAAATTCCAGAAGTCACCACGACTCTGCGAAAATCCAGCCCATTAGATCAGATGACCAAAATCTTGGTCAAAGAGGTCGATTTTAAGTATATTAAAGGAGAAAAGTGATGTGGAGAGGGAATTCCAGGGCATGGAGCCTATGTAACTGAAGGCACAGCCACCAATGGTGGAGTGATTAAAATTGGGGATGCATTAGGGGTCAGAGTTAGAGAAGCGCAGATATCTCAGAGGCTTTTAGGGCTGGAGGAGATTACTGGTATAGGGAGGGGCATAGCCATGGGAGAGTTTGAAAATAAGGATGAGAATTTTAAAGGTTGACTGGGAACCAAGTAAATCAGCGAGCACAAGGGTGATAAGGTGTTGGAACTTGTTGCAAGTTAAGACACAGGCAGCAGAGATTTGGATGACCTCACATTTATGGAGGGTAGAATGTGGGAGACCAGCCAGGAGTAAGTTGGAATAGTTGAGTTTGGAGGTAACGATGGCAGGAATGAAGGTTTCATCAGAAGATGAGCTGAGAGAGGGACGAATTTGGGTGATGTTACAGAGGTGGATATAGGCAGTCTTAGTGACAGCACGAATATGAGGTTGAAAGCACATCTCGGGATCAAATGTGACACCAAGGTTGTGAACAGACTGACTTAATCTCAGGCTATTGCCAAGGGGAGGGATGGAGTAAGTAGCTAGGGATTGGGACCAAAAACAGTTGCTTCAGTCTTTCCATTATTTAATTCGAGGAAATTTCTTCTCATCCAGTACTGGATGCTGGATAAGAAGTCTGATAATTTAGCAATGGTGGAGGGATTGAGAGAGGTGATGGAAAGGTAGAGCTGAGCATACATGTGAAAACAAACACTATGCCTTTGGATGGTGTCACCAAGAGGCAGCATGTAGAGGAGAAATAGCAGTGGACCAAGGATAGTTCCTTGGGGGACACCAGATGTAACGGTGCGGGAGCAGGAAGAGAAACCATTGCAAGTGATTCTCTGGCTAGGATTAGATAGATAAGAATGGAACCAGGAAGCAGTCCCATCCAGCTGCTGACTGTGGTAGGCGTTGGATGGTGTGGTCAACCATGTCAAAGGCTGTAGACAGATTAAGAAGGATGAGGAGGGAAAGTTTACTTATGTCACAGTTACATGAGATGCCATTTGTCAACCAGTCTCTTTATCAGGATATGAGCCTCTTAATTTGTCTGTTTATCATTCTTTTGTCTTACTAATAGTTGTCCATACATAATTCTCACACTTTCACTGGTAATGGGCATTCCTAGTCATTCAACGCTACAGCTTGTTCTTTATTGAAATCTTCTATTCTCAATTCCAAATTCATATTCAAGCCAACAATGTGTGATTTTGTGACGATTAGTGCTGGACAATGATACCAAGTGAGAATAGATTCTAGGAATTCCAGCAGGTGGTAAATAATAAATCACCTTTATTACAAATATTTTCCAAAAGGATTGTAAACAGGAAGCAGGCCAGTGTAGTTATTCCTCACAAGTCCTGATCTTAGTTGTGTCCTAGAGGTAGTGTTTATTTTACCAGGAAAGAAAGAAAATCAGAATCAGAGATCCTCGCTTGAGTGAAGCTGTTGAGGACTAGAAGCAGTTGATTGTATGTAATCTAAACTGAGGCATGGTGCTTATCGCAGGGTGCGGTGGAAAGAGCCCAAAAGCACCAGCAAGTTTCCCTGCAAGTTGTACACCACCCAGACTTGGAAACATGTTGCCATTCCTTCAATATTGCTGTGCGGAAATCCTGGAACTCCCTTCCTAACAGCACTATGGGTAATTAGGTATGAGCAATAAATGTTGATCCTGCCAGCAACACCCAAGCCCATGGACAAGTATAAAATAAATTGTTATTTGACATTAGCTTTTGTAAATTGGCAGGCAACACTAGTTTTGTATGCTTCTTCATGATTCAACATGTATGTCCACACAAGAAAAGTGGGTGTTTCTGACTAGCTGTGCAATAATTGTAATGGTAGAAGTTTCTGTCTCCTCCTTTATTGAAAGGACATCTGACGTCTTACGATACTTGGCATTAAAGATTAGCCTGTACAATTGAGAAACAATTACTTTGTAAAAGCCATCCAAAAATGCACCAGCCAGGCCAGATGGACATGGGAACTACAATGTAATGCATTTGTAACAATTACTGTGTGGATTTGTTCCTGTATTGATGCGTTATGTATAAGACCATAAGACATAGGAGCAGAAATTAGGCCATTCGGCCCATCGAGTCTGCTCCGCCATTCAATCATGGTTGATAAGTTTCTCAACCCCATTCTCCCGCCTTCTCCCTGTAACCTTTAATCCCCTTACCAATCAAGAACCTATCTATCTCGGTCTTAAATACATTCAGTGACCTGGCCTCCACAGCCTTCTGTGGCAATGAATTCCATAGATTCACCACTCTCTGGCTAAAGAAGTTTCTCCTCATCTCTGTTCTAAAAGGTCTTCCCTTAACTCTGAGGCTGTGCCCTCGGGTCCTAGTCTCTCCTACTAATGGAAACATCTTCCTCACGTCCACTCTATCCAGGCCTTTCAGTATTCTGTAAGTTTCACTCAGATCCCCCCTCATCCTTCTAAACTCCATCAAGTATAGACTCAGAGTCCTCAAACGTTCCTCATATGTTAAGCCTTTCATTCCTGGGATCATTCTCGTGAACCTCCTGTGGACCCTCTCCAGGGCCAGCACATCCTTCCTGAGATACGGGGCCCAAAATTGCTCACAATATTCTAAATGTGGTCTGACCAGAGCCTTATGAAGACTCAGCAGCACATCCCTGCTTTTATATTCTAGTCCTCTCGAAATAAATGCCAATATTGCATTTGCCTTCCTAACTACTGACTCAACCTGCAAGTTAACCTTAAGAGAATCCTGGACTAGGACTCCCAAGTCCCTTTGCACTCCAGATTACTGAATTCTCTCCCCATTTAGAAAATAGTCTATGCCTCTATTCTTCCTACCAAAGTGCATAACCTCACACTTCCCCACGTTGTATTCCATCTACCACTTCTTTGCCCATTCTCCTAACCTGTCTAAATCCTTCTGCAGACTCCCCGCCTCCTCAATACTACCTGTCCCTCCACCTATCTTTGTAGCATCTGCAAACTTAGCCAGAATACCCTCAGTTCCTTCATCTAGATCATTAATGTATAAAGTGAAAAGTTGTGGTCCCAACACTGACCCTTGCGGAACTCCACTAGTCACCGGCCGCCATCCTGAGAAGGACCCCCTTATCCACACTCTCTGCCTCCTGCCAGACAGCCAATCTTCTATCCATGCTATTACCTTGCCTCTAACACCATGGGCTCTTATCTTACTGAGCAGCCTCCTGTGTGGCACCTTGTCAAAGGCCTTCTGGAAGTCCAAGTAAATAACATCCATTGGCTCTCCTTTGTCTAAGCTACTTGTTACCTCCTCAAAGAATTCTAACAGGTTTGTCAGGCATGACCTCCCCTTGATGAAACCATGCTGACTTTGCCCTATTTTACCATGCATTTCCAAGTATTCTGAAATCTCATCCTTAATAATGGACTCTAAATGTAATGCTTGGAGAGGTCTTTGACAGTAAGATTTAAATTAATTAATAAAGCAACAATGCAGTGGAAAAAGCTAGGGAAGTTGAAGTATAGAATTTTAATTTTAATTTGGTGTTTTGTTTTTTGCAATTTACTGGGATTTAAACAGATAACAGATGCCTGGAAGTGATAACCTGCCACTATGAACACAAAGCTTCAGGAGTTCATAACTATCTTTTAAAAGCCAAGGTGCAGTTCTCATTGGGTATTGACCACAGTAAAAAATTGTCCCTAATTGAAGTATAATTACTGTATCTCTAAATTGGCATCTCACTCAGGAGTGGTGGTAGGATAGCTGAGGTAGGAAATACAGTAGGATGCTTTTCTGAGGTTAAGACAGAGGCACTGTGCTGAGAGTGTAGTTAGTCTTACCCCTGCACCTAACTGAGCTCTACATAACTGGGCTTACTGCTGACACTGGATACCTGAAATAAATAAGTGTTACATTCCCTAGCACAACCATCTCTTACCTTGAAAGTTCACAAAAGAAACTCCAGGCCCACATTTAAGTCACCATGAAATCGCTCATTCCCTGTATTTTTCTGTAATGTTTGCTGAGAAGCTCACAAGGCATTTTCATTCCATTCTGGATCACTTGCCAGCAGCCATCTTGTACTGGAATAACCAGCCGGCGTGTGCTCTGTGTAAATGTATGTTCCATGATTAATGACAAAATCAGTACAAATTAATCAAGAAACTATTTGTATTTGGTTATTGGGAAATATACAGTCATGTTTACTGTATGCACAATATTTAACTATAGTCACCAAATAACAAAATCATACTGATTTTTATTGGATAGTTTCACCTGTGAAAATATTTTCAGTGCTATATTTATTCTGTCTTGTAGCCAAGGAGACAAGCTTCAGCTGACAAAGTAGAAGTATTGTACTAGGGCTTCTTGGGTTCGAAGTTTGACTCTTTTGGGACAGATTCTTAACCTCTGTTTCTTTGTCAAGTTCAGATAGAAAACTCTAAGCAATGGAGTAAAACAGTTTATTGAGACATAGAGATGAGTTATCAATCAGTATACAGGTTACGTGGCACATCAAAATAAAATTGGATAATATCTATAATTGGCTCCGTTTTCAACCGCATGCCACATAACCAGGCAAATTGATTCAAGTCGATGCTTCTGTTTTGCACACAGTAACCATTTGCTCACCAGGCAGTGAATTATTTTCTCATCAAACGCACTATTGAAACTGGTATCAACAAATAAACTCAGAAAATCCTATTTTCTCAATAGCCAGTACAGCTGAAAAGCAAGGGCAATATTGATAGATAGTCAACTCAAATGCAGAGTCAGCAGTAAGGCAGAGATCATGCATATCGATATATTTATACTAGATGGACGACTATAAATGTTGTCAAACAAACTCTGCAAGAACATCCCCAGCAGAAATCATTTCTTTTCCTGTTACCTCTTCTCTCAAAGTCCATTGATGATCAAAGACAATCCCTGGTATAGTTTGAAAGAGAGATACCTCTTTCCGGTGTCATGGGATTGTGAACAATCGATGTTTAATTGACCTCTGTCCCCATCTGGAATTCTTGACTTCTGTTATCTGTGTACTCAGGCAATGTGTTTTACTCTTTGTCAGTTCTATGGTATTGAACAATTGGAAGCACAGTAACGTTACAGATAAATTATTAATTTATTTTTTCTTTAGAAGATAGTCTGCCACTTTGCATTGCTATATCTTAAAACCTTAAATTTGTTTTCTCTTTTAAACTAGAAAACTTCCATGTTTTTGGTTATCAGGTTCGCTTTGTCCGGTGAACGCTAGCTGCACCCTTGATATTAACACATTAGTTGGTGCTTGAAGCAATATTGGCAGAGAGGCCGATTAACTGAACAAACACTAGTAGTTTATTGGAACTAAGAACAGGCCACTAACACAATGTGTGCTTCTTCAATCACCTCCAGCTCTAGACTTACAGTTACCCAAGAAACCTGCACTGTGTAGCGATTGGTCAATACAATCACATGGTAAACTAACTACATTCTCTTAAAGCTACGTAGCACTCCACTTTACCACATCCTTCCCCCTTTACTTGAAAGTACAATTGACAAGCATCACAACATCCCAATAATTTGCATGAATAACTATTTACAAGTCAAGTCTGTCAGGAGGCTTCCTCGGATGTGTCGAGCATCGTAGCTCAACGGCCTCGGCTGGTTTTTCCAAGACCCCCCTTCTCAGGGGTCAACTGTCCACCAGGTTCTTCAGTGGAAGTGGGCAGGTTTATGTCGTTGACTCTCTTGGGTCCAAATTATGTGGTATTTCTTCTACGTGCGGTGCAGGCTGAAACGCAAATGATGACGGTATTCTTTCTTGTGGGACTGTTTCTCTTCTCCAGAGATGATCCATGAAGTGAATGTCATTTAATTATTCAGCCATTTACCGATACATTATAGGAGAGAGGTCCTGTCACGGCACTCACTTCACCTAATAGCCAATCGGGCCCATCTCCAAAGTTCTACACGAGAACTGTGTCTCCCACCATAAAATTTCTTTCATGATTAAGGCCATCATGTCCAGCCTTCTGGGCCTCTTGGCTTCTCTCCACCCTCCCCCTAAATTCGGCCTGATAAGAGTTAGACAGGTGCAGAGACATCTCTTCATTAGTAATTCATCGGGGGCATTACGGGTGGACATGTGTGGCGTCAACCGGTATGCGAACAGGAATCATGACAATCTGGTGCTGATGGAATCCCTGTCCAGCTTTTTCATCCCGGACTTAAAAGTTTGGACCGCCCGCTCAGCCAAACCATTAGAGGCGGGGTAGTAAGGCGAGGTTTTGATATGAGTTATTCCGTTGAGGGTTGTAAACCTATGGAACTTCCTGCTGGTAAATGCAGTCCCATTGTCTCACATGAGCACCTCTGTTAGACTGTGCACTGCAAAATCCTGTCGCAAACAGCCTATGGTGGCAGCAGACATGGGTGATCGGATATCATAGACATTCATCCACTTGGAGTGGGCATCTATTAGTAAAAGGAGCATCGTGCCCAAGAAGGTCCCCATATAGTTGATGTGGAGGTGCACCCATGGGCATCCCGGCCATTCCCAGGGGTGCAATGGAGCAAGGGGATAGCTTTTGTACCTGCTGGCATTGAAGACAACTTTTGACTCGGGTTTTGATGTCCGCATCCATCCCTGGCCACCACAAGTAGTTGTGCGCGATCATCTTCATCCTACTAATGCCAGGGTGAGCGCTATGTAATTCGGCCAGTAATGGCCTTCACTCTCTCAGGGCACGATAACCCTAGCTCCCCAGAGCAATATGCTGCCCTGGCAGGTGAGCTCATATCTGTGATTGAAATAGGGCTTCATGTCATCAGACTTTGGCTCGCCTGACCATCCATTCAAAACCTGCTCCCAGATGTGAGATAAACGTGGATCTCGGTTCGTCCACTCACGGATTTGTTTGGCCTGGGCAGGGGAGGAATCCAAATAATTTATTACTAAGACAGGTTCCTGGGGAATTGGAACCCTCACATTGTTATCTGGCAGGGGGAGGCGGCTCAGCGTGTCAGCATGTGCAATCTGGCTTCCCGATCAGTGAATAAAAGTGTACTCATAAGCAGCCAATATCAATGCCCACCTCTGGATGCGAGCAGATGCGATGGGGGGTATTGCATTATCCTCTCCAAATAATGGTCGGATATAATGTGAAAATGTTGGCCATGGAGGTATTGATGGAATTTCCGAATACCAAACACAACAGACAAGCCCTCCTTCTCAATTTGAGAATATTGTCAATCTGCAGCACTGAGCGTGCGAGATGTATAACCAATGGGTTGTTCAGAGTCATCCGCCATCTGATGTGAAAGTACAGCCCCTACTCCATAAGGGGATGCTTCGCAAGTTAAAAATCAACTCTTTCTTTTGGTCAAAGTGGACCATTAGGGCCAATGATCTTAACAATTGCTTTACCTTCAGAAAGGCATCCTGGTGCGGAGCTTGCCAAATCCATTTATGGTTTCTCTTAAGCAATGCGTATAATGGAGCCAGTATGGTTGATAGATTTGGGAGAAATCACCCATGGTAGTTTATCATGCCTAAGAAGTCCTTTAGTTCTGCAGTGTTTCTCGGTGCCCGTGCCTCGCGAATAGCCTTGACTTTTGCTTCCATCGGATGCAGGCCCTACACGTAGACCTTATGGTCCAAGCAAATTACCTCTTTGGCTTGGAAAAGACACTTTTCTCACTTCAAGTGCACCCCCACTTGTGAGAAACATTTCAGCACCTCCACCAAATTACCTAAGTGTTCTTCATCAGTTCGTCCAGTGACTAAGACATCATCCAGATAAACAACAATATGGGGCAGTCCCTGAAGCAGATTTTCCATGGTACGCTGGAAAATAGCACACGCCGATGAGACCCCAAAGGGTAGTTGAGTATATTGATACAATCCTCGATGTGTATTGATGGTCACAAATTCCCTAGAGCCTTCTTCCAACTCTACCTGCTGGTAGCCGTGGCTCATGTCGAGTTTTGAGTATGTGATGCCCCCTGCCAATTTTGAATATAATTCATCAATCTTCGGTATTGGGTGTCTATCAAGTTTGGCCACCCTGTTTATAGTCACCGCATAAGTGAACTCTTTGGTCTGGCTTCAGTATAGGTATTATGGGTGCTGCCCACTCGGAAAATTGCACCGGTTGTGAGATACCCAACTTTTTCAGCCTGTTTATCTCGGTCTCAACCTTGTCCCGTGGAGCATTAGGGACTGGTCTGGCTCTGATAAACCTGGGGCTGTGTTAGGGTCTACGTGGCTTTTGGCTTGTAGCCCACAAATCCTTCCTAGCTCGTCATTGAAAATGGAAGTGTGCTTTTGTAACAATTCCTGTGAGTTTCCCATTCTGATTTGAAAAATCTCGGCCCATTGCAATTTAATCTTTTTGAGCCAGTTGCGACCAATTAAACTGGGGCCCATCCCAGCTACTGCAAGGGGTAAATTTTCAGACTGATCCACGTACTGCACCAGGACTTGACATATCCCTTTCACTCTTATTTCTTCACCCATATATGTTTTTAATTTAGTGTCCGACTGTTCCAAACTTAAAGGATGGACTCTTTTATTCAAGTGTCTGAACGTATGTTCTCCTATGACAGACATTATCGACCTCCATCTTGATGGGTTGTTCACTGACTCTAATTGGCTTAGTTCTACCCACTTTCAGGTTGTATAGTGAATAGATATCAGAATCTTCTTCCTCTGCTTCTTCAACGAGGCAGATTTCGCGATTTCTACCTTTGTTTTAAAATGCTGTCTCAGCCTATCTTGATAGTGCCTCATTATGTGACCATTGCGGTGGCAGAAAAAGCATTCGATATTTCTGAACTGTCGATCGCCTTAAGGCTGCTTGGAGGCATTTCTCTCATTAATGTCATGGGTTTTCACTGTAGTGTTGTTGTTCTTCAATGGTCTGTACATAGTGGGCTTTCCCTGCCTTTCTGCAGAGTCCGACGTTTTCGCACCTTTTGTTACCAGCCCTTCCAGCCCTACAAGATGGACGGCGCCATTTTGTGTATCTTTTATTGCCTCCGAGTCTCTAACAGCGCTCTCCGTAACTGCCTCACTGAAGTCTAGATTAGTTTCAGATAGCAATCGTTTTTGAATAGCATCGTCCCTGATTCCGCATATCAATCAATATCTCAACATGTCATTAATTGAAGTTCCGAACTCTTAATATTCCGTTAATTCCTTTAAAGCAGCTACATAGCCAGTGATTGTCTCTCCTGGAAGCCTATTCCTCGGATTGAATTTAAAACGCTGCATAGTGACTGAGGGCTTTGGCGTCAGGTGGATTTTTACAACGTTTACTAACTCGTTGAAAGTCTTCGTATCAGGGGTGTTAGGTGACATGAGGCTGCGGATCAGCCCGTACGTTTTGCTTCTGCATGTGGACAAAAGAATCGTCCTCTTCTTGTCCTCCCCCGCTTTGTCATTAGCAGTAAAGAAGAATGCTTAGCATTCAACGTAATGTGACCAGTCATTGGAAACGGGGTCGAATGGTTCAAGCTGCCCAAACCACGGCATACTCGGTGACGAAGGAGACTGCGCTTTCAAACAGCTTTCAAAGTAGTGGCGAAGTAACGTAACTGGCTTACCGCAGCTTCCTTGATTGCCGTCAATTGATCCAATTTATCCTTGGCATCAGTTTTATGTTTTTGGTTATCAGGTTCGCTTTGTCCAGCAAACACTAGCTACGCCCTTGATATTAACACATTAGTTGGTTCTTGAAACAATATTGGCAGAGAGACTGATTAACTGAACAAACACTGGTGGTTTACTGGAACTAAGAACAGAGCACTAACACTATGAGCGCTTCTTCAATCACCTCCAGCTCTAGACTTACAGTTACCCAAGAAGCCCGCAGTGTGTAGCGATTGGTCAATACAGTCACATGGTCAACTAACTAACTAACTCTTAAAAGTACATGGGACTCCACTTTACCACAAAAGCCATTTGCAAGAAGATATTAAACTGCACCATGGAAATGTGGTGTAACCAATTCAATTTTGTATTGGCAAAGAAAGTTATATTCAAGTTATCTATAATGGACCTTAAACCTGTTCTGTTTCAGATCAATTAGTCTCTAATTTGTATTTGTACAGGAACTTGTGGCTGTGTCAGATGTTACAGCATCTGAGCACAGTTACTGAGGTTGTTTTCTGGGAGCTATATCTGTGCTTGTGAAGGACAACCTGTCTAGGTTTGACACTGAGCTATGTAGAGTGATTGGTCTGCCTTTTGTTCTGATCTTTGCCATTATGTAAACAGTTCCTCATCAGGTCCAGATCGGTTGTGGTACCTTACCACTGCTTCTCCTGGTTAACACAGGAAGGCGTTGCTGCTAATCAACATGGTATGAAAACTATTTTTGGCTGTGGTGCCTTTGTTCTAAATTTTATTGACAGTTCGGTAGCAAAGTATTGAGTAAATATGGGGATAAATATGTTGAGCCTGGCTCGTTAGTTCAGTTCATTCAGTTTCATCACAGGTACGGTTTGTTATAGTGAATGTAAGAGTGTGTGCTTATGTCAAATACACCTTAAAAGCTCTTAAAGATTTATTTTGTTATTTAATTTAGTTTTAGATAATTAATAGTTTTTATCCTATGCTATTGTGTTATATTCAGAGGTGTCTGACCTATTCAGTGGCAGATGGTGATGTAGTGGTATCACTGCACTTGAGGTCCTGCCTAATGCTTTGGGGATATGGGCTAGGATTTAGCCCTTGTTGGGCGGGATCGGTGGGGGCAGGCGGGAGTGGTCAGGAAGCTGACCACCGCCCATGATCAGGCCACGACCACAATTTTACGCTGGCCAATTAAGGCCCGCCCAGCGTGAAACGCGTG
The DNA here is from genome assembly GCF_964194155.1 of Cetorhinus maximus. Taxonomy (NCBI): domain Eukaryota; kingdom Metazoa; phylum Chordata; class Chondrichthyes; order Lamniformes; family Cetorhinidae; genus Cetorhinus; species Cetorhinus maximus. Next base: position 143,939,188 of record NC_135879.1, on the reverse strand, counting down.
CTGCAGCGCTCAACCCTGCCAGTGTTGGGGGTGGGGAGGGAGGAGGGCGAGCGCGCACTTCGCACATGCGCGTAGGTGCGCACAGGAAAAGCTCCCTGAGGCACGAAGTTGCCTCAGGGAGATGAAAGGTTTTGAAAATGAAAAATAAAGCATCTTAAAATGATTAAAAGCATGTCCCCTCATGTGACTCTGTTGGAAACCTCATCCCGCCCGTGGATGAGGTTTCCTAAAAAATGCAAAGGCCGCTTGGCCTTTTTGCCTGCCCGGCAACCATAAGGTTGGCTGGGCAGTGAAAAGTTTCATTTAATTGGTACTTTAATGGCCTTAATAGGGCTGCTAACTCCCACACGCGCCCACCGACTGAAATATCGCACGAGTGTGGGATGGCGCCGGGACGCTCGCCCGATGTCATCGCACGTCATTTTACATCATTCGGGTTATGTGCACACCTGCCCGATGAGCGAAAAATACTGGTCTATGGATTCAAATCTCACCATGGCAGCCGGTGAAATTTGATTGTTTTTAAAAATCTGGGGCAGAATCTTGCCCTTGCTGGGCGGGCTCGGTGGCAGCAGGTGGGGGTGGTCAGGAAGCCAAACGCCCCCCGTGATCGAGGCCGGAAGTCGATTTCACGCTGGTCGGTCAGTTAAGGCCCGCCCAGCGTGAAACACAAGTGGCAACGTTCAGCACTGCCTGTGCGGGGCGGGGGGAGGAGGGTGAGCATTGTCTCAGATGAAGAGTTTTTTTTTTAAAATAAAGAAATGGTGACCATAAAAACCCATCTGGTTTGCTAATATTCTTCAGGAAAGGAAATCCACCATCCTTATCAGGCCTGACCTACATGTGATTCCAGACCCACAGTTACGTGGTTGATAAATGCTCTAAAGGACAATTAGGGTTGGGCAACAAATGCTGGTCTTGCCAGTGATGTCCAAATCCCATGAAAGAATGAAAAAAACATTGAACTGACCCTACAATACCCACTGCAAACACCGCTGGCAATAGGGTCTGTTCATTGCCTTGTCGCAATTCAAAATCCAAATTGTCATCATAGGATCAAGTTTCACAGGCTTACCGATGGAAGAAGCTGAGTTTTGGAATAAGCACACAAGCTTTGGGAAATAACCTGAATGGCAACACTTAACTTGGTTGGGCAGGATTTTCTGGTCCCGCCAGTGGCGGGCATTTTGGTGGGTAGGACTGGAAAATTCGGAGTGTGGCCAAGAGTCAGCTCCTTGCCGGCGGTGAAAATGGTACACACTGTTCAGCTGCTGAGTTTCTTGGCAGGTCAGGTTGCCCGCTGTGGCATGTTGGGAACCGTATTTGCATGCCTTTGCATCGCACGAATGCACATTAAAAACCCAGCTCGCTGGAATCATAAAGCAAAATACTGCAGATGCTGGAAATCTGAAATAAAATCAAGAAGTGCTGGAAAAAAACGCAGCAGGTCTGTGGAGAGAGAAACAGAGTTAGCGTTTCGAGCCTGCATGACTCTTCTTCAGAGCTCCCATGATAAAACTGGAGCAGCACCATTTCACCAGCCGATGGAATGACTCAGTTGAAAAATAACCTTGGAAATATCACCAGGGGAGGGGGCCTGAGGACTTATGGGAGGAGTCGACTACTGCACTTTTGGGCTGACTAATGGGGCACCCCAATAATTTCCGCTTCAGGACATGGAGAGCGAGGCTACAAATTGAAGGAATTGGGTGCCTTAACTCATGCAGGTGCATTCTTGCGAGAATCCATAGCAGCTTGAGGCCAAATGTTGATTGGGTTTGAATGACCCTTTGCCCCTCTCATAGGAATGTGCAAAGGTCACAAGGATCCAACTGTAATGGGGCAATGGCTAAAGTGCACATGCAAAAAGCTCCAAAGACCTACACATTGCAGCTGAGAGGTTCAGCACCTCAATGATTACGGTCATTACCTTAGTGCAAGTTTGGTCTCGAGTCTACTCCGAAGGAGGCAGCCTGACAATCCCTGACTGAGGCTCACAGAGCCTGGCTGCACTCATCAAGATGCAACTCCGCCTGTGAAAGCGCTGTCATGCCTAGGGCACCTGGGGGATGGGGGTGGGGGTATATGGGAGGCAGCTTCCAGTAATCCTGAGGGCTGTGCGACAGCTGCAAGAGATGATCTGGGGATGGAATGCCTGGGATGAGGGCAGCCCAAGGGCTTCACAACAACTCCCTATCTTGGCGACGGAAGGTGACCATTGCAGGGTTATGTTCAGTCATGCCTCTGTCCAATTTTCCTACAGAGTCGGGAAGGAGTGCAGAATTCAGGCCGTAGGAAACGTTGCCTTTCTCATGGAGCTGAGGGGGAGATAAAGGGCCCTCCACCGTCGTGCAGGACAAAGGGAAGAGCCTTGCCCTGAGGAACATGGGCCAGCAAGGCCTCATGTAGACCCAGAAGCTGAGGAGGAGAAACTAATTCCATGGAGGTGTTTCATGTGACCCAGGGTATACCGAAGACGCCTCTCATACTTGCAGATGAGCAAAAGACAGTGCCATAGGCATGTAGGCTTGTCAAGGGATATGGTGGCTCACATCTGTCAAATTCTTTGGGACAATCTGACTCCGCAGGGACTGGGAGGCAATCCATTTCTAGTGGCTCTAAAGGTGACCGCTATACTCAACTTTTCTGCGCATGGCTCGTTTTAGGGCTCCACTGGGGACCTCTGCGGAATATCAGAATCCTTTGCATATAAATGCATCCGAGACGTTACTGATACCCTAGTCAGTAAGACACACAATTACATTCAGTTTGCCCTGGATGAAGCCAGCCAGGCTGCCAGAGCAATGAGGTTTGGAATGATCTCTGGCTTCCCACAGGTGCAGGGTGCCATCGACTACACACATGTGGCTTTAAGAGCTCCCTGGCAGCTGCCACTACAATTCATCAATAGAAAAGGCTTCCACTCTCTCAACGTACAGTTGTCTGTAACCACCAAAAGCAGTTTATGCAGATCTGTGCGAGATACCCTAGGAGCCCACATGGCTCTTACATCTTGAGCCACTCGCAGGTGCCAGAGATCTCTGAGGGCCCTCAGTGCATCCAGAGTTGGCTCTTCAGTGATAAAGGCTACCCGCAAAAGATGTGGCTAATGAGGCCCATTAGGCAACCACAAAGTGCTTCAGAGGAGAGGTACAATGCGTTTCATTCCACGACACGCTCCTTGATTGAGCAGACCATTGGCACGTTGAAGGTGCATTTTTGATGTCTGGACAGGTCAGGCGATGCTCTCCAGAACTTCCCCCAGAGGGTCTCCCTCATCATCATGGTTTGCTACGATCTACACAACCTGGTGCTACAAAGGGGAGATGAGTTCCCAGATGGAGAGATGGAGTCAAGAGGGATGAGCTCGATCAGGGCAAGGATATTGAGGCCCCAGAGGAAGAGGCCATAGCATGGGCCAGACACGACAGAGATGCCCTTGAGATGCTTATAGCCTCAAGGTTCCAAGATGATGAAGATGACTAGTTCATGGGCCTCTTTCACCTGTGCCCTTCATTCTGCCTCGACATTAGCACCTTCCTTGCTATCCTCAGCATCTCAATGAAGGTCATCAATCTCAGAATGTGTTGTCACTTTCTTGCGTGATGTTGGCCTCATTCTTGGAATGCTAGGCAGCCTATGGGAAATGTGGCCATTCTGTTATGGGGCAGGAACTCCATCAGCACGCTCTGTGAAGAGGTTGACAAGGTGCAGTCTTTTCAAGCACCGTGTCAACATTTCGCTGCCTGTGGCAGCTTTCAAGAGGCAGGAGCAGCACTGCAAACCTCGGTGCACTCATGGCAGTCAATGCCTGGAGTGTTGCAAGGTGCCTCAAGGAAGACAATCATCCATCACTGATTCTCGCCTGAACGTCTGAGGTCTAATCTGAATCCGGACTGAGGCATCTCTTTCTCAGGCCATCCCTCCTGCAATAATAATGTTCTGGCCTCATCCTCATACTGAGTCCACAGCATGAGATCGTTCTTTAGGACGCAGTGATCTGTCACTCTCAGTCATGGATGCGAGCCTGCGAGTCAGGTCACCTTGTGTGCACAGAGAGAGCTTCAGCAGCAGCATCATCTGATCAGTGACAAGCGCCAGCCTTCTTATGGAACTTCCTAAGTCCACATCCAGCATTGCCTTGGCACCTGTGGCCCAGAACATGTCGACACTGCATTTAAGCATCGCTTAGTAACTTTGTTGATAATAAAGAGCACACGTCAGATATACTGGAGCTTCGTTCTTAACCCATTTGACGCCTCCACATTTTCATTCCAGCAGCTTCAGAGAAACCTGGTGCACTGATGGAATTGTGATGATCAGATAACCATGTCGATTGCCCATTTGAGAGCTGGCTCAAGGATTAAGTTAAGCCACACTAGCCAGACCTTCAGGGCCGGAGCATCATCATCTCGTTTAATAGTCCGGCATCAGGAGCCTAGACACGTACTTCTGATCTCGCACAGTCCCAGCAGACAGGGTCACTAAGTCCGTACTCACTAGGTCCGTAGCTCTGCATTATGCAGGTAGAGAATGGGAACTACTATAGGGGTGATGTCTAGCTGTACACGTGGTCACGACGTCACGCTACAGGCTGCCATGACCGGCTTAGACCATCAACTATTTCTTGAAAAGTAAACCACACTCACTACATTTCATGGAGAACATTGATAAAACCTATAAGATTCACACAGAACAATCTCAGTGCAACAACATCAGGAGAATAAACCAGACTGCAAAATCTATACTTGTGAGGCCACATGATATAATCCCCTGACGCAAGTCTAAGAAATGCATTGCCCAACCACCATATCGATAAAGCAGAGGCTTTGCTCATGGTGCGGTAAACAGAAAGAGATTGTGCGAGACACTATGGGCAGAATTTTTACCTCGGTGGGCAGGCACGCGACCCACCCACTCGAGCATAAAATGATGCGTATTGACGTCAAGCGAGGGTCCCAAGGTCAATGAGCAGTCATGCGATAGTTCTGTCGGCAGGCGTACTGCCGACTCCGGCACACGCCCACCAACAATTAAAAGGCCTGTTAAGGCCATTAATAAGGTCATTGAAACAAATTTTTTGCTGGCCATCCAATCTACAGTGTGTGGACACCCATGTCACTTTTGTGCTCTCAATATTTTTTAATTTTTCGTACCTTACTGATACGTCTAGGTGCTTCCCCGGCATCAGCAGCAAAGATGAAGAAAGGCTACTAACTCCTATGCCCTTTTGTCTGTGTCGGGGGAGCTAAGACCTCACTCTATATTTTTATAATATATATATATTTCATCCTGGCTAATCTATACAATTATTTTCCTTAAAAGTGAACAGAGGCCTTAAACTGACTGAAGACATGACTGGCTATGACTCACAGCAAAGGAATTTTTAGCTTTCACACAGCAGCAACCTCTTTATCTCTAAAGAGGCACTAATGTCCTTGTGACCGCATTTTCCATCTAGCAGGTAGCAACAGAAAAGGGGCTCTGAATTCCTGGCTTCCCACCTACACTTTTTTTCTATGTAACTTCTGAACTTTTGTGACAATACCTACAAGACTAAATCATTCCTATGTGCCTATCCCATCAGACAGGTTAGCCCTACTGTGAAAGTGGATTATCCAGCATCCATCTTCAACCTGCTGACCCTGTGAAAGAATACACCATTGGGCTTGATTCTGAACTCGCATTAAACAATATTTCTTGTCTTCTCTGTGGTCTTTGCCCTGTACCACTTTCTTTCCCTTATCCCTCTTTTATTGAATGAATGTACTGGGGGTTACGTAGCGACACCCCCTCCTGCATTTTGAGTGTGTGTAAAATAAACTAACCCTTTTAGTTCACCCTATCTCAAGTTTGCTGTGGGGTTATTAATAGAGAATTGGATCACACCAAAACTGAGGGGTTGGGAAAATACACCACCACATATAAAATCAAAAATCAAAAACACCTTTCTGTTTATGGATGGGTAATGAAAGGAGAAATCAGGGCTATTTTAATTAAATGCCCTCCTGTCCATAACATCTGTGATTACCTTGGCAGGTGTCCTCTGGAGGGCCGAGGCCTTGAGGGTCCTGGCCTCCTTTGGGCCTCCAGCTGTGGGCGGATGCATCCTCCTCAGCCTGAGCATCTGGAGTGGCTGGGGCGACAGGCAGAAGGGACTTGGGGCAGCTGGACAGCCCAGGAGAGTCCTGGTGAATTGGCCAGGGGTGCCTGGCTCACACTGCTCCTCCCTGTGGGTGCCAGAAGGCCCTTCTCTGACCCCTTGAGGAGAAGAGGCTCCAGGGCGGAGAGCGAGGTGCCCATCCCCCTCTTGCATAGCCACTGATGCATCCCATTCATGGCTATAGCAATGGTGTTCAGGTCCTGCACATGTCCAGCACAAACTGCTGGACCAAGGTCTCCGTGGCGATTGCCACCCTTCCGATGCGCTGGCATGTCAGTGCCATGATATCAGGCAGAACGTGAACTGACTCCTCCATCCTCTGTTCTGAACTGCTGACAACCTTTGACAACTTGATTCTATGATTCTAAACCTGCCTGTGACCCTGTCTGTCTTTGGATCTGCATCATCTCTCTGAGGGCCGATTCCAGAGGCTCGTCATCAGACTCGGATTCAGCAGAATTCCGGCCTCCAACAGTCCTGCAACCATCGGTGAATTGGCTGTCACTAACTCCACCTGCTGTGGACCAGACAGTGCGATGTGCTCTCCAGATGGTGACCCTGAGCCTGTTCTAAAACTAGGTCCTACCGAGGTGTGTGCCTCTGCACCGGTGGAGGGTGTGGGTGAACGCAATGACAGCTTTACATCTAGCTGGTTCTCAGGATCCTCATCCGAGGTGGTCCGGGGACCGGGGCTAATGGGTTGGCTGGCAGTGTGTCTCCTCCTTTTCTTGCTGGAGGCTGTTATGGAGAGAAGAGATAATTAGTGATTAGCTGGATATTCACCAACATTAAAGAGCAATCACAGTCACGGAGGGTGGGCGATGACTACAGGATGGACCCTCACTGGCTTGTTGAGAGATGCCAATCTCGCCTTCAGTGCAGCAACGGTCCTGGACCTTGCCAGCCTGCTTAGCTGCCTGCTCTTCAAAGGGGCTGAGTGGCCTGAGCTCTGGCATACCCTCTCCAATCTGGGATCTTTCCCTCTTGTTGTGGGCGATCTTTTCCTGCATAACGACAGACGGACAGACTGTGAGCTGGATGGATACCAAAGCAGAGGATAAATCTGCCGGTCTGCTATGGGGGCTGAGTGGAACTATGTAATTCTGGAGATGCAACTTGTGCAGAATGTGACAAGAGATGATGATGTTAAAGTGTGTGAGAGAATCCGTGATGGTGTCCTGTGTGCTTTGTTTTTATTCATTTCTGGGATGTGGGCATCACTGGCTAGGCCAGCATTTAATGCCCATCCCTATTTGCCCTTCAGAAGGTGGTGGTGAGCTGCCTTGAACCGTTACAGTTTATGTGGTGTAGGTATAATCACAGTGCTGTTAGAGAGGGAGTTCCAGGATTCTGATCCAGTGACAGTGAAGGAACGGTGATATCTTTCCAAGTCAGTATGGTGAGTAGTTTGGGGTGGAACTTCTAGATGGTGGTGTTCTGATGTGTCTGCTGAACTTATCCTTCTAGATGGCAGTGGTCGTGTGGTTTGTCTAAGGAGCCTTGGTGAATTCCTGCAGTGCATCTTGTAGATGGTACACACTGCTGCTACTGGTGCGCAGGTGCTGGAGGAGCGAATGTTTGTGGGAGGGGTGCCAATCAAGTGGGCTGCTTTATCCTGGATGATGACAAGCTTCTTGAGTATTGTGGGAGCTGCACTCATCCAGGCAATTGGGGAGTATTCCATCACACTCCTGAATTGTGCCTAGTAGATGGTGGACAGGCTTTGGGGAGTCAGGAGGTGAGTTACACAACGCAGGATTCCTAGCCTCTGACCTGCTCTTGTAGCCACAGTATTTATATGGCTAGTCCAGTTCAGTTCCTGGTCAATGGTGACCACCAGGATGTTGACACTGGGGGATTCAGCGATGATAATGCCATTGAATATCAAGGGGTGATGGTTGGATGCTGCAGCTGGAGATACTACCTGCACACTGGACGTGTCCCTGACTTCCGCACAGGAGGAGCATTCCACTTGGCCGAGCTGCCCTGCCATGGCTTACCCTTAAATTACTTTTAATTGAATTTACTTTGAATTCCTCTAGTTTAAAGAATATTGAGGACAAAAGAAATACTCACCAGGTCTTACTGACCAAGGCCACCACTCTTCTTATTGAGGAAAGGAAGAAAATTAAAGGATCCCTCCTTCTCAAACTCCCTCTCTCACCAAATTTTATCTTAAGCACTCTAATGCAGCTCAAAGCAGCACCCCAGCTGGTAGTCTCAAGGTTCAACATGTACAATCACTTGAAGCAACAATTGTCAAAGCAAAAACTCTAAACATTTGTCCTGAATTTGCATTGAGCTGGGTTGAACCTATGTTTCTCTACTACCATGGCCTGGTTTGAGATAGCTTTCAAATCCCTTTTTTTCTTTCATTCTGTTTCTTTCTCTCTCTCATATATTGTATGTTAATATATAAAAATAAATATATATATATTTTTATATGTATATATATAATCTGTAGCTGTACTATATATATCATGGTCAGGCTTCAAACATCTCATTACATGATTAGCTGTAGAAAAGTTTATATTTTGATAGTGCTAAGTACATTTGCCAAGCTTGAATTTAAAAGGTAAAATTTACATCCTATTTTTCAGTCTGGAATTTAATTTGAAGATGGAGCAAATGTGTATTATTTGGTATTCTCTGTTCCATTACATCTGCCCTTTTCACATACAAAGCTTAGTCTTTTAGATTGAAATCTGTTTGGAGTAAACTATGCAACTATTGCGGGTAATCTCTAGGATTATTCCATACTTCGCTCAATTACTGCCATAAATTGTTATGACTAGAATAATTTACAGGCATTTTCAGTATTTAATGCCACAATTATGGTCCGGCCTTCAGCAATACACGAGGAATGGGGTTGAGCAGAAGAATTGTAGCTGCCGGTAGAGACAAACAAATATGATACTGGCACCCTATGCAGCAGCCTCACTTTTCCTTTTGTTAATTTTGATCAAAGCGTTCCTGCTGCCTTTATCAATGGCAAAACAAGATGAAAATGCAGTACATTTGTTGCTGTGTGTGCCTGGGCATGGACAACACGGTTGCCATAAGTGCAGACTTTTTTAGCATTTGTTTTTATTTCCCATTTCCCCAATTAAATAAGGTAGACAATTCAATAGCAAATGACCTGGAATGTAACAGAAAGTTTGATCAGATGCTCTGGTCTGAGCATAATATGCGTAATAGTTTATTTACTTCAAAAGCTGATAATTGTAATACAATTGGTGTACTCTTGTGCAAAATCATGATTATTTCCTTGTAATTATGCACCTCTACCGTTTATTACAAACAGCAGTTTTACATTATTCTCAGTTCCCCTGTCATAGTACAGATATATCATGTAGTAACAATGTATAGCCCAAATAATGAATAAAATATATCACAAGGAGTGTATTACAGGCATTGAGGGGCTCACAATAGGAGCCGTTTTTAAGGTTCTATACTCAAGATGCTTCATGCCACCATTACAGGTGAGTTCCTTTAGTTTGCAAAAAATTCTTCTCTGTTTCAAGAGGTGATGATCTACCAGTACTTTGCAACAACATGAGTTGCTGGTCCTTGCTCAATATAGTGTTTGTACATTCTAATTGGGACACGTCAAGCACTGAAGAAGCAGCAGGGTGCGAGAGAGGGCACACCAAAATGGTAAGGTAGCCTACAGATGCAGCTTAAGCCAGGAAGGAAGGAAGGGCCATGTTGGGAGGCTGCCTCCAGGTAGCTGCACTGTCACCTCGAGGGACCTGGAGGTTGAGAGGAAAACCCCAGTCGGCCTGAGATAATAGGCCTTAATAGGTCTTTAATTAGTTGAATCAGCTCTATTTGCTATCCACCATCCCGCCTCCGGGAGCAAGGAGCGAGATGAAGGCAAAGAACCAGCACACTGGCCGATGAAATTCTATGCCTGCCCCTATCAAGGTCTAAACATTCAGCCCAGGTGTCAGCAGGTTCGGTACCTGCACTCTCAACTCTGAGTCAAAAGCATATAGATTCAAGCCCCACTTCAGACATTTGAGCACCTAATTTAGGCTGACACTTCAGCATATTCTAAGAGTGCTGCCTTTTGGATGAGACTGTAAACCAGTTGTATGTGACAGATGATTTTGTTCATCTTTATACTTCCATCTAGAATGACCCACTTTGCCTGAATCTCCCCCATCTCCCCTCATTGCTTTGGCCACAGCAATGAGTTAGAAGGTACAAATCACAACCCCACCCCCATGACTCTGGCCATGGTGCGTAATCCCTCTGCTATTCTCAACCTCCCTGTAGCCTGGTTGATCATACTATCCTTCACCAATCCCACCATCTGGTTTATTGCTCTGTTCCACTTAAACCTATCCGGCTGTAGCCAGAGTATCTACAACAATGGCTTCATTTTCAGCCCCCAATCTATCATTGGCCTTCCTCACCGACTTACTTTTCCTTGGTGATATCATCCAAAGACATGGGGCGGAATTATCCCAGATTTACACTAAATGCGGTAGCGGGTGGGTAGAACGCCGGCCACTATGGCAGCTTTTCACACCATATCATCCCAAACCCGCTGCATTAACTATGCATTCCTGGCAAACGTGCTGTTTTCATGGCAGGTGGGTTCTCAATCGCCCGCCATGCCATCACCTCGCCGCTTCATCATGCCAGGTGCCATATTTAAAGTGCAGCCGCCCATACATCTCTCAGTGCTTCCAGCCCATGCAAAGAAGACATGGCCCTGAAAGGTAAAAAGACTGCAGCCCCCAGGTTCAATGACACGTCCCTCGATCGCCTTTTGGACACAGTGGAGGCTCGTCGTGATGCCCTCTACCCCCGCTTTGGCCGCAGGATGGGCAGCAACATCACCAATCCGGCTTGGGAGGTGGTGACAGCAGTGGTCAGCGCCAATGCCCTTCAAAAGAGGACAGCCACCCAGTGGCGCAAGAGGATGAATGATCTCCTCCATTCCACCAGGGTAAGTTACTCTTCTCATCACTCTTAACTCTCACACTCACAAACCCTTCACACATCCACAGGCCCCTCATTCATGCCAGCTCAAGGGACATCACCATTCACTCTCTCACACATGACTTCATCTGCCCTGTGGATCATGTCCTCATCCTGTCCATGGCACCATTCACCACCCACACATGCCAGGCATATTTATCATCTGGCCTGGCAGGCCTCCTCCTTAAACTCTCTCCATCTGTATTCATGCAGGACAAGCTGGCACACAACAAGAGGGAGAGGCTGCAGAATGGTGGAGGAATGCTTGACATCAAGGTCCTCACAGCCTTTGAAAAGAGAGCCATCCAGCTGACCAGCGAGGATCTAGACTGGTCCTGTGCTGACGGTGAGGTCGGCGGTGCTCTACCAAGTGAGGATCCAGCAGTGCAACATCCATCAGACAACCACGCCGTGAGTGATGTGTCCTCTTTCACAGGCCACTGCCATGCACTAATTATCTGCCCTTGCTTTCGCAGGCACATCTGGGAAACAGCCAACAGAGTCCATGACCCAGGGCCTTCAATCAAGCCCTGAAGAAACCTCTGAAGAGGAATCTGGAGGCACCCTCCTTGAAATCCCGTCACAACACTCACCCACACCCTCCACAAGCGCAGAGACACGCACCTCAGTGGGACCTAGCTTTGGAGTAGCCTTGGGATCACAATCTAGTGGGCAAATTGCACTGCCTGATCCACAACAGGCAGCAGCAGGGACTTCCCAGGTGTCCGGCACTCAGAGGACTGCCGGAGACCAAATATTTGCTGAGTCTGATTCAGACGATGAGCCCCTGGACTCAGTCATGTCACAGTTGCTGGAGCTGCAAAGGCAAGCTCGGGAACATCAGGAAGGGATGTTCACTGCACTCCGCAGATGGCAAGGCACGATGGAAGAGTCCGTCTGCCTTCAGGCTGATGTGATAGCGCTGGCATGCCAACACACCGAGGCCAGCACTGGTAGGGTGGCAGCTGCCATGGGGCCTTGGTCCAGGATGTTGCTCCTGCACTGCTGCGTGGGCTCAACTTCATCGCTGATATCATAGGGCGCAGCAGACGACGATGATGCATGACCCCTCTGTGGACTGTATTGCAGGGCTTCTGGCACTGGAATCTCATTTTCAGCATCCCGATGGTTTGCTCCACCAAGTTGCGAGTTACAACATGAGCCTCGTTATACTGTCGCTCTGCTGCAGTCTGAGGCCGCCGCATGGGTGTCATCAGCCACGGCCTCTGTGGGTAGCTCTTGTCCCTGAGGAGACATCCCTGCAGCCTCTGTGGACCCTGGGAGACATCAGGGATCTGAGACCGACTAAGAATGTAGGAGTAGTGGACACTCCCTGGGAACCATGCACAGACCTGCAGGATGCATTTGTGGTGGTCTCACATCAGCTGCACATTCAGCGAATGGATCCCTTGCGGTTGACATAGTTGACCGCTTGTTGTGACAGAGATCTGAGCGCCACATGAGTGCAGTCGATCGCACTCTGCACCTGTGGGAAACCTGAGATCTGGGCAAATCGAATCGCTCTTGCATCCTGGCTCTCTTGGTCCTGGGCGAAATGCATAAAGTTGTGTGCCCTCGCAAAGATGGCATCCGTGACCTCATGGATGCATTTGTGTGTGGCGGCTTGTGATATCCCACAGAGGTCACCTGTGGAGCCCTGAAAGGAGCCACTGGCATAGAAATTGAGCGCCACGGTCACTTTCACAGCCACTGGCAGTGGATGCCCTCCATGTCCCCGTGGCACCAAATCCTGCAGCAGGTGGCAGACGCGACCAACCAGTTCCCTAAAAGTGCGCAGTCTTCGGCGACACTAGTTCTTGGACATCTGGAGGAATGAAAGGCGACGTCTATGAGCCCTTGGTCTCGCTAAGTGCTGACCAGCGACAGTTCGCTGTGGGGGTGGCATGTGCGGCCCCTTTTTCCAGAGGGTGCTGCTCCTCCCTCTGCGCAGCCAGGCAGCTCAGTTGCTCTCTTCTCAGTCGTCTTCACTCTCTGTAAGCCACAAGGCATGCAGCTAGTTCACCAGGCTCCATGAATCTGATGTACTCCTACTGCAGGATGAAAGAGAAAGATGAATGGGTTAGCATAGGTATACTAAGAATCTCTCCTGGTTAAGCCTGAAAGAGCCTCAACGCATCCCAGAGAACGCTGGCCACCACTTGGATGGCCAGAGATTAGTGCCCTGCATTGCTGCCTGAAACCCCACCCACCTACGTCCGACTCCACCTCCACTTTGCCCATTGGACTGCATGCTGTGCTCTCAGCTCAGGCGCAGGCATTCTCCTAACCCACACTGCAAGGCTGCACTGTTAGCTTGAACCATGGGAGAGACTGGTCCAAACTGAATGATGACATTGTTAAAGGGCTATGAGCACCTCCAGCAGTGACTGCTCCACGGTCAGCTTTAGCAAGGAGATTGTACAATGTGTCCAGTCATCCAACTGTCCTGCAATCCACCAAAATGCTCATTAGTTTGCAGTCTGTGCCCAACGTGTGAGAAGCTCTCGTGCACTTGGTGGCACTTTGATGCCTCTGCATTGCTTGGGTGGGCGGAGAAGCTAGAGGCCCAGTTCCAATCATGTCAATGTGGCTGCGGCTGAACTGTCTCAGCTGCAGAGGAATTGTCACTTTATACAAGGTATCCCTGATGTGTGGCCGCTTCCCTCACCACCCCCAACCCCAGTGCTTGTGCACTACCATCAACTGCAGGGCAGCCCTTGCCACTCCCCAACTTGCCTCAACCGCAGGGCAGCCCTTGCCCACCTCCAACATTCCTTAACCGCAGGGCAGTCCTTGGTCCCTCCACAATGTGCCTCAACCACAGGGCAGCCCTTGCCCTCCCCCAATGTGCCTCAACTGCAGGGCAGCCCTTGCCCCCTCCCCCAACATGCCTCAACTGCAGGGCAGCCCTTGGTCCCTATACAATGTGCCTCAACCACAGGGCAGCCCTTGCCCTCCCCCAATGTGCCTCAACTGCAGGGCAGCCCTTGCCCACCCCCAATGTGCCTCAACCGCAGGGCAGCCCTTGCCCATCCCCAATGCGCCTCAACCACAGGGCAGCCCTTGCCCCCTCCCCCAACATGCCTCAACCGCAGGGCAGCCTCAGACCCCTCCCCCATTGCGCCTCAACCACAGGGCAGCCCTTGACCCCTCCTCCAACACGCCTCGACAGCAGGGCAACTCTTGACCCCTCCCCCAATGTACCTCAACTGCAGGCAGCCCTTGACCCCTCCCCCAGTGCGCCTCAACCGCAGGGCAGCCCTTGACCCCTACCCAATGCACCTCAACCTTGAAATCCAACAGGTGACCCAGGCATGTGCTCATCTCTGAGCTCCTCTCAAAGTGCAGCCCACCAAGCGCACGCTTTTTCTATGCTGTGTTCAATCACGCCGATGTGGGCAGGTGACCCAGTGTGGGGGGACGATTCATAGAAAAACAACAAACTGACCTGCAGGGCCGAGATGCTTTATCTATAAGGCCTGTATCGTCAGCATATTGTTGTATGACAGAAAAGCATGGACAACCTATACCTACCAAGAAAATATATTCAATAGCTTCCATCTCCAGCATCTACGAAACATCCTTGACATTGAGAGACAAAGTCACTAATGAACCATTTCATTCTAGGGCAAACATGCTAGAGTTCATCAAGCAAAGAAGGCTTCACTGGCTTGGGCATCTGCACAGGATGGAAGATGGCCGCACCCCTAAGGATATGCTATAGAGGGAGGCAGCCTGTGCCAAGGTACCAGCAGAGCGCCCAAAACTCTAATTCAAAGATGCTGTCAAAAGAGAAAGGCCTTAACATCAGTCACAACAAGTGGGAAGTTCCAGCTGACAACCTTGCTAATAGCAGCACCAGCTGTGGTCAGGAGTTCACCACCACCACAACATGTGGCTTTAGAAGCTTCAAAGCAGATGCCAGCCCTGCAAACAAGGCATCAGTAGAGATCATCCCACACCACCGGCAAGTGACAACTTCATGTGGGCACTTGTGGCAAGCTTTGCCTTTCCAGAATTAGTTTGTTTAGCCACTAAAAGAAGTGCAGCAGATTATCTCATCTGATCTAAAATTCTGAGGCTGCATTCCCATCATCTTTCGCAAGAATGGAAGGATGCCAATCAATTGAGCATGGATAAATGCCAGAAGACTGAAGAGTTGCGTCTGTAACCACTTCATTAACCGAGGTATTAGCAGGCCAGTTAGGTTGACGTCCCTGGTAGGGAAAACTTTTTTTTTGGAGTCTTAATTAAACATGAAATCACCATATTCCTGGATGAAAAGCTGTTAGAAGTAGCCATTTTAAAAAGGATTATTGTGCTTGACAAACCTCCGAGAGTTCTTTGAAGAAGTAACAGGCATGATAGATGGGGAAAATGCAGTGGATATAGCATGCTTGCATTTTAGGAAAGTCTCCAAGAAGGTGGCTGTGAGCCACCTTCTTGAACCATTGCAGCCTGTGTGGTTGTAGATAAACCCACAGTGTTTTAGGTAGGAAGTTCCAGGATTTGAACCCAGTCATGCTGAAGGAATGGCAATATATTTCCAAGTCAGAATAGTTTGTGACTTGGAGGAAAATGTGTAGGTGCTGGTGTTCCCATGTGTCTGCTGCACTTGTCCTTCTAGGTCAATGATCCCCAAATTTTTTCCCACAGTGACCCCATTTCGAAGCTTGAAAATTGCCATGGACCCAGAGTGAGAGCCAGGTGATGGGGAAAGAGCTGTGAGAGTGGGTGGGAGGAGCTCTGAGAATGGCTGGGAGGTGATGTGAGATCGGGTGGGAGGAGCTGAGAGAGAGGGTGGGAGAAGCTGTGAGAGCAGGTGGGAGGTGATGTGAGAGCGGGTGGGAGGAGCTGAGAGAGAGGGTGGGAGGAGCTGTGAGAGCGGGTGGGAGGTGATGTGAGAGCGGGTAGGAGGAGCTGAGAGAGAGGGTGGGAGAAGCTGTGAGAGCAGGTGGGAGGTGATGTGAGAGCGGGTGGGAGGAGCTGAGAGAGAGGGTGGGAGGAGCTGTGAGAGCGGGTGGGAGGTGATGTGAGAGCGGGTAGGAGGAGCTGAGAGAGAGGGTGGGAGGAGCTGTGAGAGCGGGTGGGAGGAGCTGTGAGAGAGGGTGGGAGGAGCTGAGAGAGAGGGTGGGAGGAGCTATGAGAGTGGGTGGGAGGAGCTGCGAGAGCGGGTGGGAGGTGGTGTGAGAGCGGGTGGGAGGAGCTGAGAGAGAGGGTGGGAGGAGCTGTGAGAGCGGGTGGGAGGTGATGTGAGAGTGGGTGGGAGGAGCTGAGAGAGGGTGGGAGGAGCTGAGAGAAGGTGGGAGGAGCTTTGAGAGCAGGTGGGAGGTGATGTGAGAGTGGGTGGGAGGAACTGTGAGAGTGGGTGGGCGGAGCTGAGAGAGCAGGTGGGAGGAGCTCAGAAAGCGGATGGGAGGTAATGTGAGAGCGGGTGGGAGGTGATGTGAGAGCGGGTGGGATGAGCTGAGAGAGTGGTTGGGAGGATCTGTGAGAGTGGTTGCGAGGAGCTGTGAGAGAGGGTGGGAGGAGCTGTGAGTGGTTGGGCGGAGCTGTGAGAGCAGGTGGGAGGAGCTGTGAGAGAGGGTGGGAGGAGCTGTGAGAGAGAGTAGGAGGAGCTGTGAGAGAGGGTGGGAGAAGCTGAGAGAGAGGGTGGGAGGAGCTGTGAGAGAGTGTGGGAGGAGCTGTGAGAGCGGGTGGGAGGAGCTGTGAGAGAGGGTGGGAGGAGCTGAGAGAGAGGGTGGGAGGAGCTGTGAGAGTGGGAGGGAGGAGCTGATACAGCGGGTGGGAGGAGCTCAGAAAGAGGGTGGGAGGAGCTGTGAGAGACGGTGGGAGGAACTGAGAGAGAGGGTGGGAGGACATCACCTCAGCACTGTTAACACTCAGCTGGAGTTCCATGACAACCATTGCTGCCTCGGAGCTCGCGACTCCGAGATTTTGTCTGCAGCTCCACTGGGGTTCAATACCTACAGCTTGGGAAACCTTGTTCAAGGTGATAGAGATCAGGAGTTTGGAATGTAAGATCCAAGCAGCCTTGATGAAATGCTGCAACGCATCTTGTACATGGTACCTTTGTGATCGGGTGAGGAGGAGTGAACTAGTTCCCCTCTATTCAGCCTCCTCAGTAGGTCACAACAAAGGATTTTAAAAGTTTCTTTTTCCCATAAGTGCCTTTTCCAATCCAAATATATTTACTTTTTAATAAATAGCCAATCAAACTCGGTTTTCTCGAGTCAAAGAAAGTGTAAGTTTATTAGTTACTAAAACCGAGAAAAAAATAACAAAAGACGTGACAACACACATCTCAGAAGTAAGAAAAGTTAGAGTCCAAAAAAAATGTCATAAGAATTTAGGATTAAATCCTTTGCTTGTCCTTGAGGCGTCGGTTGTTGAATGTTGCGGCCATTTGAAGTTAGCTTGTTTCTTTTAAAATCCTGGAATTGAATTGAAGTTCAAGAAACTGCATTTACTGGAGACCATCTTAGCTTCAGAAAGAGAGAGAGAGAGATTCCTTACTGTATCTGGCTTGGCAAAACCAGCTCTTAAACCTACTGTCTGTATATTCCAAGAAAGGAATTTGATTAACATGTCTTGCTGTCATTGTTGTAGAACAAGTAATCGCATTTTTGATCTTTCATCTCAGAAAATTTTGACACATTTCAAGATAGTAGAAATCAAGAGGAGATAGGGTTATTTCGTCCTCCACAGGGGGTTTTGATGCCTGTTGGGTGTATCTGGCTGGTTAGCAGCTCCCATTGTCTTGACAGAATAACCATTGCTTAAAGTCCAGCAATTTGCAGTTTAATGCCTCCCTTTCAAGAGTCCCTTTTTGAAGTGTACCTTGACACCCCCAGGTGTGAAGTTCCATGTAACATTCCAGGGCAGGTCTGCAGTGCAATCCATTTAGGAGCTTTCAAGAGAAGTGGTCAACTTACATTACCAGATGTCAGATGACTGGTGGTAGCTATCTTCAGTCAGTGTCTTTTCTTGTATTTTTTGAGAAAACAGGTCCTCTTTAAACAGTGCCATATGTTCTTGGTTAGCTGGTGAAGTTATAGGTAGATATCATCAGTCACAATTTCCTGTTGCCGTGACAGTACACGCTGCTGCTATGATGCACTGGTGATGCAAGGAGTGAATGTTTATGGTTGTGATGGGCTCTGCCAATCAAGCAGACTGCCTTGTCATGGATGGTATCAAGCTTCTTGAGTGTTGTTAGAGCTGCACTCATCCAGGCAAGTGGAGAGTATTCTATCACACTCCTGACTTGTGCCTTGTAGATGGTAGACAGGCTTTTGGCCATCAGGCGGCACAGAATACCCAGTTTTAGGCCTGCACTTATACTATATTGAAAAACCATGCTATCTGCTCTACAGTACCTTTTGAAGTTTTATCATGTGTCCTTTCCTTATTCCCAGCCTAAGAGAGAAATAAACCAGTTACAGGTTTTTATTTATTCAGCACGTGCATAGTCCCTGAGCTAAGCAATAGCCTTATCAGTGGCTCGATGGAGTTCTTTAAGCCTGCATTTAAGCTTAGTCCGAGGACACTCTTTGACAACATGAGTCCTTGTTTGGACTGCACCACAGCTGCTGCCTGGATGTTCTTGGCGACCCCACTGATGTTGGGTGGCTGCTTGGAGGACTTGGCCAGTCCAGAAACGATTTAGAAGGGCCCAATGTCACCTTGAGAATGCAAAACTGGGTGGCCGAGCAGTGGAATCTATGATAAGAAAGTGGTTTTTTGGTGCATATGGGTGACAAGCTAGTGCCTGGAGGAAGCAGATGAATGGACCACCCCAGGAGTCTGTCTTAGCCCCAGCCCTGTTCAACTTGTACACCAATGACCTACCCCCAAACCAATCCCAGAAGTTTACCTATGAAGATGACTCCGTGTTGTGGCACACAGACTCAGACTTTCCCTGAGCTGGAGGACCCTTTAAACAATGATATTGCCAAACTGGCCGATACTAGAAGACATGGTTGCTATTCCTGATCAACATCTGTTGATTCCTGGAACTCTGCTAATGCAGATGTCCGATGTTAACAGGATGGAACCCTCAGTTGTGATTTTCCCTGGAGTAAATATCGTGGCAGACTAATTAACCGACTGGACACGAAGAATTTTCTTCTCTTGTTCTGTCTGATTTTGGGCAGGCAGGAGAAGAAAATGGGGCAGGAGCTGATCCATCAGTTCTCCTCCACCTGCCTTTTCCTGCCAGAAATGGAATTGGGTGTAAATTACATTTGCTCCAGTATGGGCAGGAATATTGTAATGAGATGCAAATGAGAGGAATATATCAATCATCGCATTTCTCATGACTTGTGCGAGAACAATGCTCGGTGATGAGTTTCTGGGTAGCTGTGGCAGAATTTAAAATCTTAACATCCTTCCTAGTATGAATGCATGATTGCAATGCCTTGTGGCAGAATTTTTAAAAAACTTCTACCCTTCCACTGACCATGTTGTACTGTGACAGTCACTGCAGCTATTTCCTTGCCCCCTCTCTACCCTGTGCCTCCCACCACCCCCAACCTGGTCAGGCAACTCAGAGACCGCCAAAACTAATCATATGACCCTGATCCCAGCAGGCCTGGAGCAAGTTAGAGGGCCTGCCAAGTAGTCAAAAGAAAAAATTGTCTTAAAGAATTCCTGTGTGTTTGGCATGTTGATCACTTGGCCTATGCTCAGAGTTTTGAAAAGGTTGTTAGTATAAATCAGTAAAGTACATTAGTGTGATTATTGCACGGATTTCCCAACTGTCTTACTTGAAGCACAAAAATGATGCTGCTAATTTTAAGACTCAATAGGTGCCCAGGATGGAGCAAATTCCCGATAATAAATTCTACAGTGGATCATGAAAAATATTTAAATGCTGCAAAAAAATTAAATATTGCAGAAGTCTTGTATTCAGTGTGAGAATATTGGTTCTGCCTCTGCATGTTGTGCTAAGTTTTGGCCTAGCACACAGCTATTTTATTACGTCTTGTTGTGCCTATTGTAACATGTTTGGTTTGTTAATTGTTACTGTTCTCCAGCAGCAGAAATTCCAAGAAACGAGATGCACAGAAAGTGAGCTGACCTACAATGTGACTTGCTGCTCTTTTATTTTAGTAACAGAAGCAGATGTGAAAATTACTGCACATACTGAACATCTATGAGCTTCATTAATTACACCAGCTTTATAAGGGGAAAACATGGGCAGAGTGCAGAATGAATTTTTCTATTTATCAAAATAAAAAATGACAGGAGTGGGGAAATTAACCATTCCTCATTTTTTAGCCGATGTCTGCATCCAACAGCTTCTGATCATGCTTAGCTCAAATTAGCTGAGAAATAGAACTGATTTGAGCCGAGCGTTGCACGAAAATCACATTACAGAGGAGGCACCCCTACTGCACAATGTACTTAGGTCCATTTGCCTCGCCAGCTGGCCTTGTGGCCTCGTGGAATGTAACTGTTGGTGGATTATAGATAGTTATTTTCACAACTACATTGTGTCTGACTTGGCCAAAGAAGCTTGGAAGGCTGTCAACCTCAGGGGGTTTTAACTGTGTGATTAATGGTTAAAAAGAGGGAAACAGCTCACATCAAATGGGTTTCAATTTTAAACCATTCCAAATGAATGTGAAAGACTACATTGTTCCTTTTGAAGTATAAATTGGCAACAGATTATAGATGATCAGGAAATGGTACTTGTTTTGTCCCTCTTTTTTTCCTCAATTGTCTTCCTTCTCTTAGCATTGATTCCCAGTTGCTATGTAGTTTGACAGACACTAGGCATCCTCTGCTCACTTGCCCAAGTGACCATTTTGTGTATTTAAGCTTAACCAATAGGAGTAAAGCTCCCATGGGAGTTTCCCACTCTCCTGCTATAACTTTGGCAGAGGGTCACTTGAAACCCTGAAGAAATGATAGGAGATCGGTGGCATTCCCACAGAACTTGGTGGTGTAGGTATCAGTGGGCTGTCTAATTGTTGGTGGGACAGGACTGAAGAGGCACAAAAATGCTAGATCCATTCCAGTGTCCCAGGCGGGCAAACAAGCTTTGAAGCCCCAAGCAAAGTGCAGCTCGCCAGGTGCATGTCGCTTATGTGGTGTTGTGAAACATGTCAACATGTTTCCCGCCGACGTTGGCGGATGATCCAGCGGTGGGAACCGATTCCAGGGGGCAAGCCTAATAGTGACATGCTGGTGTATTACAATGAGGTTCCTGATATCCAATGATGGAGAATGCAGCCCGCCATCGGTGAGCAGAGTGGACGATCGTGAACCAGTTTCACACTATCATGCCACATTGCCTGCTCACTGCACCGAACACGCCCGACGCCAGCGGGCACGGAAAAACTGGCCTCTGCTTCCACCACCTTTTGAGGAAGAGAGTTCCAAAGACTCATGACCCTCTGAGTGAAAAAATTTCTCCTCATCTCTGTCCTAAATGGACAACCCCTTATTTTTAAACAGTGACCCCTAGTTCTAGATTCTCCCACAAGAGGAAACATCCTCTCCACATCCACCCTGTCAAAACCCCTCAGGATCTGAGCTGTTTCAATCAAGTCGCCTCTTACTCTTTCAAATTCCAGTGAATACAAACCTAACCTGTCCAGCCTTTTCACATAAGACAATTCCAGATATTAGTCTAGTAACCTTCTCTGAACTGCTTCTAATGCATTTACATCTTTCCTTAAAAATGGAGACCAATACTGTACACAATACTCCAGATGTGGTCTCACCCTGTATAACTGAAGCATAACCTCCCTACTTTTATATTCAATTCCCCTCACAATAAACAATAACATTCTATTAGCTTTGCTAATTACTTGCTGTACCTGCATACTAACCTTTTGCAATTCATGCACTAGGACACCTAGATCCCTCTGCATCTCAGAGCTCTGCAATTTAGATAAAATGCTTCTTTTTTATTCCTCCTGTGAAAATGGACAATTTCACATTTTCCCTCATTATACTACATTTGCCATATCTTTGTCCATTCATTTAACCTGCCTCTATTCCTTTGCAGCCTTGGTATGTCCTCTTCACAGCTTACTTTCCTACCTATTTTTGTATCATCAGTAAATTTAGCAACCATACCATCAGTCCCTTCATCCAAACCATTTAAATAGATTTGAAAATGTTGAGGCTAATTTACAGCCAGCCAGCATGAAATGTACGCTGAGAAGCTCAGCGCTGCCAGGTGGGGGCGGAGGAGGGTGGGCGCTGACGTCAGTGCGGGCGCGGGCGGGCACTGACAGAAAGCTTCCTGAAGGGAGAGAGCTGCCTCCAGGAGCTGAAGACCTGAAAAGCATTAAATAAAGTTTTTAAAATCGGGGAAAAAATGTGCAAACATCATAATCAATCCCTGAGCATATATATATGATAAAAATGCTGTCCATAGATTTTTATTTTTCTTTCATTTAATAATGGAAACCTCATCCCGCCCTCGGATGAGGTTTCATGAAAAATGAAAAGTCCACCTGGCCGATTCGCCCATCTGCCGGCCGTAAGGTTGGACGGACCATGAAAAATCAGAGACAATTACACCTTTAATTATATTAATCGGCCTCTTAATTGTGGGCAGGCTCACTTCCGACTTTTGATGCTCGCCCGACTGATGACGCTCGTCCAATCGTGTCAGGCGCGTGCCCACCCGCCGAGCTAAAGATTCTGCCCATAGAGTACAAGAGCAAAGAGATTATGCTGGACTTATATAGGACACTAGTTAGACCTCACTGGAGTGTTGTGTACAGCTCTGGGTGCCACACTTTAGGAAGGATATGAACGCATTGGAGAGAGTGCAGAAGAGATTTACAAAAATGGTTCCAGGGAATAGAAGCTTCAGCAATGAAGATGGATTAGAGAAGTTGGGACTGTTCTCCTCTGAGAAGAGAGGACTAAGAGCAAATTTGATAAACGCATTCAAAATCATGAGGGGTCTGGACAGAATGGATAGGGAGAAACTGTTCCGGCTTGTAAAAGGACCGAGAATGAGGGGGCCCAGATTTAAAGTGATTTGCAGAAGAAGCAAATGCGATGTGAGAGAAACTTGTTTCACACAGTGAGTGGTTCGAGTCTGGAATGCACTGCCTAGAAGTGTGGCGGAGACAGGTTTAATCGAGGCTTTCAAGAGAGCATTCGATGATTATTTAAAGAGAAACAATGTGCAGGGTTACAGTGAAAAGGCAGGAGAATGGCACTGAGTCATAATGCTCATTTGAAGAGCTGGTGCAGGCACAATGGGCTGAATGGCTTCTTTCTGCACCATAACAATTCTGTGATTCTGTTACCCCCTACACCATGAGCTTTTATTTTCCACAATAACCACTGATGTGGCATCTTATCAAACATCTTCTTGAAATCCAAGTACATCCACCAGTTGACCTTTATCCACAGCACGTGTTACTTCTTCAAAGAACGCCAATAAATTGGTTAAACATGATTTCCCTTCCACAAAACCACGTTGACTCTGCTTGATTACCTTGAATTTATCTAAGTGCCGAGCTTTAACGTCTTTAATAATAGCTTCTAACATTTTCCCTATGGCAGATGTTAAGCTAACTGGCTGTAGTTTCCTGCTTTCTGTCTCCCTCCTTTTTTAATAAAGGAGTTACATTTGCTATTTTCCAATCTCATAGAATCTTCCTCGAATCTAGTGAATTTGGGAAAATTAAAACCATCACATCAAATACCTCACTAGCCACTTCTTTTAAGACCCTAGGACGAAATCCATCAGAACCCAGGGACTTGTCAGCCCCCACAATTTGCTCAGTACCACTTCCCTGGTGATTGTAATGTTCTTGAGTTCCTCCCTCCCTTCCAATTCCTGATTTACAGCTATTTCTAGGGTATTACTTGTATCCTCTATAGTGAAGATCGATACAAAATACCTGTTCAATTCATCTGCTATCTCCTTATTTTCCATTATTAATTCCCCAGTCTCACTTTCTTTCAGGCCAACAGTCACTTTGTTAACTGTCTTCTTTTTTAAAATATTTATAGAAACTCTTACCATCTGTCTTTATATTTCTAGCTAGCTTTCTCTTGTGTGCTATTTTTCCTTATGAATCTTTTAGACACTCTGCTTTTTTTTATATTCTGTACAATCTTCTGAGCTGCCACCCATCATTGTGCAATTATATGCTTTTTCTTTAAATTTGATACTATCTTTAACTTTTTTAGTTAACCACGGATGGTGGATCCTCCGCTTGGAATTTTCTTTTCTTGTTGGAATGTATCCATTCTGTGTATTCTGAAATATCCTTTTAAATGTCTGCCACCCATCTCTGTTGACCTAACCCTTAACCTAAATTGTCAGTTCACGTTAGCTAGCTGTGCTTGCTCATTTTGGAAAAGATGGACACAAATTTGGGAATCAGGAACACATTCAAGAACTCTGGAGAGAAATGGTTAGTTTCCGAAGACAGAGCAGTCAATGGGGGCATTTTTTAGGGTGATGATCATGATGATGGCATTTTTAGGGATGTAGCAAAACCATTGTTAAATTTGTTTAAAAATGGAAAATGCTGGAAATACTCAGTAGGTCTGACAGTATCTGTGGAGAGAGAAACAGAGGGCAGAATTTTCCTGTTGGCGTGTGGGGGTGTACCCCGCACACCAATGCTTAAAATGACATGCGGTGATGTCGGGCGTGCATCCCGACATCACCGCGCGCCATCGCGATATTTCGGAACGCAGGCGCTATGAGTTCGGAGGCGCACCCACCATTAATTAACAGGCCAGTTCAGGCGCAACGGGCAGACGGGTGGGAGACATTTGTATAAGCCTCATCCACGGGCAAGAGTGGAGTCACGAATGTGACCTTTCAGGTATTTAAGTGTGAAAGTTACTTATATTTGCCTGTGTGAGCAGGAATGCTTCAAAACTCATACCAGCTGCTAGGACAGGAGTAAAAGCCTTGGTCAAAACTCTACAGTAAAGATCATTTTTGGGGCCTGCAGCTTTCAGGAAGCCTTCCCTTAGCCTGGGAATGGGAGTTGTGCTCTCCACTGGAGGCACCTCCTCTGAGGAGAAAGGGAGGGCCAGAAGGGGGAGGAGGCCAGGAGTGCACATTCAGCCTCCAGGGGAGCCACCTTTGGGAGGAGAGGTGCAGGCACAAGGGGTGCAGGGCCAACAGGAAGTCCAAGGCGGAAGGGGCCATAGAAGACACCAATATCCTGCTGCCAGGGTTTATAGGTGGCAAAGCAGCTTTTTCAATATGTCTGAGGTGCAGTGTCAAAGGAGGCTCGTCTCTCAAGGGAGACAATCATCTCTATCTGTCAGATGATAGGCCCTGAGATCTCTGCAAACTGTGTGGGTGGGCACCCTATACCAGTGGCTCTAAAGGTCACAGCTGCCTTCAACTTCTATCCTTTTCAGGGGTCAGTGGGTGATCTTTGTGGAGTCTCCCAATCAGCTGTCCACACTTGTGTCAAGCAGGTGACAGATGCTCTATTCAGGCGGGCATTAACTTTTATCCACAACCGCTAGGACGAGGCCAGCCAGACAGAGCGAGCCAGAGGCTTCGCGGCCATTGCTGGCTTCCCCCGTGTCCAGGGTATAATCGACTGTACACATGTGGCCATCAAGGCACCAGCGGGTGAACCCGGTGCCTTTGTCAACAGGAAGGGCTTCCACTCCATGAACGTGCAGATAGTGTGTGATCACAGGATGCAGATTCTACAAGTCTGTGCAAGGTACCCAGGCAGCTCCCACGACTCCTACATCCTCAGACACTCCCAGGTGCCGAGGCTCTTCAGTGCTCCAGCCCGGCTGGATGGATGGCTGCTGGGTGACAGGGCTATCCGCTCAGAATGTGGCTCATGACACCTCTCCGCCATCCAAGAACAGAGGCTGAGCAGCGCTACAATAGGAGCCACGTCTCCACAAGGGCTGTGGTGGAGAGAACCATGGATCTTCTCAAGGTGCGCTTCCGATGCCTGGACCGTTCAGGGGGCGCACTCCAATACCCCCCAGATCGTGTGTCTCTGATAGTGATTGCATGCTGCGCTCTCCACAATCTGGCGCAGGAAAGGGGAGACACAGTGGACAAGGAAGACGTGGACGCAGTTGCTCCGGATCCACACGATGAGTCCAGCAGTGAGTCCGAGGATGAGCACACACAGGAGAACGCTGAGGGGATGGACGCTGACCCGGGCACACTCCAAGGAGGCAGGAACACCCGGGAGGCTTTAATCCAAAGAACCTTCAGCTAGCACACCACAGATGGATCTTCAACAATCGCCAGGACTGCAGGCTCCATACACGATACCTGAGTGCTAAATCTGCCTGGTTAGGAACATTTACCAAGGCCCTTGTCAATAAAGCTCAATGTCAAACATCTTACTCATAACATCATGGTTTTCCGTCCACCTGCAGAAGTAAGGAATCACCATGGCATCATGTCAAAATTTATCGAGGGAACAAATGTAACTTCATAAAGCAAAAAATAAAGGTGCTGGACATCATACCAAGTCTTCAATAAATTACTATGGGCCAACATAAAAGCACCAGTGAGAAACCCGTGGTGTGCCTAAGGTGCCTTAAGTTTACGTTTGCGGGTGCCACGTCTAGGTGCTGTCCCCTCGCTGGCACTGACATCTGAGACAGCCTGCTCACTGTGCTGTCCTGTTGCCCTCGATGACGTTGGTGGCCAATCTATGGCCCATGGAGCCTTTTGAGGACCCGACTGGGAGGGAGCGGCCAGTTCCACAGCTGGTTTCTCCCCGGTCGCTGCAGCCTCATCGGATGCCACGGTCACTGGCAGAGGGGTGGAGGAGCTGCTGCCCTCATCTGGAGCGCCCTGAGAGGTGCCCGCAGAGATGACAGGCAGCTGCTGCACCGACATGAGGTCGCTTCGGACCTCCCTGCTCACTGTTGATGGATGGGCACCGAGCTGGGATACTTGGTGGCCAAACCATCTCCCACATGGGCACTGACCAGCTGAGGCCAATGCCGCTGTGAGGGCTTGCAGGTCTGAGCGCAATCCCAGGAGGCTCCTGGAGGAGCCTCTCCATAAGAGTCGCCAATCTCTTCATGGAAGAAGCATCTGGCTCAGCCATGAGTCTCATTGCATCGGTGATGTTCCACATAGACTTCTCTAGCACGGATACCATGCCACGCATAGCTTCATGTATCTCTGCCAGATCCTCCCGCACACCCTACTGCACTTCCAGCGTTTGCTACCTCACGGAAGACTCCAGAGGCACATCATCAGGCACCGACCAAGCAAGTACCTGGTCCCCAGCAGTCCTCCAACTGCCAGTGCCCTGGGCGCTCTCTGTCTCTGCCCACACCTCAAGTGAGTGTGAAGTGCCCTCACCGCCATGCCCTGGGACACCAGCCGAATATCTAATTCCCACCAAGGTGCTAGTATCTGCACTGGTGCCTACCTGGCTGAGATGGTGTGACGCTGGTGAGTGGATTTTGTCTGGGGCCTCAGGGGTGAGAGGTGGATCCTCTGCCTCCTCTTCCCGGCCCTGCTCCGGTGATGCTGAAAGGAAGAACAAGGACATTTGATTAGTTACAGTGCAGAGACAATGTCAACTTGCATGCCGCTCCCCCGCATCATTATGTGCTCATCCTTCCATAATCAATGGTAAACCCATGTTGCTAACTTTAATCACCGAGCATTCAGCAGTGCCATGGCTTCTGGGACACACATGGTGACCTCATTGCTCGCCAAACATACCTCCCCGTGGCACCCCAGCCTCACTGCCACCGGTGGACCTGGGGGCATGGCGCCTCCCTAGATCCATGACCTGTTGCTTGTAAGCTGTTAGGATGGCCAACTGGGCCTGGCCTCTGCCAGTCCGCATCCACTTGGCGGAACTGTGTGCAGTCTTTTCCTGAAAAGGAGAGAAGAGCATTGATTAGTCCAGCCTGCACCTGAATTCCCCTCGCATCCCTGCCAACCCAGCCAGAGTGGGACATTGCAGGACTCCAGCTCTTTGTCACCCTGCAGCTGCTGCACACTCACCCAAACAAGCCAGGGCTGACCGCACCCCCTCACCCCCCTTTGCCCAAATGCTGCCTCCTTCACATGAGGGACCACAAGGTGTCACTTTGCTAAGCATGGAGGCACAAGCACGTGGAGCACAAAGACCAGTAGATGGATTGGTGCCCCGCCACCTGGAAGCTTCCTTCCCAGCGTGTGAGCACCCTGACTTTGACATGCTTCGTAGTTCCAGCACTCCGCCTAGGTGCAGATCCTTGTTTCACCCCTACTCTATACTCTGGGTGTCAGTGTCACACATGCTATAGATGCAGAACACATCCTAGCTCAACCCGCTCAGGGTGAACTGGGCATGGGCAATATCTGCCGGCACACCCAGCGAGGGATACATGCTGTGAAGGATTCAATGCCGTTACTGTACTCAGAGTTGCCGGGGTGGGGGGGTGGGGGGTGACGGCTGCATTAAGTGACCTGAGGCAACATGGTACCAACCCTTCCCAAGTGCAGGAGATCATTGAATCTTTTGCGGCACCGAACCCATGTGCGCCGCACCACATCATGGGAGCTCACACTCTCGGCCACCTCCTCCCATACCCGTTTGGTCAGGTGGGGAGGCCTCTGCCTCCCGTCCCTTGGAAGAAGGACCTCCCACCGCGCTGCCACCTCCTCCAGGAGGGCAGCTAGGCACACGTCGGAGAAACAAGGGGCACACTGCCCTGCTGGCCTACCCTCCGGCCTGGCCTGCCCCACTAGCCTACCCTCCGGCCTGGGCTGCCCCGCTGGCCTACCCTCCAGACTTGCGTCAGGCACATTGCCCCTCTGACGTGCTCTTCTCCCAGCCATTGTGGGCAGCCTTACAAAGGCTGCCAGGCCTTCATTTAAACAGGCTGCTGGGTCGCCATTGGATCCAGTGGTCTGTGCACGCCTGCCGCCGCCCACCCACTCCCACTATCCTCAGAAATCATGAACTATGCTGGGTGGGCCTTAATTGGCCTGCCTGCGTAAAATGTCGGCACGGTCCCGATCACAGGCAGCGACAGGGCCTTCGCCCATCCACGCCCGCCCCCGCACGGCCCTCCTGACATGGGGAAAATTCTCCCCAGAGTTAACGTTTCAGGTCTGTAGGACCGCTCTTCTGAAGAAAAGTCATACGGACTCGAAACGTTAACTCTGTTTCTCTCACCACAGATGCTGTCAGACCTGCTGAGTTTTTCCAGCATTTTCTGTTTTTATTTCAGATTTCCAGCATCTGCAGTAATTTGCTTTTATCGAATTTGATTATGCGAATTTTAAATTTAACACATTGTAGGTAAATGATGATAAGAATGATGAGTAAATTGGAATATTTGTGGGACAAGATATGGACAAATGATGTGGCTTAAAACAATTTAGAATTTATGAAGAATGGCAGGTCAGCAAGGAAGTCATTGTAGTTAAGGATCAACATGGGATTTGGAGGGATGACTCCTCCACCCCCCTCCAGTCTCCAAACTATTCCCTCCCCACCCCCAGTATCCAAATTCTTGCCCCCACTCTCTTCCTCCAGCCTCCAAACTCTTCCCCCCACTCTCTCTCTCCAGTCACCGGGCCTCCGGCCCAGCCCTTCACTGCCAAACTCCAGGCCTGGGTCCGCCGAACTCCGAATTCTGCACCCCCACGGCTATCACCCACCACACATGCCCCCTTCCCCCTTACTCCCAGTACTTGCCTTGTTGCCAGCGCAACCACTGCTCCCACACTGCCTGAAAAACTTCACTTTCACCCCAACCACCCTCTCTCTCCCACTCCTCCATCCCTTCCCTGCCATCCATTCTCCCTCTCCAGCTTCCCCATCCCTTCCCCCGACTCTCCCCCTCCCCCTCTCCCCCTTCCTCCTCTCTCCCCCTTCCCCCTCTCTCTCTGCCCCGTCTCTTTCCCCCTCCCTCCTCTCTGTTCCCCTCGTCACAACTCTCCCCCTCCCTTCTCCACTTCCCCACCTCTCTCCCCTCCCTCCACTCTCCCTCCCCTCTCCCCTCTCTCAACCCCTCCTCTTCTCTCCGTCCTCCTCCCCTTTCTCTCTTCCTCTCCTTTTCTCTCACCCCTCTCCCCTCCTTTTCTTTGTCCCCCTCCCGCTCTCTGCCCCCCCTCTTCCCCTTTCTCTCCCCAACCCTAGGAATAAAGAAAAACATTTTTAACAGTGATTCAGCAGCCTCATCTACAGTGAACAAGGGCAAAGAGTGAGCACTGAAACTGGTTTGGTGTGAAACCTAGAGCAGGGTCTGGAGCATGAATCTCAATTTCTCTTGAGGGTTCTCAAAAATTAATATTTTTATAAAATCAAGGTTACTAAAAAGTGTGATTGTAATGACGTGATTAATGTTTAACATGACAACAAGATTTCCTCTGTGCATAACGTGAAATGTAATAAAGTTGTAAAACCCATTTATTGCGACTGTATATGATGCACAGAGGAAATCTTGCTCCATGAATGGACACCAATATCAAGATTTCGGCAGGAAATATAATAGTGTTGGGAGAAAATATTTGGCATACAGAAATCACTCAGATTTATTTCCTAACAAGCTATCGCCCGTCATCATGTATTCTTTGTGGAAACCACTGCTCGGTTTAGTTGATTTATGCCACATATTAATATAGCTTGAGAACAAAAGAAAATCAGTACATTTAAAATGATGTTCATGACTCGCTACTGACTCAAGGTCACGTAATGCCACAGAAATTAATTCCAGGTGTAAAATAAAATGGTGATAAATAATCCAATGAGGCACAGATCACACACATGTTACATGCTAATTTACAGAAATGATTTACACTAATCTTGTAATCAGAGTGCAATATTAGTTTCTCAAATTCATTCATGTTAAATAAAACCCAGTTAATTTTAGGTGAAATTGTAAAATTTAACTTCCCTTGGCAGTCTGGGCTATTGAGTAGGATTTTTGCATTGTTTCTCGTGCCATTTTATTTCAATCAGTACCTCCCAGAATCATGCCCCTCCTTCATCTCCCAGTTTTAGCTTCCCACTTCCAAATGTACTGACGTCCTTGCTGTGGTACAGATTCAAGCATCCAAATTTCTCTGTGGTTGAAGTAGTCATTGTCCATTTAGGACCTCTGACCAGTTCGTTGACTTGTCATTCAACCAGGGTGAGCATCACAGATTAGCTTGATGCAACATCCCATAACACATTCACATAACACAACTTTTCTAACATATTATCGGGAATGGAAGCCATGGCTTTATTTTGCTCCGTCTTACTTAGCTAAGGGATGCAGAAGTGATTGGTAGCACCCTTATCAGCACCCCCATAATACTATTTTTTATTTCATAACCCCACACAGTAGGAAGCAATTGGACAAGTAAACTGTTCAATCTTTCAGGGACATGGCATTGCAGTCTGTTGCAAAATGTCAAGGAAAATATTACGTGGCTATAAACACACTTGTCTCACATCATTAACTGGCTACATCTTGCACACACTACTCTCCAACTGCATTTTTAATTTTATGCATTTGTTTGATGAATTTCTTCGAATTGGTAACATTTTTGATGAAAGGGGATGCTAAAGAAATATCGGTGATCCACTTTTCACTTGATCTCTTTCTTATTGTTTTGTGCAGTTGTAACACAAGAGGATTTTTTATTACTCTGACCAGTACGTCTGAGAAACTGGGAACTGAAACCATTTTGAGAATTGCACCCGTTCTCTGAGGTTACAGGAAACTACTGATCATGAGAGGCTTATTATTTTGATTGTTAGTTGATTGTCACCTGTCTGACCCCAGGGCTGATGAAACTGATTATCCCTCTGTTTGCAGTCTCTATTGATAGAGGGCATATGTGGAAAATAGCCTGATGATCTGGCTGACCTTGTGGAGACTACAGGACTCTGAATTCAGAAAGGTCAAAGGGCAGTGTCATTTAACCCCGACCTCATGAGGGGCTAACTTCACCAAGATGTAAAACCTAAAATGTTTAATGTGGAAATCTAAAAACAGTTGAAAGATCAATTTAGCTGCTTATGATGGGTGAAGTGTTGTATTTTTAAAGAACATATTATTATTATATATCCCATGTGGTTTTGTTTTCTCATGCACTATGTGGCACCAGACATCTGCACACAAACGGAATCCTTTGGAAAACTGACAACACCCTTGTCAAAAAGCTCTATAAAAACTCTAAATAGTTTCCACAATCCTCCACTCTCAGCTGACTCCTCTTTTTCTAAAGGTGCCAGTTAGTGCTGGCCTGTAAGGAAAACAATTCTGTCGAAAATACTGTGTCAGCCTACAGTATGTATTTTGTATCTTATTTTCACAACTAGTTATGTTCCAGGAAAATGGTCCTTCAGCAAGTAAATGCTTTGTTGATGTTTGAGCTAGGAGGAGGCAATGACAAATTAACCATTGAAAATCTCATTTTGTTCTAATTACACCAGAAGTAAGGTTAAAGCTGAAATAACCTTTCTTCCATGGGTACCAGAGTCAATGGGACAGTACCATTATCATGGCCAGGCCATTACATCTAATGTCAGTTTACTGTAGTATCTCCAAGCTACATATTTTTGAGTTTCTTCATTATTGGTATATTAACCTGTATCCTGATGATGACTCATGTATATTCAGTGTACATATAAACCTGGTATGAGCACAAACCTAGATAAAATACTTATTTAACTCACGTTTGGCTGCTTTAGCAGGCACAAGTAAATCTTCATTCTTAACAGCTCCTGATCTTACAGCAGTGGGTTTTCGGAATAAAGTCTGTATTCAGAAGAGCATGGGGTCTTTTAGGATCATCCAGCAGCATCCATGTGAAAGCTTAGCTGTTTATTGAGGTAAACTTAGAACCTCTGGGGCGTGGGGGGTGGGGGGGGAATCTGGATCATCCACAGATGAAGCTTGTAGTGCAAGCAAACTTTCCTCCTTACGTATTTTTTTGTTGTTCCTCTTTAAGACAAAGGCCTATGTGCATCAGTCTTGACTGTATCACTCAGCAGATCAGGCAGCATCTGTAGAGCAAGAAACAAGGTTGGCATTTCAGGTCGATGATCTTAATGATTTGAAAGATGAAACTTATTTATTTGAGTTTGATTATTGCACAAGAAAACATCTGATATTTTAACGTTCAGCCTAATTAGAAAACATTTTAATGAACGGACCTTGTGCCCAGGATTTTCCAGTCGTCGGGCGGGCTCGGCGAGAGCTGGCAGGGATGGTCGCGGAGCCGGTTGCCACCCGCGATCGGCTCCGCAGCGCAATTTCATGCGGGTGGGCCAATCGAGGCCCGCCCTGCATGGATCGCGAGCGGTAGCGGTGAGCGCTACCTGTGCGGGCAGGGGGAGGAGGGAGAGTCAGGTCCAGCGCTCTTTCATGCACGCGTGTGAAAGGGTGCTTCAATCTGAGGCATGGAGTTGCCTTGGGGAGATTGAAGTACTTTTTAAAGAAATAGATAAGGACATTAAAAATTTAATGAAACATGTCCCCTCATGTGACATGAGATGGGACGTGTTTTTATTTTCAAAATAAAATTTTCATTTCATCAGTATTAGCTTTAGGAAACCTCATCCCGCTCTTGGATGAGGTTTCCTAAAAAATGTAAAGGCCGCTTAGCCTTTTCGGCTGTCCGCCACCTGTAAGGATGGACGGGCAGTGTAAAATTCAACTGAATTACCTAGTTAATGGCCTTAATAGGCCTTTCAATTATTGGCAGGCGCACACCCGCCGAACGAAATATCATGCGAGTTCACGATGACATCGGGTCACATGCCAGCACGCCGAATGTAAAATTCTGCCCTATAAGTATGATTTTTCATTTATTATATTACCATTTTGCCTGAAGTGACACAACATTGACCAGACATTCATCAGGGGTTAGAACATTTGCAACACATCTGTGCTTCAGAATTGAATGGTAACAGTGTTTGTTTTAATATTATTTGAAAAGATTTTTACAACAGTATAAAATATAAAATGGTGCCAAGTCAATGATTTAATAACAAAGTGACCTGAATTCCATATAACATTTCCTGGTTTCTGTACAAAAGGCAGGCAAAGCTAGCCATTGGCCAGAGCCAAGAAGAGTTCAATTGGGAAAGCACTTGTTCAGATTTGTTTAAATGCAAACCCTAAAATATTGGCCATTTCT
Organism: Cetorhinus maximus; assembly: GCF_964194155.1. NCBI lineage: Eukaryota > Metazoa > Chordata > Chondrichthyes > Lamniformes > Cetorhinidae > Cetorhinus > Cetorhinus maximus. The sequence continues at coordinate 143,904,938 of NC_135879.1, read as the reverse complement.
GCAATTGCCAAATAAAACATTTCTATTTGATCACGTATTTTTCTTTCTGGACCCTGAAGAACTTGGTCTTAAATGTGTTTTTTTTCAAACTTAGTGTCAAACACATTGAGCAGACTTGGGAATTTGAGAAGGTGTAGATCCTATAATATGCACCAGCAAAAGCTTAAGTCGATTTAATTAAGTTTAAAAATGCATTTAAAAGCAATCATTGGCATTTCACTGACCAGATGCAACATTTTACTTAGTAAAATAAGGGAGAAAAGCTGGCAATCTAAAATAAAATGTTAGAAATATAAAGCAGATCAGTTAACATCTAGAAAGAGAGAAGTTTCAGCTATGTAACCTTTCTGTCTTGATGAAGGGTACACACTAGTAAATGTCAGAATCTGTCTTTTTGCAGATGCTAACTGACCTGGTTTGCACTTCCAGTTTTGATTGCTAACTTCAACTTATCGTCTAAGCACTGAGCCGCCTGACAGTCTTACCTTAACCAACATTAATACCATCAACATTAGATCCTGTACCATTAATGGCACTATAAACATCCCAACTTCACTACAGGCCACAGAGCAGGCACTACTTTTTGATGATATTTTGCCCTGTTGGCAGAGCAACTGCATATTCCTCGGAAATGCTGAAGGTTCAGGATTAATTCGTAGGCTTACTGCATTTACTGTTTCACTGTAGGTGTTCAATGGCATACCTAGGAAATATATTCTTTTAAAAACTGAGCTTATAATGAAATAGGGTCAGGAATACCACTGAAGGGCACTTGGGATAAGTCTGTGGGCAGATCCCGGCCGTCATTCCAAGGTTATGGTAATTTATGTATTGTGCTATTTGTGGTACAGAGGGTACCTATGAGGGGTGGAAAGTCACTGCAGCAGCTTACCTGGCCCAGGTCTGTTATTTAAAAAGAACAGAGGAACCTCTGAAAATGATGGATAGGAAAAGACTAACTCCTCCATGGAGCTTGCAATCCTGATGCCCTAAAGCATTTTGATCACAACAAACCACTCCCCACCTCACCTGCCCCAATCCCAGCATCAGCAGCTAAGTAATCTCCCAGAAGAGACAAATAACAGGTTTTTTTTAAAAATGAAAGCTAATTCCGGGCAAGGAAATCTGGAAAACCCCTTTCTGACCCTCTTTGGCAGACAAAATTCGTCCAGAAGTCCACATTGACCATGACTTTTATTACTGGTTCCTAAATCTATCTTTTGCATGCCACGATTGGTAAGCAGTGAATCAGCACTCATCGCGTGCGCTGAAACTTGTATCTTGATCAACTATCCTTTGGAAAAGTAAAACCTCTCAGCATCTCATGTAGTTCTGCTCTTGGATAACCTGTATGAATAACCCCTGGTCCTCCCATCATTAATTGAAATAGTCTGTCAATATGCACACAGGGCAAAATTTTGCCCTTGGCATGCGGGCTCAGTGGGGGCAGGCAGGGACGGTCAGGGAGCCAACCGCCGCCTGTGATCGGGCCCGGAAGGCAATTTCATGCTGGCGTGCCAATTAGGGCCCCCCTTACCGCGAAACGCAAGTGGCAGCGCTCAGCGCTGCCTGTGCGGGGAGGGGGGAGTAGGAGGGGGAGCAGACTGAGCACGACCTTTGCACATGCATGCAAGTGAGCGCTGCATAATCTCCCAGAGCCAGAGAGCTGCCTCAGGGAGATGAAGAGATACGGAAAAAAAAAACTTTTTTTAAATGTAATAAAACATGTTCTCTCATGTGACTCTGTCAAATGAGTAGGGACATGTTATTAATGAAAAATTAAAGTTTTTATTTTATTTTTATTTGCTTTTGGAAACCTCATCCTGCCTTTCGATGAGGTTTCCAAAAAAGTTCAAAGGCCGCGTAAGGTTGGACGGACAGCAAAAAGTTTATTTTAAATAATTTGTTAATGGCCTTAATAGGCTTTTTACTTGTCAGCGGGCGCTGCTGCAAGTGCGCGATGACGCCGGGATGCATGCCCGACATTGTCGCGCGTCATTTTACATTTGGTCGGGTCAGGCGCGTGCCCGCCCGCCAAACGAAAAGTTTTACCCATAGTGTAATGCCTTCATTATTTTCAGTTGTATCAAATCACCCTAGAGTCCATGTATCTGTAAATATGACCAAGTTTTTAAGCCTATCTGGGTAACAATGTATTTGAAGCCCGTTATTATTCTTATAGCCCTTCTCAGAAACTTTTACAAAGCCTCCATTAATGTCCTCTATTGCTGGCATAAACTCGATGGGCCTAATGGTCTTCTTCTGTGCTGTAAGTGGCTTTCTGACTCTAAGTGCTGGGATCAAAACTGAATACAGTATTCTAAGTGAGGCCTGGCCAAAAAAAAGCCAAAATGGTGTGTTTTGTTTTATATTGAATTGTTCTGGGAATGAAACCTAGTGCCTTATTTGCTTTGGCTTTCCCTTCACAACATTGGTTGTGAAACTTAAAAGAAGCCCTACAGTGATGTCCTGAGGCTGAGATGATTGGCCTCCACCACCCATAACCATATCCCTTTGTGCTAGATATGACTCCCAACCAATGGAGCGTTGCCCCCCGATTCCCTTTGACTTCAATTTTGCTAGGGTTTCATGATGACTCACACGGTCAAGTGCTGCCTTTGTATGCAGATCATTTTATTGGGTCCATAACTTCAAGAGGGAAAATATCCCTTTAAATAATCAGTAAATCTTAGTGCTTAAATGCACTGCATCAAAAATGGAATAGCACTTTTGCTGAAATTAAACCTGTCAATTTTCTGGGATTTAAGAGTGGGCGGGGGAAGGTTGAAAAATTGCTCAGGGACTGGGCTGCACTTTAAGATACAAATTAGGGAAATATGTCCTTCAACATTGGATGTGGAGAACACCTGTAAGTCCCCAGTGGCCGCTATGCTAATTGGTGGTGGGGACATGCTGTCAATTTTCCATCGTTGGAAAGCCCATGCAGTTGCTCACTGAGGGATACTTTGCACAGGATGTTTTATTGGCAGCCTTACACTTTGACAGACCTCTGAGGCTTGCTGCAGGAAAACTCCAAATTCGGCCTGGTGAAACACTTCTGCAGAGGCTTGGGAGCCCACCTACAATATAGAGCTGACCATGAGGTCAGAAGATCAGCTGGGGTTAGGGGCTCGGGTGGAAGTGAAATACCTTGAGTGTTATTTCTTCTTTAAAGCTGGATAAATAGATCAGGTGTTTAGAATACAGGCAAGCTACGAATCTCCAAGCAGAACCTTTATGCAGATTGTGTGATATCTCTTATAATAACATGATTGTTCCATTATTTTTCAAGTTAATAAAGGGAAATTTGATATAGCCTGAGGGAGGGGAAACAGAGGGTAGAAGACTGAAAGTTTCACAGTCGTTGAAGAGAAACCCTCTGTTTTTAATAATGTGACTGCCCCATGGGTCAGGACCTTTAACACTTGTGACAACCATATTTAAAGGGCTCTGTGCACTTCGACGTTAGGGTTGACTACTCCACTAGAACTATATGGAAGTTTTGCTCATCCTGCCAATCTACTTCTCATAGAATTGACTCACAACCATTACTTGGTGCCCAAACCACAATCAGTTATAGAAATGTTATGTTGTAGAACCAGGCACACAAGATGTAATTACCAGGAGCAAGAAAAAAGTTGAAATGTGCACAAAACTCTTTTGTAACTGTAAATTGCATTCTGTATTATTTAAGTATATAAGATTGCAGTTCAAGGCCAATAAAAGCATTGCATCAGACATAGTACAACATGAAAACTGCCCAGTTTATTCAGCTGCAGTACTATAAATAATTTGTGGGCACTAGTGTTTAAATTAACAAGAGTTGGGATAGCAACCAGTTTATTATTTTGGACTGCATAGTCTGAAAATTTTCTTAATAACTGCAATAACAGAAATCAATTTAGTTTTAGTCATAGTCACAGTTTTTAAAAGTAGGATAATAATATAGGCCTACAGCAAGAAAAGAAGCTGGACTAGAGCCAGGCCACAGTGAGGCCTACTTGGTGTATCCTCTTGCTCTGTGTGACGTGGTCTCTTTCTCCATTAGCCGTTATTTCTGTCTCTTCTCTTTATATATGTCCCCTATTTCTACCATTTATTAACTATTATTTTTCTCTAGGCAAACTAGATAGTTTCGAAGAAGAGTCATATTGGATTAAAAACGTTAACTCTGTTTCACTCTCCACAAGTGCTGCCAGACCTGCTAAGTTTCCCCAGCACTTTCTGTTTGTATTTCAGATTTACAGCACCTGCAGAATTTTGCTTTTATATTAGATGGATTTAGTCTTTTTACACATTCCTCTCTATTTGAATGGGACAGGAAGAGTGCATTGGTGCAGTGAGAATATTCTGGAGGCTAATCATTAATATATGGAAGAAACAGGGGCAGGGAACGCAATGTGGGATTAACACTTGTATGTTCCTTCCAGTGCACGTGGCGTGACAGCTTCATGCTGTCTGAACATTAACATGATTGCAGTGTGCAGCTAGCGCTAACCCCACTGTTGAGTGACTGCATGCTTCAAGCTGTTCCCGTACAACTACAACACTGGCATCTACCCGGCAATGTAGAAAATTGCCCAGATATATCCTGTCCACAATAACCAGGACAAATCCAACCAATACGCCCCATCAGTCTATTCTCAATCATCAGCAAAGTGATGGAAGCAGTCGTCAACAATGCTATCAAGCAGCAATTGCTCAGCAATAACCTGCTCACTGACACTCAGTATGGGTTCTGCCAGGGCCACCAGCTCCTGACCCCATTGCAGCCTCCAAACAGGTTCAAAAGACCTGATCACAAGAGGTGAAGTGAGAGAGTCTGCTTTTGACATAAAGGCAGCATTTGACCGAGTGTAGCATCAAGAAGCCCTAGTAAAACTGGAGTCACTCAGAATCAGAGGGAAAACTCTCCATTGGTTAGAGTCATACCTAGCACAAAGGAAGATGGTTGTGGTTGTTGGAGGTCAGTCATCTCAGCTCCAGGACATCACTACAGGAGTTCCTCAGGGTAGGGTCCTGGGCCCCGCCATCTTCAGCTGCTTCATCAATGACCTTCCCTCCATCATAAGGTCAGAAGTGGGGATATTCACTGATGATTGCACAATGTTCACCATTTGCGACTCCTCAGATACGGAAGCAGTCGCTCCCTGGACAACATTCATGATTGGGCTAATAAGTGACAAGTAACATTCGTGCCAAACAAGTGCCAGGCAATGACCATCTTCAACAAGAGGGAATCTAACCATCTCCCTTTGGCATTCAATGACATTACAATCACTGAATCACTCACTATCAACATCCAGGGGATTAGCATTGACCAGAAACTGAACTGGACCAGCCATATAAATACTGTGGTTACAAGACTAGGTCAGAGGCTAAGAAATCTGTGGAGAGTAACTGACTCCCCAAACCCTGTCCACCATCTACAAGGCACAAGTCAGAAGTATGGTGGAATAGTCTCCACTTGCCTGGATGAGTGCAGCTCCAACAATACTCAAGAAGCTCGACACCATCCAGGACAATCCGCTTGATTGGCACCCCATGCACTACGTTCAACATTCACCCCCTCCACCACTAACACTCAGTGGCAGCAGTGTGTAGCATCTACAAGTTGCACTGCAGCAACTCACCAGGGCTCCATCGACCTCCAAACCTGTTACCACAACCACTTCGAAGGACAAGGGCAGCAAAGGATGGGAACAACACCATCTGCAAACTCCCCTCCAACCCACACACTATCCTGACTTGGAACTATATTGCCTGTCCTTCACTGCGGCTGGGTCAAAATCTTGGAACTCCCTCCATAACAGCACTGTGGGTGTACCTACACCACATGGACTGCAGCAGTTCAAACAGGCAGCTCACCACCACCTTCTCAAGGGCAATTAGGGATGGGCAGTAAATGTTGGTGAAGGCCGCTAGTTCCATGCTGGAGAGGGTTAGGGCTCAGAAGCCCTGGCAGCCATTTAGAATACAATGCAGCCAGAAAACTGGAGTTCAGAGAAACCCGGGGGCAGTGCCAGCTTAGCAAAGCTAGCGGTTTGCAAAAGAGTTGGATTTGTACCAGTATTTATAGGTGGGAGTGCAGCTTTCTGAATTCCATGGAATGCATTCTTAGGAGAAGAGATTGAAGCATCGGGAGGTGAGCAGTCAGAGGCAGTTCAAGTCAGAGCAGGTTTTAGGTAATTCAGAGGCTAGGTCTTCAAACGTGAAGAGCTGAAATCCCTCATGAGGGAGACAGAGTTGTAATGAGATATTGTGGCCTGAATTTTCTGGCCCCATTGGTGTCGGACGTCATGGCAGGCCCCCTTCCTCCAATATGGTGAGAAGGCCAAAAATCAGCTTTACGCCATCGTGAAACTAGTTTGCGATTGTCCACTCATCCCGTCAATGGCGGGCTGCACTTCAGCCGCTGCACATCAGGAACTTCATTTTAATGCATTTGCAGCTAATTATAAGCCCTGCTCACCGGAATCATTCCCCCATGTCGAATTAACCACCCACATCAGCACAACTTCAGAATGGCATGCTTCACGACTGCCTTTAAAAGGTGTGCACCTGGCAACCTGAACTTCAAGGGGAACTTGGAGGTGAGTGCACCTTGCGCAGCGCTCCTGAACATTGCCGTAGGGCATCAAGGAAGAGGTGCTGTGCATTCACGGGGGACACAGGCAAGTCGCTTTTTCCAGGCTGGCTTTCACTGCAGTGCAAGGGCTCCAGTGCGGTTCAGGGTGGGGGGGCAAGGCAGCACAGACTGAAAGAAATACTCAAGCACATGCTGGGGGGGAATTAGTGTGAGGGGGGGATGAGGGAAGCAACCACGCACTTGCAAAAGTTTGTCAAAAGTGAGCATTCTTCCGCAGCTGAGGTCATCCAGCTGCAGCTCCATTGACATACTTGGAGTCTTGCCTCTGAAGCTTTTCTGCCCACTCAAGCAATGCAAAAGCAAGAAAGTGCCACCAAATGCACCAGAACTTTTCACCCCTTGGGCACAGACTGCAAATTAATGGGCATTTTAGTGGGCAGCAAAGCAATTGGCTGACTAGGAAAGCTGTAGAATCCCCTTGCAAAAGGTGTCATGGTGCAGTCACTAGCGGAGGTGCTCATAGCCCCTTGCAATGTCAGCATCCCGGTTGGATCAGTCTCCCCCATGGTTCAAGCTAACAGCACAGCCTTGCAGTGCAGGTTAGGCAAATGCCTATGCCTGAGCTGAGAGCACAGCATACAGTCCAGTGGCTGATGCTGCTACCAATTGGTCAAGTGCAGCGAGGCAGAGTTAGGGGCGGTTTTTGAACAGCCAGTGATTGCACTACACACTGGCCATCCAAGTGGCGGCCAGCACTTTCCCGCATGTGTGAAGGGGCCTTCAGACTTAACCAAGAGAGGTTCAGAGGACACCCATGCTAACCCACGTCTCTCTCGCTCTCTCTTTGATCCTGCAGGAGGAGAACATCAGGATCATGGAGCCTGGTGATTTAAGGGTATACCTCATGGTTTAAACAGACCAGAGAAGAAGAAGAGAGTGGCAGAGGTACCTGGCTTAGCAAAGGGACAAGCACCTCCCTCAAGGTGAAGGGGCAGCAGGGCCTGCTGCGCACGCAGCTGAAGATCCAAAGGAAGCCGTTGCTCATAGGCGCCTCGCTAGGCCCAGGGTCTAGAGACGGGATCTGTCATTCCTGCAGATGACTAAGAACCAGTGTCACCAAAGACTGCACATGGCTAGGGAACTGGTCGGTCACATATACTAGCTGCTGCAGGATTTGGCACCACAGGGGCATGGAGGGCATCCACTGCCAGTGGTCGTGAAAGTGACCATGGTGCTCAATTTTTATGCCAATGGCTCCTTCCAGTGCTCCACAGGTGACCTGTGCAGGATCTCACAAGCCTCCATGTACAAGTGTATCCGAGAGGTTACGGACACCAGCTTTGTGAAGGCACAGAGCTTTGTGCATTTCACCCAGGATCAGGAAAGCCAGGAAGCAAGAGCACTGGGATTTGCCCAGATCTCAAGTTTTCCTCAGGTGCAGGTTGCTATCGACTGCACTCTTGAGGTGCTTATATCTCCTTGGCAACAAGCAGTCAGCCTCAAGGGCTTCCACTCACTGAATGTTCAGCTGGTGTGCGACCACCACAAACGAATCCTACAAGTCTGCACATGATTCCCAGGGAGTGTCCCTGACTCCAACATCCTCAGCAGGTCTCAGATCCCTGACATCTTCCAGGGTCCAGTGAGGCAGCAAGGTTGGCTCCTCGGTGACAAGGGCTACCTGCAGAGGATGTGGCTGATGACACCCATGCAGCGGCCTCAGACTGCAGCAGAGCGACAGTATAACGAGGCTCATGCCGCACCCCGGACTTTGGTGGAGCAAACAATAGGCATTTTGAAAATGAGGTTCCAGTGCCTAGACAGATCTAGTGGAGCACTGCAATAGGGTCCCCATAGGGTGTCGTGCATCATCATCGCTTGCAATGCACTCCACAACCTGACACTGCAACAGGGGGAGGACCTGGCTGAAGAGGAGATGGAAGAGCTGCACATCTCCTCCAATGAGGAGGACGTCGAAGGCGATGATGGTGATGAGGTTCTCGAAGGCAGGGATGCTAGCAACAAGGCCTTCACTCTGGCCAGATGAGGCAGGCACACTGGGGAGACCCTCATAGCTGCAAGATTCGTGGAGGATGATGAGGAGATGCAGTGAGGACAGTCTTGACATCCTCACCTTGCATCTGTGAATGTTTGACTCCTGTGTGGCTGACAGCAGAGCAGATACCCTCAGTGGTCAGGCTCCTGTCTTGGAGATGCATTGGAGGCCCTGAGAGTCGCTAGATTCCAGGAAGATGATGACATGCAGTGAGGACAGTCCATAGATATTCACACAGCCTTGAGAATGTCTGACTCCTGTCTGGCTGAGGGCAGCTCACTTGCACTCTGTGATCAGGGTCATATCATGCAGACCCAGCCATGAAACTTTAAATACACCTGACCCCGTCACCAGTCACAGATGCTGAAGAGATGGGGGCCAGCCCCACATCAAGGAGCTGGGAGCACACAGAGAGAATAATGGAACTCTGTGACACCTGCCCACGACATTCTAGCAGTAATGACCAGCACCATTGAGGTGCAGGCATCAGTAATGTTTCCAGGGAGTGTGAAGCTGGACCATCACTTTGGTCTGAAGGTTACACACTGCACAGGGAAGAGGCCCTGGACCGAGACACCTGCCTTTATCTTGTGCAGGAACCAATGTTTCACATCTGAGTGACATGGACACTGCTCATCGTAACAAGGAGCCATAGGCAGGAAGACATTCTTGGGTGATTATTTACAATTGTGAATAATAAGTACATGATTAATACCTGTGCCCAGGCTGTGCAACTACACTTTCTTAACCTTCCTAACTCTGCCGCTACATCTTGGTGCTCCCCCAACATCCACAGTGGAGGTGGAGGCAGCCTGCTGACTGCTACGCCCTGACTGGGATGACCTTGGCAGGCGTCCTTTGGAGTGCCAAGTCCTGGAGGGCCTCGGCCTGCTTTTGGCAGTGGCACACTCCTGGGCCTGTGGAGCTGGAGCTGCTGGGATTACAGGAAGAGGGGATTTGGATGGGCCAGACATTCCTGGAGTCACCTGGGTGGATGTTGCTTGGTTATTTCGAAGAGAGGAGTTAGCAGCCCTGTCACTGAGGGATCAGGATTTTCCTCTCAGATTAACATATAGGAAAATCCATAATGCACAAATTAATTATTGTATGCTAAATGCTGCTTTATTGCTTTTTGGTGATTACTTTTCAAGTGTTAACATAGGGTTGTAATGGATTTACATCTGCTCATCCCCCTTCCTATGGGTGCCCGAAGGCCTCTGGCTGACTCCTTGAGGATAAGGGGAAGCTGGAGGGAGATTGAGCTGACCCGCACGCCTCTTGCGCTGACACTGCTGGAGACCAACTATGGCTCCGTGATGGACTTCAGCCCACGCAGCAGTACAGGACTGATGTCCTGGACCAAGGTCTCTAAGGTGGCTGCCATCCTACCAGCGTTGACCTCGGTGCATTGGCATACCAGCAATATCACCTCAGACTGAAGGCGGACAGACTCCCCCATTGTGCTTTGCAATCTGAGGAGTGCAGTGGACATCCCTTCCTGATGTTCCTGAGCTTGCCTTTGCAGCTCCAGCAACTGAGGTATGACTGAATCCAGAGGCTCCTGATCTGACTCGGACTCAGCAAATTGCTGGCCTCCAGCAGGCCTCTGAGTGCCGGACACCTGAGAAGTCCCTGCCGCGCCTGCTGTGCATCAGACGGTGTGATGTGCTCAACAGATTGTGACCCCAAGGCTACTGTAGGACTAGGTCCCACTGCGGTGTGTGTCTCTGCACTGGTGGAGGGTGTGGGCGAGCACTGTGTCAGATCTTCGATTAGGGTGTCATCGGATTCTTCTTCCAAGGTTTATTCAAGCCTTCAGTTGAGGATCTCAGTTGTGGACCCCCTTGGCTGCTTCCCAGATGTGCCTGCAAAAGCAAGGAGAGATAATTAGTGCATGGCAGGGGACTGCAGAACAGGGGAACTCACTCACAGCATGGTTGCCTGATGGATGTTGCACTGCTGGATCCTCACTTGGCTGAACACCGCCAACCTCATCATTAGCACAGAAACAGTCCAGATCCTCGCTGACCAGCTGGATGACTCTATTTTCAAAGTCCATGAGGACCTTGATTTCAGGAATTCCGCCACCAATCTGCGACCTCTCCCTTTTGTTGTGTGCCAGTTTGACTTGCATGAAGACAGATGGACAGAGCGTAAGCAGGATACCTGCCAGGCCAGATGATAAGTATGCCTGGCATGTGTGGGTGCTGAGTGGTGCCACGGATGGGATGAGCACACAATCCGCAGGGCAGATGAAGATGTGTGTGAGAGAGTGAATAGTAATGCCCTTTGAACTAGCATTGAGTGAGATCCCTGTGGATGTGTGATGGGTTTGTGAGTGTGTGAAATGAAAGTGATGGGAAGAGTGACTTACCCTGGTGGGACAGATGAGATCATTCATCCTCTTTCAGCACTGGGTCTCTGTCCTCTTTTGCAGGGTGTTGGCGCTGACCACCGCTGCCACCGCCTCCTATGCTGGATTGGTGACCTAGTTTGCTGGTCTTCACCCATAGCAGGGGGAGAGGGCTTCACAGCGGGCCTCCACTGCATCCAGTAGGTGCCTGAGGGAGGCGCCACCAAATTTGGGGGCAGCATGTTTCCTCCCTTTGGCAGCCATGACTTTGCAGCAGCTTTCAATCCCTTAGAGTCTTTTACTTTTCTGTCTTTGTAAAGTCAAGTTTATTTTGTTTGTTTTAAACTGCAATCTTTATTCTCCTGGTGGGTTACTGGGATTTCAAATTTCATCAACTTTGAACAAAAAAGTTACTGATCCCTAACCAGATTGTAACACTCCCCACACAAAATTGGTGTATAATGTTGACACCCTTGCTGCATTAATGGTCTTGTAGCAATGTTAATTGCCACACACTTGCTCTAAATGTCATAGTGCCTCCAACATGGCTGCCAAGCATGTACAAGTAGCTATGTGCATAAATGTACTTTAGTGCATGTGATTTGGCCATTTTCTGATATTTGGAAGAAGCTGGAGCATTTTGGACATGTGATCAGCATTACTGAGCTAATGCAAATAATACCAGCAAATCATCAAAAATGACTTGTGCCAATTGGAAAGGGCTGTTCTGGTAGTTATTATGACATGCAGTAGCTTCTGGACACTTTCCCAGCTACAAACTAAGATGAGGAATTGGCAAAATGCTAAACCATCAACAGATCATTATTATGTACAGGTGTTGTTGCTGACAGCACAGTGAGGAGTGATAATGCGCAAGTGGCATTTTAATGCAGTTGCAGTTTAGAGCAAGCAGACTGCGGAGCTAAATTTCAAATTTAACCCAACAATCAGAGACACTGCAAAAACATTTAATATTATAGAATCATGGGATGATCCAATTAGTCCCACATTACTGCTCTTTCTGCATTGCTGTGTAATTTTTTTCCCCTTCAAGTATTTATCCAATTCCCCTTAAACTACTTAATCTATTTGCACCACCATTTCAGGCAGGGCATTCCAGATCACAACCTAAGGCATAATTTTTTTCCCTTCATGCAGCCTTTGGTCCTTTTTCCAATCACCTTAAATCTGTGTCTTCTGGTTATTGACCTTTCAGCCACTGGAAATAGTTTCTCCTTATTCACTCTGTCAAAACCATTCAGAATTTTGAACAACTCTATTAAATCTCCTCAGCTTTCTCAGTGCTACGGAGAACCGTAAGACCATAAGACATAGGAGCAGAAATTAGGCCATTCGGCCCATCGAGCCTGCTCCGCCATTCAATCATGGCTGATAAGTTTCTCAACCCCATTCTCCCACCTGCTCCCCGTAACCTTTGATCCCCTTACCAATCAAGAACCTATCTATCTCGGTCTTAAATACACTCAATGACCTGGCCTCCACAGCCTTCTGTGGCAATGAATTCCATAGATTCACCACTCTCTGGCTAAAGAAGTTTCTCCTCAATCTGTTCTAAAAGGTCTTCCCTTTACTCTGAGGCTGTGCCCTCGGGTCCTAGTCTCTCCTACTAATGGAAACATCTTCCCCACGTCCACTCTATCCAGGCCTTTCAGTATTCTGTAAGTTTCAGTCAGATCCCCCCTCATCCTTCTAAACTCCATCGAGTATAGACCCAGAGTCCTCAAACGTTCCTCATATGTTAAGCCTTTCATTCCTGGCATCGTTCTCGTGAACCTCCTGTGGACCCTCTCCAGGGCCAGCACATCCTTCCTGAGATACGGGGCCCAAAATTGCTCACAATATTCTAAATGTGGTCTGACCAGAGCCTTATAAAGCCTCAGCAGCACATCCCTGCTTTTATATTCTAGTCCTCTCAAAATAAATGCCAACATTGCATTTGCCTTCCTAGCTACCGACTCAACCTGCAAGTTAACCTTAAGAGAATCCTGGACTAGGACTCCCAAGTCCCTTTGCACTCCAGATTTCTGAATTCTCTCCCTATTTAGAAAATAGTCTATGCCTCTATTCTTCCTACCAAAGTGCATGACCTCACACTTCCCCACGTTGTATTCCATCTGCCACTTCTTTGCCCATTCTCCTAACCTGTACAAATTCTTCTGCAGCCTCCCCGCCTCCTCAGTGCTACCTGTCCCTCCATCTTTGTATCATCTGCAAACTTAGCCAGGATGCCCTCGGTTCCTTCATCTAGATCATTAGTGTATAAAGTGAAAAGTTGTGGTCCCAACACTGACCCCTGCGGAACTCCACTAGTTACCGGCCGCCATCCTGAGAAGGACCCCCTTATCCCCACTCTCTGCCTCCTGCCAGACAGCCAATCTTCTATCCATGCTAGTACCTTGCCTCTAACACCATGGGCTCTTATCTTACTGAGCAACGTCCTGTGCGGCACCTTGTCAAAGGCCTTCTGGAAGTCCAAGTAGATAACATCCATTGGCTCTCCTTTGTCTAACCTACACATTACCTCCTCAAAGAATTCTAACAGACTTGTCAGGCATGACCTCCCCTTGATTAAACCATGCCGACTTTGCCCTATTTTATCACGCACTTTCAATTATTCTGAAATCTCATCCTTAATAATGGACTCTAAAATCTTACCAATGACCGAGGTCAGGCTAATCGGCCTGTAATTTCCTGTCTTTTGCTTTACTCCCTTCTTAAACAGGCGGGTTACATTAGCAATTTTCCAGTCCTCTGGGACCCTCCCGGACTCCAGTGATTCCTGAAAGATCACCACTAACGCCTCCACTATCTCTTCAGCTATCTCCTTCAGAACTCTGGGGTGTAATCCATCTGGTCCAGGTGATTTATCCACCTTCAGACCTTTCAGTTTTCCTAGCACCTTCTCCTTGGTAATGGCCACCATACTCACCTCTGCCCCCCCCGACTCTCTTGAACTTTGGGGATGTTACTCGTGTCTTCCACCATGAAGACTGACGCAAAGTACCTATTCAGTTCCTCCGCCATTTCTTTGTACCCCACTACTACTTCCCCAGCGTCATTTTCCAGCGGCCCAATGTCCACTTTTGCCTCTCTCTTACCCTTTATATATCTAAAAAAACTCTTGCAATCTTCTTTTATATTACTGGCTAGTTTACCCTCATATTTAATCTTCTCCCTCTTTATTTCTTTTTTAGTTGTCCTCTGTTGGTCTTTGTAGGCTTCCCAATCCCCTGGTTTCCCACTGCTCTTCGCCACATTGTAAGCTTTCTCTTTAGCTTTTATGCTGTCCCTGACATGGTTGCCTCATCCTCCCTTTCGTATGCTTCTTCTTCCTAGAATTTTTGCTGTGTCTCCCAAATTACTCCCAGTAACTCCTGCCATTGCTGTTCCACTGTCTTTGCTGCTAGGCCCATCTCCCAGTCAATTCTGGCCAGCTCCTCCCTCATGCCTCTGTAGTTGCCTTTATTCAACTGTAATCAACCCCAGTTTCTCTTGTCTCAGCACAAAACTGAACTCCCTCAATTCAGGTGCCATTCCAGCAGTCTTTCCTCTGCCCACCCACTGCCCCCACAACCTATCTGAAATTTTACGGTAAGGGAGGCATCCAGCAGCTTGCCTGCTCTTGGGCCTATTGAGACCCTTAATTGGTCAACTGATAACTACTTAAGGGCCTCATCCCGCCACCACCAGTATTTTATCCACGGTTGGGGGAGCCCCATGCCATGTGAGAAGCCCGGCAGCTTTAGCTAGGGGGGGATCATGTTGGGAAAGGGATGGTTCCTCCTTTGTGGCTCTGTGTACTTTGTATTTTCCTGTTTTGTTGTACAGAACATTTAAACATCAGATTAAAATGTAAATTTAATTGTTTTCTTGCTTTTTTTAAAGTTTCTCTTACTTCTTGGACCTGAAATTGTTTGGCTTATGACTCATTACTACTGCATGTTTTTGTTCTTCAGTAGATTATCAGCAAATGTACTATATGTAATAAAAGTAATGGTTTAGTCAGATTTTAATCCTCTATACTCAGTGGTCCAATAAATATTCCTTAAGATTGTACTAGTGTGTCTGGATGTGTCATGATATTGATAGAGCTTGATTATGATCTAATTGCCAATGGACGTTGGACATTTATCAAGTATAATAGTCATATCCTATTACTTCTTATTTCAGACTTTTACTGTCAAAGATAATTACTGGTCAGTTTAGCTCTATATGTTTCATTGAATGCTCTATTAGGATGGTCTCTCCCTCTTTTGCGTACTTTCCATTGATCTTCTACGGACTTCTCAAAATTTGTTTTGTGTCATGATATTTGGCCTTTTCACCTAGATGCTAATATCACACAATTAATTATAGACATAAGTAAATGATCTCATTGCCTGGAGACAGTTCCATGCTTTGCTACCAACAAAAACATTAGCATCATTTTAAAGCTATTATGACAGCTGTTGTATCCGACAAATTTCACAGAATTGCCAAAAAAGAGACATGAATCCCTGCCGCCAATATTAGGAAATAATGGCCCAGGTCTTCCGTTCTCTGGAGGGCCATACCCCAGAGGTACATTGGAAGATGCGCTGGGGCATGCCTCAGATGTCCTCAAGCAAGGGACTGCCCGGGAATTGCTCAGGAGGTTGTAACCTCCATTGGACAATTACCCTACGTCTGGAATCCTCCGAAACTCTGATTTAAAGTCAGAGACTTTGGTTGGTTTGACTTACCTAGCAGAATAATTACCAAGGAAAAGTTAGAAGGATTAAAACCACTTCTAACTCTTCAGTAACTATGCTACTGACACCCCCAACTCCCACTGGACCCGCCCCCCACTGACTAGCCTGCTTTGGCCCTCCTGACTACCCCCCAACCACCCGACTACCCACCCCATCCAGCTCAACCTCTCACCACCCCCACCCGCTAACGACCCAACCCCTCCGACCACCTGACCCCCCCCCCACGGACTACACCTCCAACCCCACCTGACCACCCAACTACCATCCACACCCCCCACACACCGGACCATCCCTCAACCACCCGATCCCTCCCACACCACCTCACCCCCTCGCCCATCACCCAACCAGACCTACTCCCTCACTTATCTTACACACTTTCCTTCTCTCCTGTCAAAGTAGCTGGGATATTTAAACCTACCAGAATACGGCAGATAGTGCCATAAAAAGGGGGCGTGGCTACATTTCCCCGACAAGCCACCGAAGATCTCCAGGAGCAGCTATGCTCCACATTTCTCAGCAGGCCCGGGTTGGAAGTCCGGGTGAGAAATGTGCAGCTCCAGACTAAGGTAGAAAAATAGGAGCGGAGTGGCAATCCGATGGTGACTGCCACTGCACAGAAGATTCAACCCTTTAATGCCTACACTGGAATAGCAAAATGGTTAGAGATTTCCACAGCACATTGTTCCCCACCCCACAACCTCCTCTACCTCACACCCCCGCCCTCCGCCCGCCACCTCCCTCAACAATCATTTTCCTTGTGACAATGCCAGGGTTCTTAAATTCATGTGTCACATGGGTGTAAGATGCGAACTGTGTAACATTTCCAGCTCAGATACAATGGATTGATAATATTGTATTGGTGTTGAAGTTACCAATTACACGTCAAATACTTGTGGAAAGATTCTCATGTTGTACTCTTCTTTCACTGATGTATCCTTCTACTTTGTGTGTGATGTAAGCCAATGGCATGGCTTAAATCCCCATACCAGCTGTGGTAGTTCATGGAAGCCTGTCTCCTAGCCTTACCCCACGCTTGCAGAACGATGCCCCTCAAGCTATATTTAACCAATGGAGAGAGATGACTATGGCCCTTGGTGGACTATGGCTAATTATTTACTTAACCAGTCTCATGTTCCCTCCATTGGTAGGTTAAATGCTTTAACTCTGGAGCATAATATTATTGGATGAACATCAACTGCACTACTTTATCAGCTTGTAAATTGAACTGAATCACTTGCGAAGTAACGTTAAGCTATGTTTTGTGAGATTTAATGAGATGTACAATTTGAATGGAAGCCCGTGATTCAGTGCGTCAGCTCACTAATAACCGAAGAATCAGGAAAGTAGGAGCAAAACAAAGTGTCGATTTTGTTTAGCTTGTTTCACAAATATGACAAATTTGCAAGGTGCTTTTACATGTTTTGTGAAAATCAGAGTCTTGTTTTAGGTGCAAAGGGGCAATCCAATGTGGACTCTTGGGAGAACGAAAGAGACATTCGCAAGAAGATTCTTCAACAAGTGATACAGATTTAGAACACAGGAGCCCTGTGGATAACAAGGACATGGACGTGTCCCTACTTTCACCACAACTGTCAGCATCTGCTTTACAGTCAAATGACCCAGGTCTGGCCAATGCAGACTTTGTTGCAAGTGCAGAGGACAGCCAGTCAGAAAGCAATTCCAGCGCCCGCAGCAAAAGTGGTATAAAGAAACGTAAGTATACGTGCAAACAATTTGAAAGCTGTTCTAGTTCCTGGGGTTTTTCAAGGATGAACGAAAAGAAATTTGAATTGAGAGAACAGGTAACATTTTGGGTGTGAACTGTTAAAAATAGTTGGCTGACCTGCAAAGAGTCGTGTCTATAAGAGGGAGCTCGTAAGGAGGCATTAATAATTGGGGATAATTTGTTAGCTTGTTGGCCTGATTTCAGAATTGGGATGTTTTCCACAAATGAAATGAGACAAATGATAAAGCTGGAGCATTTGCAAATATCTTCTGCCACAAGTGTCAAGTGGATGATCCATCTTGGCCTCCTCCTGAAATCCTCAGCATCACAGATGCCAGTCTTTAGGCAATTTGATTCACTCCACTTGATATCAAGAAACGGATGAAGGCACTGGATACTGCAAAGGCTATAGGCCCTGACAATATTCCGGCTATAGTAGTGAAGACTTGTGCTCCCTAAACCAAGCTGTTCCAGTACAGCTACAACACTGGCATCTACCCGGCTATGTGGAAAATTGCCCAGGTAGGTCCTGTCCACAGAAGCAGGACAAATCCAACCCAGCCAATTACTGCTCAATCAGCCCATTCTGGAGCATCAGCAAAGTGATGGAAGGAGTTATCAACAGTGCTTTCGAGTGGCAATTACTCAGCAATAACCTGCTCACTGACACTCAATTTGGGTTCACCAGGGTCATTCAGCTCTTGACCTTATTACAGCCTTAGTTCAAACATGGACAAAAGAGCTGATCTCCAGAGGTGAGGTGATAGTCACTGCCCTTGACATAAAGGCAGCATTTGACTGAGTGTGACATCAAAGCGCCCTAGCAAATTGGAGTCAATGAGAATCAGGGGGAAAACTCTCCGCTGATTGGAGTCATAGCTAGCACAAAGGAAGATGGTTGTGGTTCTTGAAGGTCAGTCATCTCAGCTCCAGGATATCACTGCAGGAGTTCCTCAGGATAGTCTCCTAGGCCCAAACATCTTCAGCTGCTTCATCAGCGAACACCCCTCCATCATAAGGTCAGAAGTGGAGATGTTCACTGATGATCGCGCAATGTTCAGCACCATTTACAACTCCTCAAATACTGAAGCAATCCGTGCCAATATGCAGCAAGATCTGGGCAACGTTCAGGCTTGGGCTGATAAGTGGCAAGTAACATTCATGCCACACAAGTGTCAAGCAATGACAATATCCAACAAGACAAAATCTAACTATCTCCCCTCGACATTCAATGAATCCCTCTCTATCCATATCATGTAGGTTACCATTGACCAGAAACTGAGCTGGACTAGCCATATAAATACAGTGGCTACAAGAGCAGGTCAGAGGCTAGGAATGTGGTTTACTCTTAAATGCTCTCTGAAATGACTTACCAAAACACTCAGCTGTATCAAATTACTAAAAAGCCTAAAAGGAATAAAACTGATGGACCACTTGGCATTGATCGAGGCAGCAAAAATGACAATGGCAAACTCAGCCCTGTAGACACTGCAAAGTCCTCCTTACTAATAACTGGGGACTTGTACCGAAATTGGGAGAGCTGTTTCACAGATTAATCAAGCAACAGTTTGACATAGTCATCCTCACGGAATCATGCCTTACAGATAATGTCCCAGGTTCCACCATCACCATCCCTGGGTATGTCCTGTCCCACCGGCAGGACAGACCCAGCAGTGGTGGCGGCACAGTGGTATACAGTCGGGAGGGAGTTGCCCTGGGAGTCCTCAACATTGACTCCAGGCCCCATGAAGTCTCATGGCATCAGGTCAAACATGGGCAAGGAAACCTCCTGCTGATTACCACATACCACCCTCCCTCAACTGATAAATCAGCACTCCTCCACTTGGAGGAAGCACTGAAGGTGGCAAGGACGCAGAATGTACTCTGGGTGGGGGACTTAAATGTCCATGATAAATGTGGTAGAGTCAGAAACCCTCGTAACATTTAAGAAGTATTTGGATGTGCACTTACGATGCCATGGCATACAAGGCTATGGGCCTAGTGCTGGAAAAGGGGATTAGAATAGTACAGTGCTTGTTTGACTGGCGCAGACTTGATGGGCCAAAGGGCTTTTTTCTGTGCTGTAGACTTCCATGACTATCTATGACTCTAAGGCTGGCTCGATAGCACCACTACCAAGCTGTCCAATTCCTAAAGAACATAGCTGCTAGGCTGGGTCTGTGGCAGGTGTTGAGGAAACCAACAGAGGGTAAAACATACTTGACCTCATCCTCACCAACGTGCCTGCTACAGATGCATCTATCCATGATAGTATTGTCAGGAGTGAATACCGCACAGTCCTTGTGGAAACGAAGTCCCATCTTCACATTAAGGATACCCTCCATTGTGTTATGTGGCACTATCACCGTACTAAATGGGACACATTTCAAACAGATCTAGCAACTCAAGACTGGGCAATCATTAGTCACTGTGGGCCACTAGCAGCAGCAGCAGAATTGTACTCAACCACAATCTGTAACTCGTGGCCCAGCATATCCCCACTCTACCATTACCACCAAGCCAGGGGATCAACCCTGGTTCAATGAAGAGTGCAAGAGGGCATACCAGGAGCAGCACCAGGCATACCTAAAAATGACGTAAAAAAAAAACCTGGAAAATCTCAGCAGGTCTGACAGCATCTGCAGAGAGGAACACAGTTAACGTTTCGAGTCCGTATGACTCTTCAACAGAACTAAGGAAAAATAGAAGAGAGGTGAAATATAAGCTGGTTTAAGGGGGGGGTGGGGGGTGGGGGGGTGGTGGGTGGGACAAGTAGAGCTGGATAGAGGGCTAGTGATAGGTGGAGATAGCCAAAAGATGTCATAGACAAAAGGACAAAGAGGTGTTGAAGGTGGTGATATTATCTAAGAAATGTGCTAATAGGTGACATTAAGGGTAGAAAGCAGGACGAGCAAGGTACAGATAGCCCTAGTGGGGGTGGGGTGGGGGGAAGGGATCGAAATAGGCTAAAAATGAGATGTCAACCTGGTGAAGCTATACCACAGCACTGCTTGCATTCCAAACTGCGTAAGGAGCAAGTGATCGACAGAGCTAAGCAATTCCACAAACAGCGGATCAGATCTAAGCTCTGCAGTCCTGCCACATCCAGTCGTAAATGGTGGTGGACAATTAAACAACTCACTGGAGGAGGAGGCTCCACAAATATCCCCATCCTCAATGATGGGGGAGCCCAGCACATCAGTGCAAAACACAAGGCTGCAACATTTACAACAACCTTCAGCCAGGAGTGCCAAGTGGATGATCCATCTCAACCTCCTCTGGAGGCCCCCAGCAGCACAGATACCCGTCTTCAGCCAATTCAATTCACTGCACGTGATATCAAGAAACGGCTGAAGGCACTGGATACTGCAAAGGCTATGGGGCCTAACAATATTCCAGCAATAGTACTAAAGACTAATGCTCCAAAACTTGCTCTTGACCGCATTACTGCCTTGGTTCAAACATGGACAAAAGAGCTAAACTCCAGAGGTGAGGTGAGAGTAATTGCCTTTGACATCAAGGCAGCATTTGACTGAGTGTGGCATCAAGGAGCCTTAGCAAAGCTGGAGTCAATGGGAATCAGGGGGAAAACTCTCTGCTGGTTGGAGTCAGACCTAGCACAAAGGAAGAAGATTGTGGTTGTTGGAGGTCAGTCATCTCATTTCCAGCACATCACTGCAGGAGTTCCTCAGGATAGTGTCCTAGGCCCAACCACCTTCAGCTGCTTCATCATTGACCTTCTTTCCATCATAAAGTCAGAAGTAGGGATGTTCGCTGATGATTGCACAATGTTCAGCACCATTCTCAACTCCTCACATACTAAAGCAGTCCATGTCAAATGCAGCAAGACCTGGACAAGTGGCAAGTAACTTTTGCGCCACATAAGTGTCAGGCAATGACCATCTTCAACAAGAGAGAATCTAACTATCATGACATGCAATGACATTACCATCGCTGAATCCCCCATTATCAACATCCTGGTGGTTACCATTGATCAGAATCTGAACTGGACTATCCATATAAATGCTGTGGCTACAAGAGCAGGTCAGAGGCTAGGAATCCTGTGACAAGTAACTCACCTCCTGACTCCCCAAAGCCTGTCCACCATCTACAAGGCAGAAGTCAGGAGTGTGATGGAATAGTCCCCACTTGCCTAGATGGGTGTAGCTCCATCAATACTCAAGAAGCTTGACACCAACTAGGAGAAAGCAGCCCGCTTGATTGGCACCCCATCCACAAATATTCACTCCATCCACCACCGACGCACAGTAGCAGCAGTATGTACCATCTACAAGATGCATTGCAGGAACTCACCAAGGCTCCTTAGACAGCATCTTCCAAACCCATGACCACTACCATCTAGAAGGACAAGGGCAGCAGATAGATGGGAATACCACCACCTGGAAGCTCCCCTCCAAGTCACTCACCATCCTGACTTGGAAATGTATCGCCATTCCTTCACTGTCGCTGGGTCAAAATGCTGGAACTCCCTTCCTAATAGCACTGTGGGTGTACCTACACCACATGGACTGCAGCATTTCATGGAGGCAGTTCACCACCACCTTCTCAAGGGCAATTAAGGATGGGTAACAAATGCTGATCCTGCTAGTGAAGCCCACATCCCATGAAAGAATAAAAATGAATTTTACCAATTCCAATTGTAATCAGTAACTTGTAGTCAACTCTTGCCTAAAACCATTTTTGACAGCACAAATAACATGAACCCCTCGCCACTTAGCATGACTTAAACCATGGTATCATCCTGATCAATGCCTATTTCTAATTTCAAGAAGTAAAGTACCCAGAGTTTAGATCTTTGTACTGCTAAATATTTGGCATATGCAACAGAAATCTCGAAGTAGCAGGCTAAAGGTTAAATTAGCAGTTAACCAATCCATACTTTGCCACCTAATTATTATAGTAATGGACACAGGTATGCAGCACACTGTGTAAAATCAGCTATTCCCATTGTATCATTAGTTTGTATTAATACGGTAAAACACCAAGCTGGTTGGCAATAATGGCACGGCCCCCAGGTTCCAAAAGTTGTAAGGAATGATATTTAAAATCTTAAAGAGGGGACTAACCACAAATCCTTTTAATCATATGTAACTGCATTAATTTTAATGTGAAGATATATTTAAATAGATTACTTTTTACACTGCAGTGTATGAGGTTTGATGGGCCTGGTAATGGAAGGGATGATGAAAGCTGATTAATTTCTAATCAGAAATGCAGACAATAAGGAACAGTGTCAAAAATGAAATGAAGTCTTGAGTATGTTGAGGCTGAAACTTACTTTTATGATTCCGATTATATTATTCCATACTTTTTGTTCCACAATCCAGACCATCACTTATTCTATGTATTGAGGTTAACCTGGTTGAAATTTCTTTTTAAGTGTACAGGTCTGTTAACAAATCTCAGGCTAGGCATTGGTAGAAATGTAATGATTGATCTCAGCCTCCAGGCTAGGAAAGTCTGTGTCCGGTTTGCCTATTAGCCCTGAACTGTTGAAAGCTCACACTGGTGAACAGTTCACACACGAATAATAGTCAATTAGACAAGATGCCAGGGTCACTTGCACCTGTTGAACTATACCCCAAACATGAGGCAATGCCATCAGTAAAGGAAGGAATAAAGTGGAAAAAAGTATCATATTTTATCACATAGCTTATACGTTAAAATTGCTTGTTGGTCAATTAACTCTATTAAAACACAATGTCCATTTCTTAAGGATGTAATATTTAAATTGCAGTTTATACAAAAATCAAAGGGTTGCCATATCTTCTTTCATAATATTAGGCAGAATGTTCTGTTGTCTTTATTTTATGATATACTTAAATTTATAATGTCACAAATTTCCATTTTCTCGTAGACCGACCTTTAGATCGCACACCTTTGAGAAACAGATCCTTTAAAAAACTGAATCGAGCTTTCAGCTACCTCCGTAGGACTAACAGTGAAAGCCAAGTTGGCAGTGATCCCGGAGAGCAAATGCAGACTGACACACTTCCTGAAGAAGGTAAAAAAAACTTTAAATTTGATTCCTTCATGCCAGTGATAGTGTCCTGAAAGAGCAAAGGTGCTTGCTAAATTGCCTTGCAAAACAACTCAATAAGGTTTGTAAATAGAAGAGAATTCAATGATGCAACTGCAGTGGTAAAATGAAAAAAAGACTTGTATTTTACAAAGTATTACAAGGTTACAAAGTATTTACAGCACAGATATGGCCAATGGATCCAGTGGGTCCATGCCAGTGTTTATGCTCCACACGGGCCTCCTCCCGCCTTTCTTCATCTAACCCCAACAATATATTCTTGTATTCTTTTTATCTCATGTGCTTTCCCAGCTTCCCCTTAAATGCATCTATGCTATTTCCTCAATTAGTCCTTGTGGTGACAAGTTCCACATTCTAACCACTCTCTGGATAAAGACATTTCTCCTGAATTCCCTGAAAGATTTATTAGTGACTGTTATATATTTAGGGCCCATTATACTATGCTGTGTCCAAGGCTGAACCATCTTCAGCTACTTCATCAATAGGGGCAGAAGTTGGCTGATAATTGCACAGTGTTCAGTACCATTTGCAGCTTCTGAAGTAATGAAGAAGTCCATGCCAGAATGCAGTAAGACCTGGGAGTGAATTTTACACTTGGGAATCGGAACTACTGCCACCCTGTGCATGTGTAACATCTGGCGTCATGAAGTCGGGTCGCAAACCTGACGTCAACACGCTGGGCTGCCATAATATAGAAGTTGGGCGGGTGCCAAAATTGGCAGCCAGCCCAACATTTTTTAAAAGTTCATTAACAAGCGTTTAAGCTTGTTAACAAGGTAACTAACTGCAATATTACATTAAAAGCAAAACCCACACCATAATGCAATGGGTGTACAGGAAACACATTTGGTGGGAGTTAAGTTTTTTGCCAATAAGTGTTGCAAAGACTGTATAAAGGCTACAACTGGGACTATGTCTGACTTCACCTTAATAGGTGTTGGGAGATCTTTCTAGTGATGGTAATTTCGCTTTTCATTCATTTGTATTAGTGTTATTCCAGAGGGAAGGGGGCAATCAGAAGGTGCTGCAACCAACATTTTGCAGTACAGTATTTGTGCTGATCATCACTGTTCCCAAATGGGAGTCGTACAGTCAGTGGGCGGCTCCTTCTCCAGTGAGGAGGAGGAGGATGAGGAGGGCAGGTGGCCAACAACAGGTGCACTCTGTGGTCCTGCAAGGTGGGCAATCTACAGCAGAGCAAGGACCTGTGAAGGGGAGGCAACAGCAGGCATGCATACTAAGGAGAAGCCGGAATTCTGCCAATAGACTCTACCAGACAAGGC
This sequence comes from Cetorhinus maximus, assembly GCF_964194155.1. Classification (NCBI taxonomy): domain Eukaryota; kingdom Metazoa; phylum Chordata; class Chondrichthyes; order Lamniformes; family Cetorhinidae; genus Cetorhinus; species Cetorhinus maximus. The sequence goes on along the minus strand of NC_135879.1, from coordinate 143,880,119 downwards.
TGACATAATTACAGATGACAGGGTGCCAGTGCCTCCGAAGACCCTGGCTGTTCAGGGAGATAGTCACAGTAATCTGTGACATGCTGGCTGCCAACATTACATCCAATTGTGTAGGGAGGCATTAAATGCCTGTGGCCTTGAAGGTACCTGGAGGCCCTGAATTTTTTTGCCACAGGGTCCTTCCAGGCCTCAGCTGGAGACCTGTGTGGGGTCTTGCAGCCGGTTGCCTGTCACTGCATCAAGGTAGTGACCGACGCCCTGTTCAGGCATGTGGTGAATTTATGTCATTTACTGACAGCAACACCAGTCAGTTTGAAAGAGGCAGAGGCTTCAGCAGTACTGCCAGTTTTCCAAAGGTGCAGGGAATAATAGACTGCTCTGGTGTGGCCATTAAAGGGCCTTCTAGACAGCCAACAAGAGAGAAAGAATCTAACCATCTCTCCTTGACATTCAATGGCATTACAATCGCTAAATCCCCCAATACAAACATCCTCAGTGTTACCATTGATCAGAAACTGAACCGGACCAGCCATATGAATGCAGATCAGTGGCTGGGAATTCTGTGGTGAGTGGCTTATCTCTGACTCCCCAAAGCTGTCCACCATCTATAAGGCACAAGTCAGGAGTGTGATGGAATACTCTCCACTTGCCTGGATGAGTGCAGCTTCAACAACACTCCAGCAGCTCAACACTATCCAGGACAAAGCAGCCCACTTGATTGGTACCCCACCCACCACCTTCAGTATTCAGTCCCTCCACCACCAACACACAGTGGCAGCAGTATGCACCATCAACAAGATGCACTGAAACAACTCACCGAGGCTCCTTCGACAGCACCTTCCAAACCCTTGACCTTTATCAGCTAGAAGAACAAGGACAGCAGAAGCATAGGATATATTGCCACTTCTTCATCATTGCTGGTCAAAATCCTGGGACTCCCCACCTAACAGCAATGTGGGTGTACCTACACCACATGGACTGCAGCGGTTCAAGAAGATGGCTCACCACCACTTTCTTAAGGGCAATTAGAGATGGTTAATAAATGTTGGCCTTACCATCAATCTCCACATTCTTTGAACAAATAAAAATACATATTCCTGGTCTCACCTGCAAGCGGAAACATCTCCACATTTACCCTGTCAATCCTGTCAAACCCTTTTGTAATCTTGAAGACCTCTATCAGATCACCCCTCAGTCTTCTCTTTTCTAGGGAAAAGCGCCTCAGCTTGTTCAATCTTTGCAATCACTGGAACCTCGTAGTTATGGTATCATTCTAGTATTTCCTTTTGCACCTTCTCCAAATCTTTATAAACTATTTGTAATATAGAGACCAAACCTGTTCACAGTATGCCAATTGTCGTCTAACCAAGTTTCAGTACTATCCTTCAGAAATTAACCCCAGTACTTTGTTTTTCATGGTCTTAACCTGCGTCACCACTTTTAATCATTTGCGCATCCCTGCCCCGAGATGGCTCTGTTCCTCTACCCCATTTGGACCCTTAGTTTCCAAGGAATATGTGGCCTCCTTATTCTTTCTACAAAAAAGTACTGCCTCATTTATTTATTTTGATGTTCATCCACCATTTATATATCCATTCTGCAAGATTACTAACGTGTTCCTGCATTCGTTGCAGACATACACTTGCAATTTGGTGTCTTCTGCAAATTTTGAATTTGGGCAGTCAGTTCCCAAGTTCATGTTGTTTATGAAAATGATGAACAACAATGATCCCAGCCTCAATCCTTATGAAACACTACTCCCATATATAGCGCCTATTACAACCTCAGGATGTCTCAAATCACTTTACAGCCAATTAAGTACTTTGGAGGTGTAGTCACTGTGGTAATGTAGGAAATTTGAAAGCCACTTTGCGCAAATCAAGCTCCCACAAACAGCAAAAAGTTAAAGACCACATAACTGTTTTTTAAATGATGTTAATCAAAGGGGAAATATTGACTGGGGAGTGCCTTGGGATCTTTTACCTGAGAGAGCAGACAGAGCCTTGGTTTAACATCTCATCTGAAAGATGTCACCTCCTCCAATGCAGCACTTCCTTGGGATACTGCACTGGAGTGTCAGCCTGGATGTTTGTGCGCAAGTTTCTGCAGTGCAACTTGAATGCACAACCTTTTGACTCGGATGCTAGATTGCTGCCAACTCAACTGGTACATTGTACCCCAATTCTAGCTGTCATTAAGCATGTATTTATTTATTTCATGGTTCAAGGTCAAGATGGCTCTTGGCCAGTCAACTCCATAGGGAGCTCCTCATTGTCCACAACCATCTGCTGCCTTCCGTTGTCCCTTCTCCCCCTAAATCATCTCTTTTATGGTTCCCCTGATTCCAACATTGGCAATTTCGCCCAAGCTTCAAGTTGGCATCCAACACCATCAACACAGCCTTGAAGCTGTGACCCTACTTGTCCATTGTAGTACAGCTGCAACCTGTGCCAGCGAGACATGGAAGAAAAATACAATGGTGTCATGTAAGTTGAACGTTTTTCACCAGAGTTGCCTACATAAGATCTTGGGCATCATATGGAGAGACGGTATCATCAATAAGGGAGTGCTATAGAGGATTGGTTAGAGGTGTCTGTGGTGATGGAAAGATGATTGATACTGGCAGGGCACGTCCTTCAGCTGATGGTTCTGTGGCCTACCAGTGTGGCAGTAGAATGGACACTGCCAGGCAGAAGAAGAAGATGGGGCCAGCCAAAGAAGACCTGGCGAAGTTCATGTAAGGAGAGTCTCCAAGAGTGGGATACCACCTGGGCTGGAGTGAAAGAGATTGCTGTGGACAGAACCAGTGGCAGAGTCTTGTTGCCCATTGTCCTACATGGGACCAGAGGAACTAAGTCAAAGTCTAAGTAAGTCAAGTTAACTATTAGTTGAACCAGCAATGTTCTATTAGTTAAAACCACATGCCCTGACCTTACTTTGTGAGCTCTGATAAGGACCTGGAAAAAGGCTGGACATGGATTTTTTGTCAAATGTGGCTTCAAATTCCTGGACTTTTCTCCACATCAAGGCTAAGTTTCTGCACTGGACCACAATGGAATACACCGGGAGGCTCTGCTGCTGTCTCTGATCTGCTTTATTTTTGCTCTGAGAGCTGTGGAAAGATCTGGAAAAATCTAGATCTAGTTCTCTGAAATTAGGCTTTAAATTCCTGGAATTCGCTCAACACCCATGCTTCTGCTCTGGACTATACCAGCTATACCATAAGGTCTAGCTTATGTCTCTAATCTGCTCTTCGGCAATATTTAAGGTAACTTTGACCAGTTTACAGTCCTTCTCCCACTGTTGCTGCGACAGAGAAAGTTCAATCTCTTGCTGAGCCTCTGATTTTCAGCTTCAGTCTGTTCCTGCTAGAATATTACATCACTTCACTGAAGAACAAACCTCTGTTGCTTCTGGATTTTATTGTGTCCTCCAACTTCGCCATCATCTTTCAGATCCTGCTGCTCATTCTGTGCATCTCCTTCATCCTCATTCCTACAAAAATACTTCCATCAGTGCAGCTTCTGATTCTTTACCCTCATATAGCTTCTGGGCTTCTCAGCCACATAAAGCGCTATTGGGTCCTTCCCTCATTTGCGGCTAGCCATGTAGCCGGAATGTCTGATGTTCATTTACCAAAGCAAATCTTGTATGGAGAGCTTGAGTTGGGAGTTCGCGCTTATGGAGGTCAACTGAAGCACTCTGAAGGCTCCACTTAGGAGTTTTGATATCGGCTTCAAGTCCTGCGAGAAGCTTGACTGGGATCGCTGCACCTGGTGCAAGCAAATAAAAAATGTTTTCACCTCTTGGAAAGCAAATGCATATCAGAAACAGAAATGCAAGCAGAGGAAAATATCCTGAGCCAGCAACTCGTCCAAAACTCATTTGTCTGTGGTCTCCAGTCCTATTTGCAGCAGAATCTTCTGGGAGCAAGTTGGCTTTAGCAGTCACCTATGCACTCACTGGAACCATATCAAGCACCCCCAATGATGAAAATGGTCATCTTCACCTTGTAGGACAAAAAAGAGAGAAAACATTCCAGGATCACCCTGGGCTACAAAGATAACCCACAGCTTCTTAAATCTCTCTCCCATGTCCCTTCCACCCTTACCTCCAACAATAAAAGTGAAGAGCTCAAGGTCTTCTTTGTCACTAAGATTGAGACTATTCGATCAATTATCTCCACCATGTCCTCCATTCCTCTAGCCCACCAGGCCAAACTTCCCATAATGTTTCCTCCTGGCCTAGCCCTGAACTCACATCTTTCTCAAGTTTCTCTTCTATCCCCCCTCATTCTCTCTCTGAGCTCATCTTGTCCAAGGGACCCATCTCTTGTTTCCTTGACCTTATTTCCATTTAACTGCTGACCACCCAACTTCCTTTGCTGTCCCCCACATTAGCCAACATTGTAAATGGCTTTCTCTCTGCACGTGTTGCCCCTCTCTCCTTTAACTCTGCCATAATCACCATTCTCCTCCAAGAAAAACAACCCTTGCCCCTCTACATCTTTGCAAACTACCATAAGACCATAAGACATAGGAGCAGAAATTAGGCCATTCGGCCCATCGAGTCTGCTCCGCCATTCAATCATGGCTGATAAGTTTCTCAACCCCATTCTCCCGCCTTCTCCCCGTAACCTTTGATCCCCTTACCAATCAAGAACCTATCTATCTCGGTCTTAAATACACTCAATGACCTGGCCTCCACAGCCTTCTGTGGCAATGAATTCCATAGATTCACCACTCTCTGGCTAAAGAAGTTTCTCCACATCTCTGTTCTAAAAGGTCTTCCCTTTACTCTGAGGCTGTGCCCTCGGGTCCTAGTCTCTCCTACTAATGGAAACATCTTCCCCATGTCCACTCTATCCAGGCCTTTCAGTATTCTGTAAGTTTCAATCAGATCCCCCCTCATCCTTCTAAACTCCATCGAGTATAGACCCAGAGTCCTCAAACGTTCCTCATATGTTAAGCCTTTCATTCCTGGCATCGTTCTCGTGAACCTCCTCTGGACCCTCTCCAGGGCTAGCACATCCTTCCTGAGATACGGGGCCCAAAATTGCTCACAATATTCTAAATGTGGTCTGACCAGAGCCTTACAAAGCCTCAGCAGCACATCCCTGCTTTTGTGTTCTAGTCCTCTCAAAATAAATGCCAACATGGCATTTGCCTTCCTAACTACCGACTCAACCTGCAAGTTAACCTTAAGAGAATCCTGGACTAGGACTCCCAAGTCCCTTTGCACTCCAGACTTCTGAATTCTCTCCCCATTTAGAAAATAGTCTATGCCTCTATTCTTCCTACCAAAGTGCATAACCTCACACTTCCCCATGTTATATTCCATCTGCCACTTCTTTGCCCATTCTCCTAACCTGTCGAAATCCTTCTGCAGCCTCCACGCCTCCTCAATACTACCTGTCCCTCCACCTATCTTTATATCATACCGTCCCAGCTCCAACCTTCCATTCCTCACCAAAATCCTTGAATGTGTTGTCACCTCCCAAATCAGTGCCAATTTCTTGCACAACTCCATGTTTGAATCCCTCCAAACAGGTTTCTGTGTAAGCCATTGTATCAAAACAGCTCTTCTCAAAGTCACAAATGACATCCTATGTGCTGTGACAAAGATAAAGTATACCTCCTCGTCCTTCTCGACCTGTCTGCAGCCTTTGACATGGTTGACCTCACCATCCTTCTCCAAAGCATCTCCATTGCCGTCAGCTGGGTGGGACTGCTCTCCCCTGGTTCCATTCTTATCTCTCTAGCCATAGCCAGAGTATCACTTGCAATGGCCTCTCTTCCTGCTCCCACACCATTAACTCTGGCGTCCCCAAGGATCTACGGTTGGCCCCCTCCTATATCTCATCTACATACTGCCCCTTGGTGACATCATCCGAAAGCACAACAATTATTTTTACATGTACATGTAATATGGCCTGGTGGAAGGGAGGGACGTGGTAGAGGTAACTAATCGAATAGTCTCAATCTCAGTGACCACAAAGTCCATGAGCTCTTCACGCTTATTGTTGGAGATAAGGGTGAAGGAGACAGGGGTGAGAAATTTAAGAAGCTGTGGGTTAACATTGCAGTCCAGTATGATCCCGGAATAGTGAGCCATTTTCTCTCTTGTTCTTCTTCATCTTTCCAGGCAAAGATGACCATGTTCATCATCGGGGTGTTATGTTTTTTTTAATTCATTCATGGGATGTGGGCTTCGCTGACTAGGCCAGCGTTTATTGCCCATCCCTAATTGCTCTTGAGAAGGTGGTGGTGAGCAGCCTTCTTGAACCGCTGTAGTCCATGTGGTGTAGTACACCCACAGTGCTGTTAGGAAGGGAGTTCCAGGATTTTGAACCAGTGGGTCACCCCAGTAAGGTTCTGGTGAGTACATTCGTGACTGCTAAAGCCAATCTGCAACCAGAATGTTCTGTCAACCCTACCTCACAACCACCTTTCCCGACTCCTCCATTGTCTATAATTATCAGACTGCTTGTCCAACATCCTGCGCTGCATGAGCAGATTAAGTATTGGGAAGACTGAAGCCATTGTTTTTTGTCATCACTCCAAATTCTGTCCCCTAGCTAATGACTCCATCCCCCTCCCTTGCAACTGTCTGAGACTAGACTTCCTGCAACCTTTGGTGTCATATACCTGACACCCCAAGGTGGGCTTCCAACCACACATATGCACCATCACTAAAAATTCCTATTGCCACCTCCATAATATTGCCTGACTTTGCCCCTGCCTCAGCTCATCTGCTGCTGGAACCCGCATCCATGCCTTTGTCATTTCCACACTTGACGATTCCAATGCACTCCTGCCTGGTCTCCCATATTCTACCCCCCATTAAACTTGAGATCATCCAAAGCTCTGCTGCACATGTTCTTACACCAAGCCCTGTTCACTTATTACCCCTGTGCTTGGTGACCTCCACTGGCTCCCAGTCAAGCAACATTGTGATTTTAAATTCTCATCCTTGTTTTCAAATCCCTCCATAACCTCCTCCAGCTCCACAACTCTCCCACATATCTGCGCTCATCTGATACTGGCCTCTTGAGCATCCTGATTTTAATTGCTCCACCCTTGATGGCTGTGCTTTCAGCTGCCTAGGCCTAAGCTCTGGCATTCCCTCCCTACACCTCCCTGACTCTCTACCTCTCTTTTTCTTCCCCTTAAAATCAATCACTTTAGTGAGGCTTTTGGCCACCTGATCTAATATCTCCTTATGTGGCTCAGTGTCATTTTTTGCTTTATCATGCTCCTGTGAAGAGCCTTGGGGTATTTTTATGTAAATATGGGTTGCTACTGTATGGAAAATAATGAAAGCTAAACCAAAAAGGTGGGCTCTGGAAGAAGGCACAATTGCAACAGGGCAGGCTTTCTCCTGTTGCAAAAATAGTGCCTTGATAATGTAGATTTGATAATAGGCTTCATCTAGCCCCTTTAAAAAAAAAATTGCAAACAATTTGAAATGAATTGGTCATTTTATTATTTATTTTGTTTTTACTTTCCTTGTTCCCTGTATTTCTTTCTTACAATGGTTGCCTGGCACTACGTAGCCTCTTTTGCATAGTTTAGGCAATGAACGTATCTCTTGATTGCTGCCAATGCTGCTCTGGATTCATCTACTGCAAAATACAATATCAGTAAGGGTGAAATGTCTATAGAATTTTCTCTTTCTCCCCTTACTACCCCCTCCCCTTTTGTCATTGGATATACTGCAGCTTCCTAGCAGGATGAACATAAACATAAAAATGGAAGCAGAAGTAGAACATACATCCCCTAAGTCTACCCTGACATTCAATAAGATCATCGCTTCTGCCTCAACTGCATTTTCCCACCCACTTTCACAGCCCTCTGAATGGAGAAAGTTCTCCGAAATAATCACCCCCTTATCCTGAGACGATGCCCCTGTGCTTTAGATGCCATGACCAATGGAAACAATGTGCAGAATTTTGTCGTTGGTGTGTGGGGGTGGGTCCCACACGCCGGTGCGTAAAATGACGTGTGGTGACGCTGGGACACTCGCCCGACGTCACCGCGCGCCATTGCGATATTTCGTTGGGCGGGCCTGCGATGATCTCCGCTGCGCGCCTGCCATTAATTAACGGGCCATTTAAGGCCCTTCAGGTGCCAATTGTCAACGATTTTTCAGGGCCCGTGCAATCTTCAGGTCATCGCACGGACACAACGGGTAGGCGGGTAGGACACATTTGTATAAACCTCATCCACGGGCGGGATAAGAGGGCTCAGTGGGGTTGCGAATGTGCTCAGTCAGATATTTAATTTGGGAAGTTATTGATACTTGCCTGTGTGAGCACAAATACTTCAGAATTCATACCAGCTGCTTGGACTGGACTCACAACCTTCAGGTCAGGACCCTACAGTGAAGACCCTTTTTGGAGCCTGCAGGTTTCAGGAAGCCTTCCCTTAGCCTGGGAATGGGAGTTGTGTTCACCACTGAAGGCACCTCCTCTGAGGAGGAAGGGAGGGCCAGAAGGGGGAGGAGGCCAGGAGTGCACATTCAGCCTCCAGGGGAGACACCTTTAAGAGGACAGGCACAGGCACAAGGGGTGCAGGGCCAACTAGAAGTCCAAGGGGGAAGAGGCCACAGAATATGCCACTATCCTGCTGCCAGGGTATACAGGCGGCAAAGCAGCTACCTCAATATGTCTGAGGTGCAATGCCAAAGGAGGCTCCGTCTCTCAAGGGAGATAGTCAACTCTATCTGTCAGATGATAGGCCCTGAGATCTACGCTAACTGTGTGGGTGGGCACCCCATGCCAGTGGCTCTAAAGGTCACAGCTGCCCTCAACTTCTATGCCTCCGGCTCTTTTCAGGTTGATGTTTGCGGTGTCTCCCAATCAGCTGTCCACACTTGTGTCAAGCAGGTTACAGATGCTCTGTTCATGAATGCTTTGACCTTCATCCCCTACCGTTGGGACCAGGCCAGCCAGGCACAGCGAGCCAGAGGCTTTGCGGCCATTGCTGGCTTCCCCCGTGTCCAGGGTGCTATAGACTGTACACATGTGGCCATCAAGGCGCCAGCAGGTGAGCCCGGTGCCTTCGTCAACAGGAAGGGCTTCCACTCCATGAACGTGCAGATAGTGTGTGATCACAGGATGCTGATTCTACAAGTCTGTGCAAGGTACCCAGGCAGCTCCCACGACACCTACATCCTCAGACACTCCCAGGTGCCGGGGCTCTTCAGTGCTCCAGCCCGGCTGGATGGATGGCTGCTGGGTGACAAGAGCTATCCCCTCAGAAGGTGGCTCATGACGCCTCTCCGCCACCCAAGAACAGAAGCCGAGCAGCGGTACAATAGGAGCCATGACACCACAAGAGCTGTGGTAGAGAGAGCCATCGATCTTCTCAAGATGCTCTTCCGGTGCCTGGACCGTTCAGGGGGCGCACTCCTGTACCCTCCAGAACGTGTGTCACTGTTAGTGGTTGCATGCTGCGCTCTCCACAATCTTGCGTTGGAAAGGGGGGACGCAGTGGACGATGAAGACGTGGACGCAGTGGCTGCGGCTGCACACGATGAGTCCAGCAGTGAGTCCGAGGATGAGCACGCACAGGGAAATGCTGAGGGGATGGACGCTGACCTGGGCATACTCCAGGGAGGTAGGGAAACCCGGGAGGCTTTAATCCAATGGACCTTCAGCTAGAATACCACAGATGGACCTCCAGGACAAGCCTGAGCTGCAGGCTCCATACTCAATACCTGAGTGCTAAATCTGCCTCGGTAGGAACATTAACTAAGGGCTTTGTCAATAAAGCTCAATGTGACACAACTCACTCATAACATCATTGGTAACCATCCACCTGCAGAGGAAAAGAGCCACCCTCAGCCATGGTCACATGCCTAAATTTAATGATATAACAAAATGAACTTAAGGAAACAAAATGACTAAGGTGTTAAACACCAGAACCACTAATCATGACCTCATTGCGGGGCAACACAAAAGCACCAGTGAGAAACCCGTGGTGTGCCTTAAATTTACGCTTTCGGGTGTTCTGTCTTGATGCTATCCCTTCGCTGGGAGTGGCATCTGAGAGTCCTGCTCACTCTGCTGTCCTGTTGGGCTCAAAGACCTTGGCGGTCGTCCTCTGACCAGTGGAGCCTGTGCTGGCTCCGCCTGGGGGAGAGTGGCCAGTTCCACAGCTGGCATCTCCCCAGTCATCACAGCCTCACCGGATGCAATGGTCACTGGCAGAGGGGCAGAGGAGCTGCCGCCATCATCCGGAGCAACCTGAGAGGTGCCCGCAGAGACGACAGGCAGCTGCTGCGCCAACATGAGGTCACTTCGGACCTCCCTGCTTACCGTGGATGGATGGGCACCGAGCTGGGATACTTGGTGCGCAGACCATCTCCCACACTGGCACCGACCAGCTGAAGTCAATGCCGATGTGAGGGCTTGCTAGTCCGAGCGCATCCCCAGAAAGCCCTGATTGGTCTCCTGGAGGAACCTCTCCACGAGAGTCGCCATTCTCTCCATGGAGGAAGCATGTCGCTCGGCCATGAGACTAATTGCATCAATGATGCTTCGCGTGGACTCCTCCACCACGGACACCAAGCCAAGCACAGCCTTATGTATCTCCGTCAGATCCTCCTGCACACCCTGCTGGACTTCCAGCATTTGCTGCCACATGGACGACTCCAGAGGCACATCATCAGCCACCGACTGAGCATGTTCCTGGTCCCCTGCAGTCCTCCAACTGCTGGTGCCCTGGGCACCCTCTGTCTCCGCCAGCTCCTTCAGCGACTGTGAAGTACCCTCACCGCTGTGCCCCAGGACACTAGCTGATAATCTAATTCTCACTGAGGTGCTAGTAACTGCGCTGGTGCCGGCCTGGCAGAGATGGTGTGACACTGGTCAGTCAGAGACGTCAGGGCCCTCAGGCGTGAGAGGGGGCCTCTGCTGCTCCTCCTCCCGGCCCTGCTCCGCTGATGCTGAAAGGAAGAACAAGGACATTTGATTAGTTAACATGGAGACAATGTCAATGTGTATCCCTGAGCCCCAGATCATTATGCACTTATCCTTCCATAAGCAATGGTCAAGCCATGCTGCGAACTTCAATCAATAAACATTCAGCACTGCCATGGCTGTTGGGACACCATTGGTGACCTCAGTGATGTGCTAACATACCTGCCCGTGGCACCCCAGCCTCACCGAGGACCTCCTGCTCGAACGTGGTAATGATGGCCAATGGTGAGGGTGGCAAGGGCACAGAATGTTCTCTGGGTGGGGTCTTCAATGTCCATCACCAGGAGTGGCTTGGTTCACCACTACTGACCGAGCTGGCCGAGTCCTAAATGAGTAGCTGCTAGACTGGGTCTGTGGCAGGTGGTGAGGGAACCAACAAGAGGGAAAAACATAATTGACCTTATCCTCCCCAACCTGCCTGCCGCAGATGCATCTGTCCATGACAGTATCAGTAGGAGTGACCACCGCACAGTCCTTGTGGAGACAAAGTCCCGCCTTCACATTGAGGATACCCTCCATCGTGTTGTGTGGCACTACCACCATGTTAAATGGGATTGATTTTGAACAGATCTAGCAACTCAAGAATGGGTATCCATGAGGCACTGTGCACCATCAGCAGCAGCAGAATTGCACTCAAACACAATCTGTAACCTCATGGCCCGGCATATCCCCCACTCTACCATTACCATCAAGCCAGGGGATCAACCCTGGTTCAATGAAGAGTGCAGGAGGGCATGCCAGGAGCAGCACCAGGCACACCTAAAAATAGGTGTCAACCTGGTGAAGCTATAAAACAGGGCTACTTGTGTGCCAAACAGCATAAGGAGCAAGTGATAGACAGGGCTAAGCGATCCCACAACCAACGGATCAGGTCTAAGTTCTGCAGTCCTGCCACATCCAGTCATGAATAGTGGTGGACAACTAAACAACTTACTGGAGGAGGAGGCTCCACAAATACCCCCATCCTCAATGATGGAAGAGCCCAGCACAGCAGTGCAAAAGATAAGGCTGAAGCATTCGCAACAATCTTCAGCCAGAAGTGCCGAGTGGATGACCCATCTTAGCCTTCTCTACAGGTCCCCAGCATCACAGATGCCAGTCTTCAGCCAATTCGATTCACTCCATATGATATCAAGAAACGGCTGAAGGCACTGAATACTGCAAAGGCCATGGGCCCTGACAATATTCCAGCAACAGTACTGAAGATTTGTGCTCCAGAACTTGCTGTGCCCCTAGCCAAGCTGTTCCAGTACAGCTACAACACTGGCATTTACCCAGCTATGTGGAAAATTGCCCAGGTATATCCTGTACACAAAAAGCAGGACAAATACAACCAGGCCAATTACTGCCCCATCAGTCTACTCTCCATCATCAGTAAAGTAATGGAAGGGGTCATCAACAGTGCTATCAAGTGGCACCTGCTCACTGACGCCCAGTTTGGGTTCCGCCAGGGCCACTCAGCTCCTGACCTCATTACAGCCTTGGTTCAAACATGGACAAAAGAGCTGAACTCCTGAGGTGAGGTGAGAGTGGCTGCCCTTGACATTAAGGCAGCATTTGACTGAGTGTGGCATCAAGAAGCCCTGGCAAAACTGGAGTTTTGGAATCAGGGGGGAAACTCTCTGCTGGTTGGAGTCATACCTAGCATAAAGGAAGTTGGTTGTGGTTGTTGGATGTCAGTCATCTCAGCACCAGGACATCACTGCAGGAATTCCTTGGGGTATTGTCTTAGGCCCAACCATCTTCAGCTGCTTTATCAATGACCTTCCTTCCATCGCAAGGTCAGAAGTGAGGATGTTCACTGATGATTGCACAATGTTCAGCACCATTCGTGACTCCTCAGATACTGAAGCAGTCCATGTCCAAATGCAGGCAAGAGTGGACAATATCCAGGCTTGGGCTGACAAGTGGCAAGCAACATACGTGCCACACAAATGCCGGGCAATGGCCATTTCCAACAAAAGAGAATCCAACCATCGTCCCTTGATGTACAATGGCATTACCATCACTGAATCCCCCATTATCAACATCCTGGGGGTCACCATTGTCCAGAAACTGAACTGGATTAGCCATATAAATACTGTGGCTACAAAGGCAGGTCAGAGACTAGGAATCATGCAATGCGTAACTCACCTCCTGACTCCCCAAAGCCTGTCCACCACCTACAAGATACAAGTGAGGAATGTGATGGAATACTCTCCACTTGCCTGGATGAGTGCAGCTCCTACAACGCTGAAGAAGCTGGACACCATCCAGGACATAGCAGTCTGCTTGATTGGCACCACATCCACAAACACTCACTCCCTCCACCATCGACACACAGTAGCAGCAGTGTGTACCATCTACAAGATGCACTGCAGGAATTCACCAGGTTCCTTTGACAGCACCTTCCAAACCCACGACCATCTAGAAGGACAAGAGCCGCAGATAGATGAGAACACCACCACCTGGAAGTGCCCCTCCAAGTAACTCACCATCCTGACTTGGAAATATATCGCCGTTCCTTCACTGTTGCTGGGTCAAAATCCTGGAACTCCCTTCCTAACAGCACTGTGGGTGTACCTACACCACATGGACTGCAGCGGTTCAAGAAGGCAGCTCACCATCACCTTCTCAAGCGCAACTAGGAATGGGCAATAAATGCTGGCCCAGCCAGCGAAGCCCACATCCCATGAGTGAGTTATAAAAAACTGGGCCGGCCCTCCACCGGTCCTCACCCATTTGGCTGCATTATGTGCATTCTTCTCCTGAAAAGGAGAGAGGAGTGTTGATTAGTGCAACTTGTACCTAGAATCTCTTCGCCGCCGCCCCACCCCAACCAGAGTGAAATATTGCAGGGCTTCAGTGCCTCCTCACCCTGCTGCTGCCACACACTCACACAAAGATTCCAGGCCTGTCCCAGTCCTCATGACCAAATGTAGTTTACATTTGGCACCACACGGTCCAACCTTGCAAAGCAAGGAGGCGCAAGCACATGGAACGCAAAGGGCAGCAGGTGGATCAATGCCAACGCCACCTGGAAGCTCCCCCCCCAGCGTATCCGCATCCTGACTTTGACATGTCCTGGAGTTCCAGCTCTGCGCCCAGGTGCAACTCCTCCAGGTTGTCCCCAAAACAGTAATGTGGGTCTTAGTGTACCACATGCTGTGGGTGCAGAACCCATCTCTTCACCACCCTCTCAGGGTGACCTCGGCATGGACAACATCTGCTGGCCCAGCAAGCGAAGGACACATGCCGTCAATGATGCAAGGCAGTCACTATGCTCAGAGTTTGGGGGGGCTGCAGCCAGTGGGGAAAGCCTACTTGCTGGGTTAAGTGACCAATGCCAACATGGTACTCACCCTTCCAGAGCGCAGAAGGTCATTGAAGCCCTTGCGACACTGGACCCAGGTGCGCTGCACCACATCACAGGATCTCACCACCTCCGCCACCTCCTCCCAGGCACATTTGGTCATGTGGGGAGGCCTCCTCCTCCCGTCCCTGGGAATGAGGACCTCCCACCGCGCTGCCACCTCCTCCAGGAGGGCAGCAAGCCAATCATCTGAGAAACCAGCGGCACAGTGCCCCCCTGCCCTACCCTCCTGTCTGGCCTGCTCACCAGCAGCGCTCTGGGGAGCCCTTCTGCTGGCCATGTTTGACAGCCTTTGCAAGGCTGCAGGAGCACTTTTGAACAGGCCGCTGGGCAGTTATAGCCGTCCTGCCACTGCCCGCCCACTCCCGCTGTCCTCGGGAACTGCGTTTCATGCTGGGCAGGCCTTAATTGGCCCGCCCGCGTAAAATGGCGGTGCAGACCCGATCACAGGCGGTGATCGGGTCCGCACCTACCTGCGCCTGCTCCCGCACAGCCCAACTGACAGGCAGAAAATTCTGTCCAATCTCTCAGAGAATGCTCTCCTTCACAATCTTGTATGTTTCAATGCGATCACCTCACAATCTTCTAAATTCCAGAGAGCATAGGCCCAATTTACTCAGCCTGTCATCATAGGACAGCCCTCACATCCCAGGAGCCAGTCTAGTGAACCTTCGCTGTACCACTTCAGATGAAAGTACCTCCTTCCTTACATATGGAGATCAAAAGTACGCACAGTACTCCAGGTGTGGTCTGACCAAAGCCCGATACAACTGTAACAAGACTTCCTTGCTGTTATACTCAAATAAATATTTCATCTAATAACCCAGTAGTAGATTGTATTCCTAAGCATCAGGTTTTTTAACTTATTCTTTCACGGGATGTGCACGTTGCAGGCAAGGTCGTTGCCTATCCCTAATTGCCCTTGACTAAACTAGGCCATTTCAGAGCTAACCACATTTCTGTGGGTCATGAGTCTCATGTAGGCCAGACCAGGGAGGGACAGCAGACAGCAGACTTCCCCATTAATGAATCAGATGGGCTTTTAATGATTTTTATTAATTAACAATAGTTTCATAGTTACCATTACTAAGACTAGTTTTCAATCCTAGATTTATTTTAAATTGAGTTTAAAATCCACCAGCTATCTTGGTGGGATTTGAACCCATGGTCCTAGAGCTTTTGGGTTGCTAGCCCAGTGACAATACCACCACACCACCATCTCCATAAAGTTTGATTGGTGGGCAGTGGGATTTGATTAGAAGGTCTGCAAAGGTCTAGTAAAGTTTCTGCACAAGCTATCACAGAGAAATTGTAATAATCATTTGATTCTCTAGCATTTAGATGGAGCTAAATGAAGAGGGGTGAGAAGAGGCTTGTGTGAAAGCATAAACACTGGCACTGACCTGTTGGACTGAATAACCAGTTTCTGTGCTCTAAATATTTTGTCATTTCAACTGTTAGTCATGCTGAATCTATTGCTTGATGACCTTACCATATGTAGTTATTTAATTTAAATTTGTTGCATATTTCATATTGTATACTTCCGCACAATAAACCCATGTTTATGGAGAATGCAAAATCTGTGGTCGTCCCATGGTTTAAGTTCAGCCAAAGCATTGATATTTCATGAAAACAGAATGTAAGATGAACTAGTGTATTGAAGGTCATATTTAAAATGTAAGATAATAAATTAGATAAAACAAAGTCAGACTGAGACATTCAAACATGTTTGTTCTTATGTTTCCAGAATTTCCCAGGCTACATCATTTAATTCCAGATGGTGAAGTTACTACTATCAAGATTAATCGCTCTGATGCACATGAAAGGCTTGGCATCACTATTGTGGGAGGATTTGAAACGCCTATGGAGAATATTGTCATACAAGACATTTATCAAGATGGTGCTATTGCTAAAGATGGCAGGCTTCTACCAGGAGACATGATTCTGGAGGTACTGCACATTTATTTCTAAGAATGAATTATATCCTTCTTCCTTTAGGTTCCTTAAAGTACGGTACACAGCAGAGAGTTAGGCAAATTGTCTGTCCCTCCCCTCATTCCCAATAATATATAACTGGCTGACTTGGGGAGAGTGTGATAGACTGTAACTGACTTTCTGTTTGAAATTGCTTCATTTCTCCTTTTCATCTGCTGATTACCCAGTTGAAACCAGGAATTTATTAAAGCAATATGCTGTGGATGCTGGAAAAACAAAGGGCGGAGTCCTGTGGAGGCGATGGGGTCTCGTCCACCAGTTAAAGAGCCGGCAAGACCCCCACGTTGCCTCTTTTCGAGAAGGCCCTCCGCATCTTGTGCCACCCAGGCACTTAACAGGCCAGTGGCAAGCCTCCCACTGGATCAAGGATCCTGGGAGCGGATGTCCCACCTACCAATAGCTGCCAGCCAATCAGAGGCCAGCAGCTCCAGCTGTACTCTGTACTCAGCAGCAGTTCCAAGGAGGTGGTGGACAAAAAATATTATGAACCGACAAGAAGATGTTTTCGGTTTAACATTTAATGATGCAGGAATTCAATCAATTTACTGAGAACCCCATCAAATAAGAAGGCTTAACTAATTAGTTATTAGTAGCTCAGTGCTAAATACTGATGTAATATTATATTAATAATAGATGTGCCATATTTCCTGTTATGTTTTATGTTTCCTATGTCATTTACTTCTTGCAAGTATATTCCAGACTTATCACCCCACCAGCCTCCGCATTCAAAGGATCATCCTCCGCCATTTCCGCCAACTCCAGCATGATGCCACCACCAAACACATCTTCCCTTCACCCCCCCTGACGGCATTCCGTAGGGATCGTTCCCTCCGGGACACCCTGGTCCACTCCTCCATCACCCCCTACTCCTCAACCCCCACCTATGGCACCTCCCCATGCCCACGCAGAAGATGCAACACCTGCCCCTTCACTTCCTCTCTCCTCACCGTCCAAGGGCCCAAACACTCCTTTCAAGTGAAGCAGCATTTCACTTGCATTTCCCCTAACTTAGTCTACTGCATTCGTTGCTCCCAATGCGGTCTCCTCTACATTGGAGAGACCAAACGCAAACTGGGCTACCATTTTGCGGAACACCTGCGGTCTGTCCGCAAGAAAGACCCAAACCTCCCTGTCGCTTGCCATTTTAACACTCCACCCTGTTCTCTTGCCCACATGTCTGTCCTTGGCTTGCTGCATTGTTCCAGTGAAGCCCAACGCAAACTGGAGGAACAGCACTTCATCTTCCGACTAGGCACTTTACAGCCTTCCGGGCTGAATATTGAATTCAACAACTTTAGATCTTAAACTCCCCCTCCCCCCATCCCCACCCCGTTTCTACCCCCCCCCCCCCACCCCCCCCGCTTTTTTTTTCAATAATTTATATAGATTCTTCTTTCCCTACCTATTTCCATTATTTTTAAATCTAAAACTAAAACCTCGTTAGTCTTTCCACCCCACCCCCACTAGAGCTGTACTTTGAATATCCTGTCTTCCATTCTTAATTAGCACTTTTCTTAGACAAATATCACCACCTTCAACACCTCTTTGACCCTTTTGTCTGTGACATCTTTTGATTATCTGCTCATCTCCACAATCACCACACCCTCAATGTCTCTCTCCACCCCCCCCCCCACCCCCCCCCCCCACCCCCCACCCACCTTAAACCGGTTTATATTTCTCCCTTCTTCTAACTACGCTTCAGTTCTGCCAAAGGGCCATGAAGGCTCGAAACGTTAACTGATTTCTTCTCCACCGATGCTGCCAGACCTGCTGAGTTTTTCCAGGTAATTCTGTTTTTGCTTTGGATTTCCAGCATCCGCAGTAGCTTTTAGCTTTTTGTTTTTAACATTTTTGGCTGGTTGGTTCATAAGAAATTTTGTGGAAGCAATCTCATTTTCTGTGGTAACCTCCAGCACTGCATGAAGTTGACCCTGCCATCAGAGACTTGGGCTAGATGCCTGGAATTTGCCCAGAAATTGATTTCCAGGATACTTACGCCTGTTCATCACAGGTATAGGACTAGTGTTGGAAGTGATTCACGGGCATGCCTTATTCTTATGCAAAATATAGTTAAAAACAAACTTGCAGAACAAGTCCCCCCTCCCCAACTCTGCACCCACCCCCACCCACACCACCACCCCACCGCTATCCCACCTTCACCCCAACCCACACACCACCTCACCCCCACGCCACACTCACTCCCAACCCCACCCCTGCACCACTTCTGTGCCTCGCCAGTTCCCCTCATGACTCTCTTCATGATGGCTGCATCCGGTAGCTGAGACAGGAAGTCCCTAAAGCTCCAGCATGAAAAGGTAATGCCACAGTGTAAATTGCGGTCAGTGGCATGCGCCTTAGCTTCACTGCTGACCAGGAGATCCTCCTCAATACAGTTCATGTATTTTGTGCGTATGTATATGTAAAAGTCTTGCATAAAGAATGTATTTCCTGCAAATGTCACACACACTTCTTGGAACACTTTTTTCATCACATTTTGTCATCATCACAAAGAACAAAGAAAAGTACAGCACAGGAACAGGCCCTTCAGCCCTCCAAGCCTGCGCCGAACATATTGCCTGTCAAACTAAAACATTTTGCACTTCCGGGGTCCGTATCCCTCTATTCCCATCCTATTCATGTATTTGTCAAGCTGCCTCTTAAACACCACTATCGTACCTGCTTCCACCACCTCCTCTGGCAGCGAATTCCAGACACTCACCACCCTCTGCGTAAAAAACTTGCCCCGCACATCTCTAAAGTTTTCTCCTCTCACCTTAAATTATGTCCCCTAGTAATTGACTCTTCCACTCTGGGAAAAAGCTTCTGACTATCTACTCTGTCCATGCCACTCATAATTTTGTAAACTTCTATCAAGTCGCCCCTCAATCTCCATCGCTCTAGTGAGAACAATCCAAGTTTCTCCAACCTCTCCTCATAGCTAATAACCTCCAGACCAGGCAGCATCCTGGTAAACCTCCTCTGCACCCTCTCCAACGCCTCCATATCCTTCTGGTAATGTGGCGACCAGAATTGCATGCAATATTCCAAGTGTGGCCTAACCCCTCATGTGTTCCAGCTTACTACAGATAATATGTATATTTCCTCAGATTTCAATGTCTTAATTCATTTTTGCATTTATGTGTTTTTTTGGTCCAGGCAAATGGTACTGACATAAACAGTGTACCTCATAACTATGCGGTAGCAGTATTGAAACAGCCCTGTCAGATCCTCCTGCTGAGTGTGCTTCGAGAACAGCTCTATAAGTGCAGAAGAAACATTGAAAGTAACTGCTCCAGAGATGACAGCTTCCATGTTATTCTCCACAAGAGTGTTGATCAGCCTCTGGGAATAAAGTTGGTCTGTAGGCCTGATGAAGCTGGGGTTTTTATCTATAATTTACTTGAAGGAGGCGTGGCAGCCCAGGATGGCCAGTTGCAAGTGAATGACAGAGTACTGGCCATTAATGGACATGATCTTCGGCGTGCAGCTCCTGAAATTGCCGCACATTTTATACAGGTTAGTTTAATTAACATAAAATTATTGCTAGCTGATGTGGTTTATTGGCCTTTACCGCAAAGCTGTGAATATCATCCAGGATGGTACAAGGCGAAATAGATGGACCTTGGTCTTTTTTATGTAGCGATTCCTAAGTTCCTATGAGAAAGAATAATTAGTAGCTCACACAAGAGTTTACTTTTTAGCTGCTAATTTGACTTTTTTTAAGTCCTAAAGTTAGTCTAATAAGAGTTCTGTATTAAATAAGATGTGTTGGATGGATTTCCTGACATAGGAATAACAAGGTATCTTTGTTCATTATTAGCACTCTTCCTCTGAATCAAGTGGTCATGGCTTCAATTTCAAAGACAAGTACTGAGTCAGTGCTGCACTGTCTTTCGGGTGAAACATTAAATTGATGCTGACCTCATGGATGAGTGTAAAGGATCCCACGGCAGTTTTTGAAGAAGAGCACGAGTTCTCCTGGATGTCTTAGACTGCTGTTATCCGTCAATTAACATCATTTAAAACAAAGAGATTATTTGTTCATTTATCTCATTGCTGTTGTTGGACCTTGCAATGTGTAAATTGATGACTTTTCCCCTTAGGTTGTACTTTAAAAGCACTTTTAAAAATTGCTTTAAGGTATTTACTTTAAAAGCGCTTCATTGGCTGTCAAGTGTTTTGGGATGTCCTGATGTAATGAAAGTTGCTATATAAGCCCAGGTTCTCCCTTCATAATTATTGCATGATACAAGGTCCAAGAGTTACTGCATTTGATAAAATGAATAGATAATAAAGCCTGAAAATGCTGGAAACACTCAACAGGTCAGGCAGCATCTGTGGAAAGGGGAAGGTAGGATTATTTATTTATATTGCCGGTCTTTTATTGGAAGTGGGAGATGTTACAGAAAGACAGTTTACAATGAAGAACAGGGCCAGGGCAAAGTGGTTGGGAAGATAATATGAATGGTCTGAGATTAGCGGGAGGGTAAGAAATGATTAAATGAAGGAAGTGCTAATGGTTTAAGACAAAAGGAGGCAATAATGAAAGAAATTAGAGGAATGAAAGAATCCGAGAGTGAGAGGATGTGGAAATAATAATAATGTGGGCTGGGGGTTGGGTGTTGGGGGGACAACTTATGTTTATATGGCACTTTTATCATAATAAAACATTCCTAAGCTGCTTCACAGGAGCCTTATAAAACAAAATTTGGCACTGAGCCACTTTTTAAAAATTTGTTCATGGGATGTGGGCATCTCTGGCTAGGCCAGCATTAATTTCCCATCCCTAATTACCCTTGTTCACAGGGCATTTAAAAGTCAACCACATTGCTGAGGGTCTGGAGTCACATGTAGGCCAGACTAGGTAAGGGCAGCAGATCTACTTCCCTAAAGAACATTAGTGAATTGGATGGGTTTTTACAACAATCAGCAATGGTTTCATGGTCATCATCAGACTCTTAATTCCAGATTGTTATTGAATCACCATCTGCCATGGTGGGATTCAAACCCAGGTCCCCAGATCATCACCCTGGGTTGCTGGAATACTAGTCTAGTGATAATACCACTGTGCCATTGCCTCCCCAGTGATATAGCTGATGACCAAAAGCTTGCTCAAAGAGGTAGTTTTTAAGGAGTGTCTTAAAAGAAGAAAGTGAGGTTGGGGGGCAGAGAGGTGTAGCAAGTGCATTTCAGAGCTTAGGACATAGACAACTGAATGCATGGCCGCCAATAGTAGAGTGATTAAAATCAGGGATGCTCAATAGGCAAGAATTAGACGAGCATAGATATCTCGGAGGATTGTGTGGCTGGAGGAGATTACAGAGATTGGGAGGGACAAGGCCTTGAGGGATTTGAAAACAAGAATGAGAACTTTAAAATCAAAGTGTTACTTCACTGGTTGCCAATGTAGGTCAGCAAGCAAAGAGGTGATAGATGAACAGGACTTGGTGTGAGTTAAGATACTGGCAGCAGAGTTTTGGATGACCTCAAATTTACAGAGGGAAGAAATAGGAGGGGGCCAAGGATCAATTCTTGGGAGACACCAGAGGTAATGGTGTGGGAGCAGGAAGAGAAGCCATTGCAAGTGATTCTTTGGCTACAATTAGACAGGTCAGAATGGAATCACTTGAGAGCAGTCCCACCCAGCTGGATGACAGTGGAGAGGCACTGCAGGAGGTCAGTGTGAACCATGTCAAAGGATGCAGAGAGGTCGAGATGGATGAGGGCAGTTGGTTAACCTTTGTCACAGTCACATGGGATGTCATTTGTGACTTTGACAAGAGCTGTTTTGATACTGTGGTAGGGATGGAGGGAATCAACCAATGAGTTCCAGGAAAATTGGGCACGGATTTGACGGGCGATAACACATTCAAGCATTTTGGATAAAAGGTTGGAGATGGAACTGTAGTTTGCAAGGACAGTGCAGGTGACAAATGAAAAGAGAGAGGCACAACACCTGAAGTGAGAGAGAACCATTCGTAATGTCTGCTAACATAGGAGGATGGAAGTTGAGTGATCAGCAGTTTCATGGGAATAGGATCAAGGGAGCAGGAGGTGATTCTCATGGACCAGATGAGCTTAGAGAGGATGTTTGGCCAGGTGAGCTAGTGGAAGGGAGGGACACAATAGAGGCAGTCAATTTTAGTGACAAGAAGATCCATACGCTCCTCATATTTATTGTTGAAGGTGAAGGCAGAGGAGACGGGAAGAGTGTTTAAGAAGATGGTTTGCAGTAGAGGAAAGAACCAGTGAGCTATCTTTGCATTCCAGGATAATCCTGGATATTCCCAGAATAGTGAGCAGTTAGTAAACAAGAACAGGATCCAACGTGGTCCAGCCAGATCTGGCAGTGGATGAATAGAACAGTTGCCCACTATATCGGTTCAAGTCCCTCATACCTCGGAGTTGAGGGAGTGGAGATGAGGGCTGTGGCGGGGAAACAGCCAGGCTGAAAGAGAGTAATGGTTATGTTGGAGACAAGGATATCAAAGCTGGAGGGACAGGTGCGGTTAAGCAAATCAGTAGGTGCAGAAATGTTGTGGCCAACAAAAAGCAGGAGTTCATCTTGGAAGGTGAAGCTTGGAAAATCTGACAAAAAGGAGAAGGCTCCAGCAATGTGGGAGTCTGTTGGAAAATAAAAGCAGATGACACCAGAGGTACAAACTCTCCGTGCTGATCACATACAATAGGGGATCCTTAAGCAGCAACCCACAACCTCTCCCATTGCTGGAAATGCTAGTGCATCCCTCCTACTGCAGCAGCAAGAGAAAATGGGAGTGGTGGTTAAGACCTGAATTGGTTTCAATCAGTTTTAAGATCACAAGGCTGCTAAGTACCCTGTAGAAACTTGAGGTGCTGTTCATTGAGCTTTCATTGAGTTTCATCGGAACAGTGTAGATGGCCAAGGACAGGGAGGCGAGAGTCTGGGTGGGGTAAAAGGTTAGGGTCACACTTGCAGGCAGAATGGGCATAATCAGCAAAGTGATCAGCCGATCTGTGTTTGAGCTCCCTGATATAGAGGGTAATACATAATGAGCAGGAAATACAGTCCTAGGTTGTAAATGGCTGTCTCACCCGGCAGGAATGTTTGGGGCTCTGAATGGCAATGATAAGGTAGGGGTGAAAGGACGGGTGTTGCATCCCCTGCACTTACATGAGAAGGTGCCAGGGGAACAAACATAGTTGAGGGCCCTGTTGGAGGGGAATCCTCATCTGAGAAAAAAATAACATTTCAGAAGTCAGGGTGAAAAGTAATAGCAAAGCAAATGTGATGTGAAACTGGAAAAAGGAAATGGAATCCTTACAGGGAGTGGAGTGAGGAGAAGAGTATAATCAGTGTTGCTGTGGAAGTCAGTGGGCCTGGAGTAAATAGCAGTGCATATTCTATTCCTAAAGATGGAGATGGAAAAGTTGAGTTGGGCCACATGAAGGTAAGAGAGGGACAAAAGCTAGAAGCAAAATTAACTAAATTCTCCAGCTGAAGGTGAAAACAAGAAGCAGGACCATCCAATGAATTAGAAAGTTTAAAATCAGTAATATGAGCCTATAACAGCTCTGGCTAAAGCAAGTAATGAGTGCAGAGTTGGAGTAAAAACAGGTTTAATCATTCATCCACCAAGTGCTGATGAGTGGTCAGCAGTCTACACTACTTAGCCATCTCCTGAACATCAGTCTCCTTGTACACTTGAACATTAACATTGCACATACTGGACACATTTGTTTTCTATTGAGACTGAGCAATTATCCTTGATATTGACTAGGTAACATAGATTTCAGTGAGGAACTTAGGAGAGGGGGCAGATGGATCTACAGCTGTTCGACCACAAATTACATAGTTTTGATACTCATACGTCCATCAATATGAGAGACACGAACAAGAGTAGCACCTGTTCAGACCTTGAAATCAGAGCTAAACCTTCAATACTGAAAGTAATTACAAGCATACAGTCCTAAACATCGATCAAAACACCAGAAAATACTAGCTTGTCACACATACAAATACAAATCTGCAGGAAAGACTGTCATTATTGGTGATGGATAATATTGGAATAGCTACTTGTTAGCTGTAGTGTAAGTATTCAGGAAAAATTGTACATCAGTCTTGGATATAGTTTTGTATTTGTTCAATGGCCTGGATGGTGGATTATAAAGTGGCTCCTTCAAGAACCTCTTAGTTTTGATATTAAACAGATTCAAAGGATTCAGAGTTATTTGAATGATTGGAACTTATTTTATAACACATACACACTAAGTCCCCATATTAATTCTACACAATTCCAATGTATTTTGCTGCTTGCAGTTTTGTTTACTTAAAAGACTAAATTAAGCTGCAGTCTAAAAAAAAGCTGAAATTGTAAAAGTAGCTGTAAACTTTTACCCACCTCTACTCAAGTAACTGAAATACATGGGAAATCACAGCCCTGATATTGTATATACGCCTTATGGCTCTCAAGCCCAGCCATCAATTCAATTTTATTGTACTCTAGTTACATTGCTCAGCAGTAATTCATTTATCTGAACCATAAGGATCTATTTAAAAGGTAAGAATGAATTAATAGCTGCTTCACAAATCAGGTTTTAGTGGACAATTGATGTATTGAAACAGACCAATTCATTTTTAAATTTAACAACTGAAATTTTCAAAGCATAATTTATGATGTGCAATATTTTTAAAACAGCAAATTTAATGAATTATTTCAGAAATATCTCATCTACTGCATTGATTCTGCAAAACAGGTACAAAAGGTAGTTTCACTGAATTTTTATTACAATGTGTAGAAGTTTTCATACTTTCAGTTTTTGGATACTTTTTTTGTTTTCTGTGTGATCCTAGCTGTCTTGCCCCAGCTAGTGATTATTTTTTAGCATTCATTTTCTAACTCTTATTTTGAAATCAACGTATCCATTTCAGGACAGTTTGATCATTTCAGATTTTATCAATTAAAAATCACAGGACTTGAGCTAACTTGAAAATGTGGGAAAACATTAAGCACACCTGTTGTAGGAATAACTTTAGAATCATACCATTACAATAAAATAATTATTGACATTGCAAACGGGCTAATGTATTTCGATTTTTATACATGTAAGCAAAGACCTGGGAATCCCATTTTACACCAATGGTTTGGTGTGTTGTGTTTGTTTATCTGAGGTTGCTATGCAGAAATTCTAGTTTGGAATGTGTTTGCTAGTTTTCCTTTTTGACTTGCATTTATATATCATAATTTAGGTAAGCGAGGATCGTGTACATTTTGTTATATCAAGAAAGACCAGAGAACATACCCCTGATATCTTGCAAGAGAGTGCCTGGAACAGCAGTAGCCCAGTCAGCCCTGATGAAAGAAACTTGCACAACAAGGTAAGGGCAGGGATATCCTATAGTCCTTCTTGATACTGTTGGAAGGATTGAATTGACTTGATATTGTTCAGTATAATGGCAATTGAAATATATCTTCTATCACCAAATAAAATATATTATGTATTATATATATAGCAGGAAGCATTAACAATGTTTTTAATTGTCTTAGAAACTGGAACTAAAGCCTTCAGGCAAAAAGGAATAGAATCTCTCCTTCACTGTTGAGGCTGATAAAGCATTATTCGGCAGATTGCACATTGCTATTTTGAACAGGATTGTGCACTTGTAACAGAGCCTGCCCTTCCATTTAAATTAGCGGATAGAAAATCAGGGAGGCTCTGTTACAGACGAGTCATCTTCTCTATACAACTTCCTCCCAATGCGCTGCCCGGATATGCATTATACCCAGATCATAAAGCCAAATATTTATCCCTGATGCTGTTGGGGAAATTTTGTACCATTCATTTTCTATTATACTGCATCTGCTAATGTGTTGTAAAAACAAAAGAATAGGAGATGGTGTAGACCATATGGCACCTTGAGCTTGCTCCACCATTCAATACAATCAAGGCTGATCTTCTACCTGAGCTTCATTTTCCTGCCCTGTCCCCATAAGTTGATACAAAACATATAGGGCAAAATATTACGCTCGGCGTGCGGGTGCACGACCGACATAAAATGACATGCGATGACGTCGGACAAGCATCCCAACATCATCGCGCAGTCTCGCAATATTTCGCCCAGTGGGCGCGCGCCAGAGTCAGCTGCGCACACGCCTATAACTAAAAGGCCTATTAAGGCCATTAAGAAGGTAATGAAATCCAAATTTACGCTGCCCGTCCAACCTAACAGTTGGTGGGTAGACAAAAAGGCCAAGCAGCCTTCACATTTTTTAGGAAACCTCATCCACAGGCGGGATGAGTTTTCCTAAAGCAAATAAACATCAAATAAAAATTTTATTTCTGAATTAAAAACATGCCCCAGCTCATGTGACAGAGTCACACGAGGGGACATGTTTTATGACAATTTTATTTCCTTTATTTTTTTTTGCCTCAGGGACATTGAAGCGTTCTTTCGTGTGCATGGCCCACTCACCCTCCTCACCTCGCCCGCACAGGTAGCACTGAGCACTGCTGCTCGCGTTCCACGTTGGGCCTTAATTGGCCTGCCCGTGTAAAATCGTGGTGCGTAGCCGATCGCAGGCAGCGGTCGGCTTCCCGACCGCCCCTGCCGAGCACCCCTACCAAGGGCAAAATCCTGCCCATAAAACTTGGAAGTATTATGAACTGTGCGCAGGATAGTGTAGAACTTCAAAAGGGCATGGACAAATTGGTGGAATGGATGGACAAGTGGCAGGTGATGCTCAGTGTAGAGAAATGTGAAGTGATTCATTTTGGTAGGCAAAACATGGAGAGACAATATAAAATAAAGGGTACAACTCTAAAGGAGGTGCAGGAGCAGAGGGACCTGTATATGTGCATAAGTCATTGCAGGCCCTAGGATGGGTTGAGAGCGTGGTTAATAAAGCATACAGTATCCTGTGCTTTATTAATAGGGGCGTAGAGTACAAGAACAAGATATGGGACACTAGTTCAGCCTCAGCTGGAATATTGCATCCAGATTCGGGTGCCACACTTTAAGAAGGATATGAAAGCATTTGGAGAGAGCGCAGAAAAGATTAATGAGAATGGTTCCAGGGATGAGGAACTTCAGTTATGAAGATAGATTGGAAAATTTGAGACTGTTTTCCTTGGAGAAAAGAAGGCTGAGAGAAGATTTGATAAATGCATTCAAAATCATGAGGGGTCTGGGCAAATAGATAGGGAGAGACTGTTCCCACGAATGAAAGGATTGAGAATGAGGGGGTGTAGATTTAAAATAATTGGCAAAAGAAGCAAAAACAACAAAAGGAAAAACTTTTGACGCAGCAAGTGGTTAAGTCTGGAATGCTCTACCTGAGAGTGTGGTGGAAGCAGGTTCAATTGGGGCATTCAAAAAGGAATTAGACTGTTATCTGAAAAGGGAGAATACCTAGGGTTATGGGGAGAAGGTGGGGGAATGGCACTAGGTGAATTGCTCATTTGGAGAGCTGGTGCAGACATGACGGGCTGAATGGCCTCCTTCTGCGCCATAACATTTCAGTGATTCTGTGATATCCATGAATGTACAGGAGATCAAAATCTATCCACTCCAGCCTTGAATAATGATGGACCATCCCAAGCCTCTGGGCTAGACAATTTCAATAGGTTCACAACCCCATGAGTGAAAAAATTTGTCCTCATTTTAATCCCAAATGATTGACCCCTTTATCCTGAGACAGTGCCCCCATGATCTAAATTTCCCAGCCAGAGGAAACAACCTCTTAGTGTCTATCCTGTCAAGCCCCTGCAGAATCTTATGTGGTGAGTCCCAGCACACACTATGAGCTGCATTTTACATGCCCCTGTCGGGCGTGTATTCGGCAGGGGACACATAAAATAGGACGAGTGCCCACCCCACCACTTCACACTCACCCCCAAGCTCACACCCATTTTATGAGGGGTGGGTGGGGGCCGAAATGGAAATTGAAAAAAACAGTCCCAGATTTGTACCAAGTGCAGTTGCAGGCAGGAAAAAGACGTTTTACCCACGGGCCGCAATGGTGGGTTTTCACACCATATCATTCCAATCTCACCTCATTAACATGCATTCCAGAAAATACGCCATTTTTCTGGCGGGCAGCCTCCCATTCGCCCACCACACCATCGCCTCGCCACCTCCTCACATAAGGTGCCATATTTAAAGTCCAGCCGTGCACACAACTCTCAACTCAGGACTGCTGCACAGAAGACATGGCCCCGAAAGGCAATAAGATTGCAGTCCCCCAATTCAGTGGCGTGTCCCTGAAATGCCTTTTGGACACCATACAGGCCTGCCATGATATCCTCAACCACCACTCTGGCCACAGGAGGGGGAGCAACATCATCAATCCGGATTGGGAGGTGATGGCAACAGTAGTCAATGCCAATGCTGCCGACAAGAGGTCAGCCATCCAATGTAGGAAGAGGATGAATGATCTCATCCGTTCCGCCAGGGTAAGTTAACCACCTCATCACTCTCACACACCCATCACACATCCTCTGGGATCTCGCACCTCAAGGGACAACACCACTAACTCTCACACACACCCTCACATCTCCATCAGACTCATACCCTCTCGCGCTCACGCCCTCATTGCTGTCCATGGCTCCGCTGACCACACAAACATTCCACGCAGTGCCATGTGTCCTGCTCACACCCTCTCCATCTGTTTTCATGCAGGAGAAGCTGGCTCACAACAGCAGGAAGAGGTCCCAGACCAGGGGTGGAGTGGCTCCTCACTCACTTTGAGGAGCGTGCCATCGCACTGACTGGTGAAGACGTGGACCATGCCTACAGTGACAGTAAAGTTGGCTGCGAGCACCCGTGTGAGAATCCTGCACCACTTCATCCCTCTCTCAACACAACTGTGAGTGCTCCATCTCCTGCTTTTGACTCTGCTGCCATGCACTAATTATCTCTACTTTGGTTCACAGGGAGCTCTGCCAAGCGACCAACACCCTCAACCAGCCAGTCCCTCAGCTCCATCCACATCCTCACCTCCAGCCAAGATGACACCTGCTTCATTGAAGAGCTGGAAATAAGCAGCCTGGAAAACCCGTCACAGCGCTTACCCACACCCTCCACCAGCACAGAGACACATACCTCAGTGGGACCTGGATCTACAGCAGGCTCGGGTTCACAATTTAGTGTTCACTGTATGGACACGTGTCCGTGGCAGGAGGATGCAAGCAAGCTCCCTGACACTCGGAGGACTGCAGGAAAGAAGCATCTGTGAGGTCCGAGTCAGATGACAAGCCTCTGAATTTGGCCTTCCAACTCAGAAGGCAGGGAAACATCACGCACAGTTATTGGAAGCCCTCAGCGGAATGGCACATGAGTTGGTGGAGTATGTCCGCCTCGTCTCTGATGAAGTGTGTCCAAATGTGCGCGTATGGAGGTCTCCATGGGAAGGATGGTGTACACCATGGAGACCCTGGTCCCTCAGAATGCAGAGATGTCCGCAGACCTGAACTCCATTGCGGTAGCCATAGGTGAGTTCCTGCAGTGGCAACACAAGAGAGAAACAGGGTCCCTTAACATCCCCCCAGATGCTCCTGTCCTCAAGGATTCAGGCCCGAGCCCTCAGACACCCAGGGGGAGGAAGAGCGGCAGCTAGACACCCCTGGGTCATCCACCCAGGAATTTCAGAGGCTGTCCTCTCCCTCCGAGTCCCCTTTGCCTGTGACCCCCTCAACCTTGTCCTCTGTTACTACAGAGGGAGCAGCTGGCCCACAGGAGGACAGCCAAAGCAAGCTAGGGCCCCCAAGGCCTCAGCTGTCCAGAAGTCATCAGAGGCAACAGGGCCAACCATTGCACAGACTTTCTCCACCCCTGCTGTGGATGTCAGGGCAGCACCTAGAAGAAGTGGTAGGCCTAGAACGGTTAAGATTTCTAACGCAAGTGGTTGCATGGGTGAACATATTTTGTCACTTTATAATCGGAAAATATATTCACTTTTACTGAATAATGTGTAGTAGTGTTTTTCAGCTACATATGCAGGCTTCACAAGTCCTCCTACTACATCCCCCCTTCCCTCCCACTAGCATTTCAGTTGCAGGCAGCCGGCAACGAGTGATTCTGGAGGGAGAAATGTGTATGTGGCAGAACCTTTCAGAGCCTCGTGCAAGCTCTCTCCCACACACGTGAATCCTTCCCATATCACACTCATTTCAATGTCCTGAGCATTTTCAATGCTGCCTGCTGGGGTTCTCTTTCAGTTGTCCATCTGAACTGACCTGCATCTCCGCCCACCCACTGACCACATTCCCATGCTGCACCTGTGCCCGCCCAACACGAGGCTCTTCTTACTTTCGAATTTGCAAGACGGTTGTAGTGAAGTATGTCTTCAGCTACCCGATCCTTTCCCCTCCTCCAGTCACCCATGTCCTTTCCCCCATTGCTATTTACTCCCCTGGCATCACCTTCTACCTCCCCACCATCACCTACCAGCCAGCACCCTTTTCTTTCCAGATGTCCAGGTGAACATGCACATTCCCTATCTTTCCAAGAATTCCACCCCCCACCGTCCACATTGACCTCCCGGACCTCTTCCTTCCCACCCCCAGAGTCCGTGTCTGTCTCCGAGTCCCTACCAAACACCCTCGCCATCCCTTCCAATGCTACCGTCACACCCTCACCCTCCCACCCTACCTGCTCCCTCTGCCCTCTCTTGTTCTCACCATTCCCTCCTACTATGCCCACCCTCATTTCACTCTCCAGGAGGCAGTCATTGACTCCACAGACCCCTCCCTTGCATGTTCACCTGGACATTCCCTCCCCCTTACTCCTTCCTCCCCCTTTACTTCTCACTCCCCATTTCCTCCTTCCCACCCCTCCGAACTCCTTTCTCCCCCTGGACTCCTTTCCCCCTCTGAACTCCTTCCCCCTTCCAAACTCCTTCCTTCCCCCTCCAAACTCCTTCCTCCCCCCTCCAAACTCCTTGCTCCCCCCAGACTCCTTCCTCTCCCTGGACTTCTTCCCCCATCCGAATTCCTTGCCCCCTCCGAATTATTTCCTTCCCCCAAACTCCTTCCCCCCTCCGAACTCTTTCCCTCACAGCTTCCTTCCCCCTTACACCTGCCTCCTCAGTTGTCACATTCCCCCACCGTTACACCCTCCTCCCCCAGTGTTCCCTCCCCCCAACCTCATTCCCCCGACACCATCGCTCCCCCCCACCCAACCTCACCCCGGTACATCTTCCTTTCCCAGTCAAACCTAAACCTACCTCTCCCACCCCCCGGTACAGCTTCCTGTCCCACTCACAGCTGGGCCTTCCTCTCCACCCTCTGGAAAATCATCTATAGCAACCCATGGCCAAGGCACTGATGTCCCCAAGCAGATCCTCAATGGTGACCTTCCACTTTCCGTGAGCTGCTTCGCAGCAGAGCCATGTCCATATAAATCCATCCAGCATGCAATGCACGTGTTCCTCCAGGATTCAGTAGCTGTAGGACTCCAGCACCTTCTGTTCCTCGGGTGTCCACGATGTGAGCAAGGCCCTGACAGTAAGTTCCAACTTCTGCATGTCAGACTTGTCAAGCTGTTTTCTGGGCCGGTGTGTTTTCCCACTAACGTGCGCAGTAAATTTGACGTGGGGGATGATTCTGGTGAGCAGGGCTTATAATGATATGCAGAGGTATTAAAATGATGTTCCCAACGTGTGGCGGCAGGAAAGGCGGCCCACCATTGACGGGCGGAGCGGACGATCGCAAACTGATTTCACGACAGAGTGAAACCAATTTTTGGCCTTCCCGCCATATTGTCCGCTCATGCCCACCATGACACCCAAAGCCAACGGAGGAGAAAATTCTGCCCTCTGCCTGTGTCTGTGGCAGAATTGAAAAAAATCAATTCCAGCAGTTTCAATCGTTGTTTGTTGACATAGTTTGTTGACTCTTATTAGAGCATTATTAATGCTTGCCTGCTTTCCACAGCCTATCATTATCACAGTTGGGAGTTTTAAATTAACAGTTTGATTGACAGCTCAAAGAGGCTATTAAATCAATAGCTGTCTTTGATGTAGGGTTTATAAATACAACTGCTTCTTTTGTTAAGGGATTAAGTACTTGAGGGGATTTAAATGTATTCAGTGGGCTTTCATGAATGGGACCATTTTTTATATATAACGAGGGCTGCAATAGATATTTAGAGCTTTATTTTATTTCATCCCAATATGGCTCCAAAGGTCTGCCTATGGTGGATATAGGGTGAGTCAGAATGGAGGGTATAATGGCAAAGGGTGGTGGGTGGGGTTCATGGGTTTGCATGAGTTGGCACTATGTTGGCATAGGGGCAATGAGGGGCCATGGGAGGTGGAGGTCATGTGTTGGCATGAACTGGCATGGTTGGAGTACAGGGAGTCAGTAGTGGGGTGTGGGTGTGTGAGGGGTGAAGGCTAGAGGACCTAAAACATAAGCAAACATCTTGGACAAAGTCACAGAGAACGAGGATGGGCCTTTTAAACAGTCTGCCCAATTGGCACTCAGCAGCCTGGAAATTTCCCAATTCACACAACCCGACAGGCAGGAACAAAAATCCAGGCCATTAAGCTAGGGATTTTGCAAAAATTACACTTCATGCAAAATAGGATAATCCTCGACACAAGGGGACCTGTGAATGAAAAATGGAGGAAAAAGACCACAAAATTTAATCAAAACATATATTTAAGGGAATTGCTTTATTCTATAATTGCTGTGCCCTAACTTCTCACCAAATGCAGTGCAAGTAATTTGTAAACAAAAATTCAGGACATTGGGCAACAAAATGATCATTACGCGCGGGTCTTCTGTAATGAAGTGCTTGTTAGCCTAAATTTCTACAAATATTTACCTAATTGTGAACAAGAAGGTCAGTTAATGCTGATGTCTATCATTGAAAATTACTAACAGAGGTTAGAGTTGCCGGAAGAGTGGCTTAGACAGTGATGTAAAAATGTCAGTGGAGAGTCGCTGAGTTTACTCAGATGTATTTCAAGATAAACAATGTCTGCTCTGGGCCTGGATTTTATCAGTGATTATTCAGCTTTCAAGTACATGTTTATAAGATGATTCTTTCACATTTGCATTCAGTCCGATTCTCAAGATAAAATAGTTTGTGCTCAGTAATATCTGTATTGAAGCGGTAAGTCCTGGAAAGTTTTCTAAAACATTGACTTTTTAAAATGTCCATTAGCCTGAAGGGTGTCAACACAGGGGAAATTGCCCCACCTTTCAATTTTGAGTAAATGTTAGCCCAAGCATTCGCAAATCAGCATAGCAAGACAGTGTAGTTGGCCTTGATTTTGAGCCAGAAGGGTATGGGTTCATGTCCCACTGTGTAGGCTTGAACACATAATCTAGGCTGACACTTTAGTAATGAGGGAGTGCTGCACTGTTGGATGAGGCCCCAGCCTTAAGATCTACCGCAAAGTGCTACAACGCCACCTTTAGAAGAATATCTCCTACTGAACTAATGTGGAATTTCCTCCATCTGCCATCCCCATCGTTGTACTGATATAACTTGATACAAAATTAAGGACAGTTTGAACCACCCACTAAGTGTTGGGTTTATATTGGTCAACTCACTTCACATAGACCCTTACAACAAGCAGAGAGCTCATGGGTTATATCCTATCAGATGGAAAGGCAAAAATGTGGCCCAGGCCTCCATTTTTTCAATTCTTCGGACAAGCCAGAATCTTAATAACTGTTGTAAAATCTCTTAATTTAGAGACATAGGCCAGAATTTTACGTTGCAGGATCGGTCACACGGCCAACCCGATCTCGCGTGAAATTGTGCGAGAGGACATCGGGCACGCGTCCCAACGTCATTGTACTGTCGTGCCCATATTACAGTCGGCAGGTACGTGCCAGAATTAGAAGCACACCCATCAACAATTAAATGGACAATTAAGCCAATTAAAAAGGCAATTGACTGAAATGTTACGTTGCCCGTGTCATTTTGCAGTCAGTGCACGGGACAGGCAGCCATCCCATTTTTAAGTGAAACTCAATCCAGGATAAAAGTTGACCAGAGCCATGGCTCTGTGAGTAGGTAGGATGTTTAGGTGATAGTTGGTTGTAGGTACTTTTCTGACAGCTATTTGCATTTTCTGTGTTTTCTGGAGGACTGTTTGACTTACCAGCTTTCTCAGAGGCTTTCTGCCGAGTGCACCTTTTAGGGCACTATCCTGTGTCATTTGTATTCCAGCAAATGGGGATTATCTGAACCACTGGAGGGGCCTCCTCCCTGAGGAGGAGAGGGCCAGAAGGGAGGGAGGGCTGGTGTCCACAGGCAGCATCCCAGAGAACAACCTGTGGAAAGAGTGGTGCAGCCAGAGGGGTTGCAGGGCCAGCAGGAAGTACAGGCAGATGGGTCCGCAGAAGACGCCATTATCCTGCAGCGAGAGTTTACAGCTACCTGGACATGTCAGAGGTCCAGTACCGAAGGAGTGTCCATCTCTCTAAGGAAACTGTGACCTCCATTTGCCAGATGATTGGCCCAGAGATCACCCCAAACTGTGTTGGTGGCCATCTGATGCCAGTGGCTCTTAAGGTGACAGTGGCCCTGAACATTTTTGCCTCCGTTTCCTTCCTAGGATCAGTGGGAGATCTATGTGGTCTGCTGCCCACAGCTGCATCAAGCTGGTCACTGACTCTCTGTTCAGACGGGTGATGAACTTCATTCATTCCCGGACCGACAAAGCCAGCCAGGCTGAGTGAGCCAGAAGCTTCGTGCAATTGTTGGCTTTCCCCACATCCAGGGAGCCATAGATTGCGCTCATGCGGTCATAAAGGCACCAGCGGGTGAGCCGAGAACCTTCATCAACAGAAAGGGGTTCCACTCCATCAATGTCCAGATTGTGTGTGACCACAGGACACAGCTTTTGCAGGTCTGCACCAGGTACTTGGGCAGCTCCCATGATGCGTACATCCTGTGGGACTCCCAGATGCCAAGGCTCTTCGTTGCTCCAGCTCGGTTGGGTGGTTGACTCCTGGGTGACAAAGGCTATCCACTGAAAAGGTGGTTCATGAGGCCACTCAGACACCCAAGGACAGAAATGGAAGAGGGGTACAATAGAGTCATGCCTCCGCAAGGGCAGCAGTTGAGAGGACCATTGATCTGCTCAAGATGAGGTTCCGCTGCCTGGGCCAATCAGGAAAAGCACTTCAATATCCCCCAGAGCGCATCTCACTTACTGTTGTGTGCTGCGCTCTGCACAATTTGGCTCTGTCAAGGGGGTACCTTTTGGAGGATGAAAACAGTGAGGCAGCTCCCCAGGCCGCAGAGGACATCTCAACTGACGGGTCTGATGAGGAGGCAAAGGAGGCCCAGGGTGAGGACGTGGCTGCAGAAGTGATGAACCTTGTGCAAGGCAGGGAGTCCAGGGAGGTCCTGATTCCCTGTTCACTTAGCTAAGCATCCAAGGCTCGGCTTGAAAGTGAGGGCAAGAGTGACACCTCCTTGCTGAATGTTCCTGATGAGGCCACCCTGTGACCCTTACGTCAGCTAACTGCCTCTGAAATAAAGTTTGCAGCCCTTCCTGTCTGTCACAAGCCATTCCCATACCAAACACCTATGAGAAACATAAAGCACCTTCAGACCACGAAACAGAATAACGCTTTTCAATGGTCAAGTGACCTTTAATTGGCCAGCCAGCGTGAAATCGCCTCCAGGTTGCATTCACGGGCAAGGGCGCATAACGCATCCATTTCTGGGCCCGCTGATCGCATGCACATGATGTGCGTAAAAATCAGGCCATAAAGTCAGCAGGGAAGGCATTTAGATATAAACAGGTATTCTTGCAGAGATTGTCACTTCAATTCTGAGATAAATGTTCATTTCTCTGGGCTGCAAGGAACTTACATGAAATGTGCTGAGGGCGTCTCAACCGAATTTCTGATTGAAATAGGTCCACAGCACAAAACTGAATGGAAATCTAACACAAATTGGGTTTAATCGAAAAATGAACAAGGATTACCTTTATGGGAAACATAAAAATAATCATGTTAGTCTTTTAATGTTAGAATTTTGACTTTTTCTTGGCATAGTAGTAGGAGTTTTACCTTACATACTGCATATCCAACCCGTGCTAAAATATATGTAATTTGAAACGAGCTAATAACCGGAGGCTTGGAAAGATTCAGTAGTATGAAGGCTTCATGCTGTGGTAACCTTCAATTCTAATTTCAGAGATGTCTACAAGTTGTCCTCCAATGGATGTCACAACTGAGTGATAGCCTGTCTTGTGAAGCAGAGGGCATGAAGATGATTACTTTCAGACATACCCCTGTTCAGACACTTGGGCCCGGATTTCCATCCCAGGGTCAGGTTTGCCGAGTTGGGAGATTTCCTGGCTCAGCAAAGCTGACCCTTAAAAATACCTGCCCGCAGGTCGGAGTTTTGATGGGGAATGGTGGCAGGCTGAAATAGGAGTTGGAACAGGGGACCCAGGAATGAGCACAGAGGCTGCTGGGTGTGAGCTGGGCTGGGCATAAGGCCTACCTCTGTGCTCTGGCACTGTGTTTAAATAAATAAAAGAAACTGAGAAACATCCCTCCAGCCCTAACCCCTCAATCCCCCACAGACTCCCTATGCCCTACACATGCCAACCTATGCCAACCCATGCCCCCACCCACTTCCATGGCCCCTCACACCCCCAGTGCCAACCCATACCACCCCACCCACCCCCCTTTGCCTCCATACCCCCTATGCCAACCCATGGCCCTCTACCCAGCCCCCATTTTACCTGACCCCTAAGTCAACTTAGTGTCAACTCATGCCAACCCATGCTCCCCCACCCATCAACCTTTGACCTTACCCCCTCCATGCCAACTCATCTACTTGGACAGTGCCTGACAGCTTTGACATTTCCTGGACACTTTTGGCAGCTTTCATGGCTTTAACGTTTCCTAAACAGGTTTGACAACTTTGACACTTCCTGGACAGCTTTGACAGCTGGACAACTCTTTAACAGTTCCTTAACAGCTGGGCAGCTCTTTGACAGTTTGATAATCCAGTGAATTTGTGTGTAAAATATGCATATTCATGGTCACTTTTAACAATCCCAAAGAGCGCCTTACTTCTCCCAAAGATATCCTGGGACCATATCCAAAGGGTACGCAAACGAATTAACCAATTTCAGATCTCCTCTAACTGGTCGAATCTGCACATTCCGGGTTTTACACTCCTGGCCTTCCAAAATCCGACTTCAGTGGAGGCAGCTGGCAAGTTAACTGGCCAGCTGCCTCTGCGAATCATGCATGCCTGTTTTTTTTAAACAGCCTTCCCAATTTGTCCCTCCCGTCTCAGATATTTCATTGTACATACCCCCCAGGTCTCTCTGTTCCTGCAGCCTTTTAAAACTGCAGAATTTATTTTATATTGCCTCACCTATAATTCCTACCAAAATTTATCACTTCACAATTCTCTGCATTAAATTTCATCTGCCTGTTTCACAATATGTCTATGTCCTCCTGAAGGTAGTTATCATCCTCCTCATTGTTTAATACATTTCAAAGTTTTGTGTCATCTCCAAAATTTGAACTTGTGCCCTATGTAGTCAAATCCAGATAATAAATATTTAGGAAAAAGTAGCTTTAAGTCAGAAAATCACAATTCCCCTGATTTCCCAACTGGAAATTTTGAAGGATTGACATGTGCAGGCCAATATTGCAGCAGGGTTCCTGGGACTTGACATCTGAGAAGTAAGTAGCAGTTATAGTCATCAAATTTTATGTTTTCTGTTAAATTTTAACTAAATGCTTTCGCCCCATCTCTATATGCACCAGTTATTTCTTCTGGGAATGGTTACATTTTTGTTTCTGTTTGGTACCCATGTTTAATGTCATAATTCTTGGTGCTGAGCACAGAAATTACTTGGCAGTGTCAGACCATGCTGGATATTTCAAAGGATGGATCTTTGAGGGGGAATCACCAACAATGTGTAATGACACCTGGGGCATTTTGCTGATATTTAACAAGGCTCAGTATCTGCATTTACAGGGGAGTACGGCCCAGATTTTCGCCACACCATAGAGTCCCTTCGTTGTGGCAAAAGTCCCAGAAATGGCTGAAATTTCTAAGTCCCGGCATTCCAGACCCGGCATATGCTATCTTTACAGGGGCGAGGCTTTATTCAAAGGGACAAAGTGTATAAAAGTTAAGAGCAAAACATACAAACATCTGAATTAGAAGCAGGAGTAGGCCATTCAGCCCCTTGAGCCTGCAATACCATGCAATAAAATCATGGCTAGTCTGATTGTGGCCTCAACTCCACTTTCCTTCCTACCCCTTATACAAATATATAAATTAGGAGAACTAGAATTAGAAGAAGCTATGCCAAAACTTCATAAGACACTAGTTAGGCCTCAGCTGGAATATTGTAGTATTCAATTCTGGTCATCACATTTGGAGAGTGTGCAAAAGAGATTTTCTAGAAATGTATCAGGGATAAGGGGCTTCAAAAATAATGTGGAGAGACTGGAGAAACTGGGGTGTTCTCCATAGCACAGGAAAGGTTAAGGGGAGGTTTAATTGAGGTGTTCAAAATCGTGAAGGGTATTGATATTGTAATTAGGGAGAAATTGTTTCCAGTGGCAGAAGTGTCAGTAACTAGAGGACACAGAATTAAGGTGTTTGTCAAAAGAAGCAGAGGTGACATGAATTTTTTTTTAACAGCTAGTTGTGATCTACAATGTATTACCTGAACAGATAGTGGAAATAGATTTAGCAGCAACTTTCAAAAGGGGGTTGGATAAATATTTGAAAAAATATGCAGAGCTATCCAGAAAGGGCAGGGGAGTAGGACTAGTTGGATAGCTCCACCAAAGAGCTGGCATAGGCATGATGGGCTGAATGGCCTCCTTCTGTGCTGTATCATTCTATGATTCATGGATTTGCTTTCCTTGATGCTTCTGGCTGAGTGAAGGTTGCAAAATCATTACAGCTTGACGAAGAACAACTCAAAAATTGTTAGTAACCTGATGTGCCACAGTGGCAGTTGTTGCAGGATTATAAGATTGAATTCACCAATTACAGTAGATTCCTTTGTAAAGATTGCTGGTATGACTCAGTCTTGGATGTAATCCATCTCAGAAATAGAAATCTCACATGCAGACACTCTGGGCGGAATCATCCCAGATTTGCACTAAGTGGGTGGGAAAAATAGCGTCTTTTCACGCTGTATTGTCCTAAACCCACCGTGTTAATTATGCATTCACGAGAAACACGCCGTTTCCATGGCGTGTGGGCTCTCATTCATCCACCACGCCATCACCTTGCTGCTTCATCAAGCCAGGCACCGTATTTAAAGACCAGCTGCACGCACACCTCTCAGTGCTTCCAGACCAGGACTACTGCAGGGAAGATGTCCACGAAAGGCAAAAAGACTGCTGCCCCCAGGTTTAATGATATGTCACTGGAAAGCCTTTTGGACGCAGTAGAGGTGTGCCGTGGTGTCCTCTACCTCCACTCTGGCCACAGGATGGGCAGCAATGTGGCCAACCAGGAGGCGGTGGCAGCGGTGGTCAGTGCCAACACCCTCCAAAAGGGGACAGCAACCCAGTGCCACAAGAGGATGAATGATCATTTCCATTCCGCCAGGGTAAGTCACTCTTCTCATCACTCTCAACCCACACACTCACAAACCCATCACACATCCACAGGGCCCTCACTCACTGCCGGTTCAAGGGACATCACCATTTATTCTCTCACACACACCGTCATTGTCCTCATCCCGTCCATGGGACCACTCACCACCCACACGTGCCAGGCCTATTTATCATCTGCTTACAGTCTCTCCATCTCTATTCATGCAGGACAAGCTGACACACAACAAAAGATAGAGGTAGCAGACCAGTGGAGGAATGTCTGAAATCAAGGTCTTCACGGAATTTGAAAACAGAGCCATCCAACTGGCCGGTAAGGATCTGGATGGTTCCTGTGCTGATGGTGAGGTCGGTGATGTTCTACCAAGTGAGGATCCAGCAGTGCAACACCCATCAGACAACCATGCAGTGAGCAATGTGTCCTGTTTCACAGGCCACTGCCATGCTCTAATTATCTCCCTTTGCTTTTGCAGGCACATTTGTAAAACAGCCGATGGAGTCCACGGCACAGGGCCTCTAATCAAGCCC
This sequence comes from Cetorhinus maximus, assembly GCF_964194155.1. Taxonomy (NCBI): domain Eukaryota; kingdom Metazoa; phylum Chordata; class Chondrichthyes; order Lamniformes; family Cetorhinidae; genus Cetorhinus; species Cetorhinus maximus. The sequence continues at coordinate 143,839,695 of NC_135879.1, read as the reverse complement.
CGAAGAAACCTCTGAAGAGGAATCTAAAGGCACCCTCCCTGAAGTCCCGTCACAGTGCTCGCCCACACCTTCCACAGCGCAGAGACACACACCTCGGTGGGACTTAGCTTTATAGTAGCCTCGGGATCACAACCTGGTGAGCACATCGCACTTTCTGATCCACAGCAGGCAGCGGCCGGGACTTCCCAGGTCCCCGACACTTGGTGGACTGCTGGAGGCCAGAACATTGCTGAGTCTGAGTCAGATGACGAGCCTCTGGACTCGCTCATGGCACAGTTGCTGGAGCTGCAAAGGCAAGCTCTGGAACATCAGGAAGGGATGTCCGCTGTACTCCTCAGATTGCAAGGCATGATGGAGGAGTCCGTCTGCCTTCAGGCTGAGGTGATAGGGCCGGCATGCCAACGCACTGAGGCCTGCACTGTTAGGATGGCGGCCACCATGAAGACCTTGGTCCAGGACGTCACTCCTGCACTGCTGCGCAAGCTCAACTCCATCACTGCCACCATGGTTAGCCTCGAACAGTGTCTACTGAGAGGGGTGTGGGGCAGCTCAATCTCATTCCAGCTACCCTTTCTCCTCAAGGAGGCAGCCAGAGGCCATCAGGTACCCATAGGGAGGAGGATCAGCAGGTGCACGCCCCAGGGCCATCCACCCAGGTGACTCTAGGAGTGACCGGCCCATCCAAATCTTCCTGTGACCTCAGCAGCACCAGCTCCACAAGCTGAGGAGGATGCCACTGCCACACAGCAGGACCCTGAAAGCAGGCCGGGGCTATCCAGGTTTCGGCCCTCCCGAGGACGCCCACCAAGGTCATCACAGATATGGTGTAGCAGTCAGCAGGCTGCCTCCACCTCCACTGTGGATGGCCGGGGAGCACCAAGACGTAGCGGCAGGTTAAGAAGATGTAGTTGCACAGCCTGCGCAAGGGTGTTAATCACTTGTACATAATGTTCACTATTGTCAATAAGCTCCCAAGAATGTCTCCCTGCCTGTGGCTCCTTGTTCTGATGAGCAGTGTCCATGTCACTCAGATGTGAAACCTCTCTGCACAAGGTAAAGGCAGGTGTCTCAGTCCAGGGCCTCTTCCCTGTGCTTTGTGCAGCCTTCAGACCAAAGTGATGGTCCAGCCTCACATTCACTGGACACATTAGTGATGCCTGCACCTGCTCGTCATTGCTGCCAGAATGTTGTGGGCAGACGGCACAGAGTTCCGTCATTCTCTCTGTGCTCTCAGCACCTTTGAGGTGAGACTGGCCCCCATCTCTTCAACATCTGTGACCAGTGACACTGTGCTCCTGAAGGGGGCAGGTGCAGAAGGCGGACAAAGAACCAGGTGCATTTAAAGTTTCATGGCTGCGTCTTCATGATATGACCCTGATCACAGAGCGCAAGCGAGCTGCCCTCAGCCAGACAGGAGTCAGACACTCTCAGAGGCTGTGTGAAGATTTATGGAGTTTCCTCACTGCATGTCGTCATCGTCTTCCAGTAATTGAGTGACTATTAGGGCCTCCAATGCATCGCCATGACAGGAGCATTATCACAGAGGGTATTTTCACTGCCGTAAGACAGACTGAAGTCAAACATTCACAGATGCAATGTGAGGATCTATGGTGTCTCCTCACTGCAAGTCGTCATCATCCTCCAAAAATCTAGCAGCTATGAGGACTTCCCAAGCATGCCTGGCTTGTCTGCCCAGTGCAAGGGCCTCATCCCCGTCATCGTCGTCTTCTCACCAACATCCTCATCGGCATCCTCCTCATCCGAGGAGACCTCCATCTCCTCCATCTCTTCCTCAGCCAGCTCCTCTCCCCATTGCAGCGCCAGATTATAAAGGGTGTAGCAGGCAATGCCAATGTGTGACGCCCTCTGTGGACTGTATCGCAGGGCTTCACCAGACCGGTCCAGGCACTGGAACCTCATTTTAGGAATCCTGATAGTCTGCTCCATAAAGTTGCGAGTTGCAGCATGAGCCTCATTATACCTTCTCTCTGCTGCAGTCTGAAGCCGCTGCACATGTGTCATCAGCCACGTCCTCTGCCCTTGTCCTGAGGAGCCAGCCCTGCAGCCTCTGTGAACCCTGAAAGACTTCAGGGATCTGTGACTGACTGAGAATGTAGCAGTCATGAACACTCCCTGGAAACCGTGCGCAGACCTGCAGGATGTGTTTGTGGTGATTGCATACCGCTTCATGTTCAGCGAATGGGATCCCTTGCGGTTGACATAGTTGACTGATTGTTGCCATGGAGATCTGAGCGCCAGGTGAGTGCAGTCGATGGCACCCTGCACCTGTGGGAAAGCTGAGATCTGGGCAAATCCAATCGCTCTTGCATCCTGGCTTTCCTGGTCCTGGGCAAAATGCACAAAGTTGTGTGCTCTCGCAAAGATGGCATCCGTGACCTCATGGATGCATTTGTGGGTGGAGGCTTGTGATATCCCACAGAGGTCACATGTGGAGCCCTGAAAGGAGCCACTGGCATAAAAATTGAGCACCGCTATCACTTTCACAGTCACTGGCAGTGGATGCCCTCCACGTCCCAGTGGCGCCAAATCCTGCAGCAGGTGGCAGATGTGATCAACCAGTTCCCTAGACATGTGCAGTGTTTGACGACACTAGTTCTTGGTCATCTGCAGGAATGAAAGGCGCCGTCTATAGACTCTGGGCCTAGCTAGGCACCATCCAGCAACGGCTCACTATGGCTCTTTGGCATCCTGTGTGGAGCCCCAGCCGCCCATTCCTCCAGAACGTGCTGCTCCGCCTTCTGCACAGCCAGGAGCCTCAGTCGCTCTCTTCTCTGTCATCTTTGCTCTCTGCACACCATGAGGCATACAGCTAGTTCACCAGGCTCTATGATCCTGATGTACTCTTCCTGCAGGATGAGAGACGCATGGGTTAGCTTGTGTATACTAAGAACCTGTCTTGGTTAAGTAGGAAGCCGCTTAATGGACCCCAGAGAGTGCTGGCCTCCACCTGGATGGCCAGAGTTTAGTGCACTGCATGGCTGCCCAAAACCCCACCCACCTCTGCCCCACTCCACCTGACCGATTGGTGGCAGCTTTGCCCACTGGACTACATGCTGTGCTCTCAGCTCAGGCACAGACATTCTCCTAACCCGCACTGCAAGGCTGCACTGTTAGTTTTGGGGAGACTGGCCTAAACCGAGATGACAACGTTGCAAGGGGCTGTGAGCATCACAACCAGTGACTGCTCCATGGCCAGCTTTAGCAAGGAAATTGTACAATGTTCCCAGTCGTCCAACTGTTCTGCAGTCCACTAAAATGCTAATTTCTTTGCAGTCTGTGCCGAGGGATGTAAAGCTCTGGAGCACTTGGTGGCACTTTGATGCCTCTGCGTTGCTTGAGTGGGCAGAGAAGCTAGAGGCCTGACTCCAATCATACCAATGTGGCTGCAGCTGAACTGTCTCATTTGCAGAGCAATGGTCACTTTATACAAGGTGGCCCTAATGCGTGGCTGCTTCCCTCACCCACTGATCCCTCCCACCCTGCGCATGCTTGTGCACTACCTTCAACTGCAGGGCAGCACTTGCCCCCCCACTAAGTTGCCTCAACTGCAGGGCAGCCCTTGCCCCCTCCAACTGCCACAGCGCACCTCAACCTTGAAGTCCAGCAGGTCTCCTGGGCGAGGGCTCTGTAATGTTACTGTGTCCTCACCTCTGAGTTCCCGTGAAAGCGCACCCCGCCAAGCACACGCCTTTTATATGCTGTTATGAAACACATCGGCGTAATGGGCGATCCAGTAGGCTTATAATGATATGCTGATGTATTACAATGAGGTTCCTGACATCCAATGGCGGAGAACGCGGACCACCATCAGCGGGCAGAGTGGACAATCGCAAATTGGTTTCACGATGTCATGAAACCAAATTTTGGCCTTCTTGCCATACTGTCCGCTCACACCACCTAACACACCTGACTCCAGCGAGATGGAAAATCCTGGCCACTAGATGATGAGCATTCCTTTATATCATGCATCCTAAAGACAGCACTGTGAAGGCTCCACTAGATTATTGGGAACAGCTCTCTTAATAGCATTAAAAAATTGATGCATTTCTTGTCTTGTCACTTTTATTTATACTTTAGCCTAGCAGTGCTCCTTTTCTGATGCAATTTGTAGCCTGGATAGTACTTCTGTATTATACAACTCCAATATCATAATTCTCTGCGGTAGAATTTCTGTTGCTAGTTATTACACTCAATTTTTCAGGTCAGTGTGCGGCTGAGTTTACTTTCTTCCTGATTTTCTATGCTATTTTTACACACTTCTCCTTAAGGGTCTAACAGTTACTGGCATTCCAAAACCATCCCCAAATTGTTAGCCTTGATGTATGAACCGAGACAGCGATTGTTTATAGATTTTTCATCCGATTCTAATTTCTTCTACATCTCCATAAACTTATTTCCATTAGTCATTGCTGGATAATAACCAGCAGTGGGATCTTGGATGTTTTTCTTCACTACCCTAGTCTAGAAATGTTGAGACTAATTGTAGCATAACTCTGCTATCTCAGCGCAGACCAGAGACCAAGGGTTGGATGGGGGTCCCAGCCCTGCATTGTTTTGGGAATAGTCACCCCGACACGCGATTTTGGCATGCTGTTGAATTAATGGCCAGAGGTTGTGCTTATCATCCAATTAAGGATGGCAGGTGGGCTCCCGAGGCTGGAGGCCCAATAGGAGGACCTCCAATGATGACACTTCACCATCCAAGTTGGGAGCTGCCAATGCCTGCAGAGAGAGAGAGAGAGAGAGGACGGCTCACAGTGGAAGTTTCCTGTCTGGAGGCTGCCTCCTCTCACTGGCTGTGTTTTGGCCGCAGTGTGCGGCCTGCCTTAAGCATGGGAGAAGGGCCTCAATAAGTCTCATATTTGCCTCAATTGGCTACCCGCTACTTGTGGTTGGGTAGTGATATGCCCTCAACTTGACCTTTTCAAAAGGAGTGGGAAGGGGCCAGCAGGCCAGTATGCTGGCCAATAACACTGGATTTTGGGCCCGTTCCCCCTCAAGTCCCTTCTCCGTTGACATTTGAAAATCCTGACCCAAATGTGAGCCCTTCTGATCTGTATTGTTCAGTGCTGTGCCAAATGGTGCCTTTACTCACTGGGTCATTGGAAGCTGTTCCAGTATTTTAATTTCTTCTAAATCTATTAATCTTCCATTTGTGACATAATTTGTAGCTTGGATAGCTGAGTTGTACATTTCCTCGTGTTTCACACTGCTCACGTTAGCAGCTTTTGCTGAATCTGTACTGCAGCCATCTGGGAACATTAATTGGAAGACTAATTGATGACACAAACTTGACATGCAGGAGAGACAGAAACTCAGTATTACAGTGAATAACTGCAGAAGTTAGACAAATAATATATTTACATTTTTTAAATGCAACAGAAGAAAGTAAATATTGAATAATATTTATATTTCTGAAATACTATCTCATAAAAGCCAAAGGCCATAGGACCATGTTATTGGGCTAAAAGTGCTACTATTGGAAGTAATTTAAACACATTTTATTATGGTACATAACATCAAGTTGTCTGTGTCGTCTCTAGAACTTTCTTCATTCCTTCACATGCCATGAAAAGATCGTCAGTGTTAGCAAGGAAGTCCATGAGTCCTTGGGAATGACAGTATCAGGAGGTCTGCTGAGCAAAGGCTGGGATCTCCCAATCTATGTTACAAACGTACATCCCAATGGGTGCTTGGGGAATGATGGAAGAATTAAAAATGGTAACCAAGAGCTCGTTGTAAATTATTTATACGATTGTATGTTTTACACCATGCATTAATCATGTGTTCATTTAGCATTTATTGTACATGCATAAATCTGTTCTTCTTTCTAGATCCTTGATGTTACAGTTTAAGTGAATATTTTTTTGTTTTATTTTTAATTTATAAGCACTTCAATTCCTTTTAACACAATCTTTGATAACTCTTGACTGGAGTATTTTTGACAATGTAGGCAGGAAATTCTGCAGAGTTTTCAGAGGGGGTGGAAATGCAGCAGGATTTTACTTCCATCCACCACTTTGACCTTGCAACAAGCCTGTCCCAAACTGTACCTGGCCATCTTGAAAGCGGGAGCTTTAGGCCTTTACTAACCAAACAAAAAGTTTCAACTTATGTTTATTTTTACAATCCTCCATCCCTGCAGGGAACTTTGGACAGTATTTCAAAGGTAATCAATCCCTCTTAAAATTCCCAGGAATGTCAGGACAGCTCCCAAAATGCTATTGGAGTGTAAATGAGGAAAGGAAAAGTTGCAATCTGTGTCTAAAATTAAAGTTAGATGGGCTGGAATTTCAGCAAATCCAGGTTCTGCCCTAATTCAGACTTGATGATGCCCTGGTGCTTCCATGGCTGTCATTGTATCTCCTCTCTGCTTCCGTTCTGGGTGTCCTCACTGGCATCATGCGCTATCTCTTCAATGGGTAACCCTTGTCACCGAGAAGCATCCATCCAGGGTATCAGGGCCGCTGAATAGGTCTGGCACCTGTGAGTTTCACAGAATGAAGACGTCGTGGCCACTGGCCGGGTGCCTGGCGCATGCATACTTGCATGATCCAGCAATGATGATCACAGACTAGCTGGACATTTCGATGACTGGAAGCCCTTCCTGTAAATAAAGGCGCAGGGCTGTCCCGCAGGAGTCTTTATGGTGATGTGCATACAATCAATGTCTCCCTGTGCCTTGGAGAAACTTGCAATCGCCACAAACCCTGTGGCTCTATCCAGTTGACTCTGCTTGTCCAGTATGAAGAAGATGTAATTCCCTGCCCTTCGAAACATTGCATCAGTAAAGGCCTTGATGCAGTGCTGTGCATCAGGCTGCATTCTCTCACTGAGGTCTCGACATGCTGCCTGAAAGGAGCCTATCATGTAGAAGTTGAGTGCGACCTTTAGAAGTACAGGCATCGGTCGACCCCCAATGCCGTTGGAGGAGATCTTCCCTGGTGGCACGTCACAGAGTGGTGTGATTGTGGCTCTTGAGAGCCTGAGTGCCCTCTTGCATTGTGTCTCGGACATCTGCAGATAGCTCAGTCTCTGCCTATATACTCGAGGGGCTGCATTAAGCCGTCTATGCCTCGTCTGAAGATGTATGACAGCTTCGTCACCTTCTGGGTTTGGTGCAGCTCTGGCACCTTCATGCAACACCAGAGCATCCTGGACCTCCCTTCTTCCTCTCACTCTCCTCCTCCTCTCCTCCTCACTGGAGGTTGTATCACCCACAGAGACCACAATCCCCATTTTTTGCCTAGTTTAAAGCCTAGGGTGATGAACAAGGTCTAAATGGACCTTTAGCAGGAGGAATAAGGCCCCTAATTAAGATAAGTTTTAATGCAAACTCTGCTTCTTGCATGAAGCACTTCCAATAGTCACAGAACTCTGAACTGCTAAGCTGAAACTCAGGGCTCAGCTGAAGCTTTTAAACCCGCCCTAACAGGCTGCCTCATAAAAATCCAGGAACCCCATTTGCTTGAAACAGACTCTGCAAGCATTTTATTGCGGACACTACATATTATTCAGGTAAGTTGCCTCATTAACAAACTTAAATACCCATTCTAATTAAATTTGAATAACATGGGTAGGCTCCCAATTTTTAACCCCGCCTACCAGCTGTATTATTCGGAGCTGGCATAAGGACATAGTGAACGTGACCTGACATTATCATGCCTGATAATACTGGGGCGAAACACTCCCATTTTCGGAGTGTATTATTCACCTCATGGTGTGTCAATGCAACTGTTAGTTTAGTATTGGAACATCTACTTGAATGTGACCACAATAGGATTGGTTAAATTTATAATCTTTCTCTGTATAGGTAAGCACACTATGCAACATTGAATGAAAAGTTATTATCCTCATAAAGAATGATTTTCTGAAGCAGATTTACATGCCTTTAGAAGTTATAAAATTAATTTTAGTATTTCATATTTTCTTTTCTCTTCTTAGGTGATATTCTGCTGGATATAAATGGCATTGAACTAACTGGTATGACACAAAGTGAAGCAGTGTCCATAATAAAGCATAGTGCTGCCTCCTCTCCTGTTGTTTTCAAAGCTTTAGAACTTAGGGTGGCACAAAATGACAATGTCAACAGTCAGATGCCTTTTAACACCAATCAAAACAACTTACCTGAAGATGACTGGTCACCATCGTGGAATATGTGGCTGCGATTGCCTCGGTAAGCACGCCTGTTACGTATTCACATAGTACCCAGTAATATTTCTATGACTGCAAATTAGAATTGACTACAGGGGTGAATGAGTGCCAAGGCAGACTGGTTACAAAGCTCGCCTCAGTTCCCTGGGACTTTGACACACTTGCATTAAAGGCTGTTAGGCCCTCTAGCCCTCCCACCTGACACACACTCTCATCCTCCACACCCCCAGCCCCCATGACCCTTTATACCCTCCATGTCAACTCATGCTCCCTCACCAACCCCCATAGCCACTTATAGCCCCAGTGCCAACTCAATGCCAACTCATGGCCCCTTGCATGCCCATTCACCCAATATACACTATGTACAGATAGTGACAGTGGCATGTGTGGAACTGCTTAGAAGAAAAAAAACATTCACAAATATTCTTTTGAAAATAAGCAGTTTTTCCATAACCCTCTAAAAGAATGAATCAGACTGGTCATTTGTAGTTTTCATGCATAATGAAGACAGATACATGCTTGGCTGAGAGCCAAGACTCGTAAAAGGATTATCTCAGTGGGAAATGTTTTGAGAACTGGAGAAAACTGTTGACTTTGCTAGGCTGACATATTTAAGCGGTTATAATACGTTGTTCTTTCTGTGATCTCTTTTGTCAATCTCTCAATGTTTATTTGCACAAGATTAAGAGGTGTGAAGTGCTTGAAGCTTCTGTCATTGATGGTTTTAATGATTTGTCATTTGACACTTTTATAGAGCTATAGAAATAACAGTTTGTTTTATAAAGAAGATTTGTGAATGGGTGTTTTTTTCTAAGCAGTTCCACACATGCCATCTTTACTATGTGGCTTATTGGTTCTGTACATAGTGCAAACTGGGTGGATGGGCATGGAAGAACCATAAGTTAGCAATGAATTGGTATAAGTTGGCATGGAGGGTATGAGGAGACATAGGGTATGAATGGAGGCATGAGTTGGAACTGTGTTGGGGGCATGGGGACAGTGGGTAAGACCGTTTGAACTTACATTTCCAAAGATTCCAGAATCCAAACTGTGGTTCATGACCTCTCTGAGGGACCGTGAACACTTGAGAAACTAGCCTGACTCCACAAAAATTGCAGGGGTGAGGAGATGCCTACCCCCACATTGGAGCTGGCCAGGACAAGAGTGCAGGGTGCGTCTCACTACCCGCACTTTTATCCTACGCCAGTGAAATTGGGGATACCGGGAATGGGGGTGGGAATCCTGGAATCAGACTCGGCCTGCCATTTTTAAATGGCTCCAAAGTCGTTCCAAATACCTGAAAATTGAGTCACAGAGTTTGCTTTGAAATACATAGCACTTGTAACATATTTATTTTGCATTTTATCTTCATAAACCCAAGAGCTACAACAATGGATCGTAGACAGGGCATCAACTAAGATGCCAGAAAAGACAAGTAACAGGAGTCAAGAGCTCATGTGGGCAAAGCATTTTTTATAGGCTACTGGAGCCTACTGAACTCAGAAGGGCCATTTAGACTCAGTGCTGAGTTCAAACAGACTCCATTTTGGCTGTTGCAAGGGCCTTGACCCACAGTGTGGGAGTTAAGTGTTGATGGAATAGACATAAACATTATTGAATGGCAGATAAAGGTATGCATAATTGCCATGGACTGAAATTGTTTAAATGCCCCACTCTTTATACTTTAAAAAAGTGTATGAGCTATGCTATTGTGCTTTACTGCATACTTTGGTGATGGTGAGTCAGTGACTGTTGCCATTGAGAAAAAACAGCTTTGTGGACAGTACAGTGTGTGAGGAAGTGGGGATCTTCAACTTCACCATCATTGATTCAGTGCTGTCTCGGCCAGTTATCTGAAAGTTGATCTCAATACTGAAGCAGTCCATGTCCAAATGCAGCAAGACTTGGACAATATCCAGGCTTGGGCTGACAAATGGCAAGTAACATTTGCGCAACACAAGTGTCAGGCAATGACCATCTCCAACAAGAGAGAATCCAACCAACGCCCATTGATGTTCAACGGCATTACCATCACTGAATACCCCACTATCAACATCCTGGGGGTTACCATTGACCAGAAACTGAACTGGACTAGCCATATAAATACTGTGGCTACAAGAGCAGGTCAGAGGCTAGGAATCCTGTGACAAGTGACTCACCTCCTGACTACCCAAAGCCTGTCCACCATCTACAAGGCACAAATCAGGAGTGTAATGGAATGCTCTCCACTTGCCTGGATGAGGGTAGCTCCAATAATACTCAAGAAGCTTAACACCAACTAGGAGAAAGCAGCCTGCTTAATTGGCACCCCATCCACAAACATTCACTCCCTCCACCACCGACCCACAGTTGCAGCAGTGTGTACCATCTACAAAATGTGCTGCCGGAATGCACCAAGAGACAGCACCTTCCAAACCCACAACCCCACCATCTAGAAGAACAAGGGCAGCAGAAACATGGGAACACCACCACCTGGAAGTTCCCCTCCAAGTCACTCACCATCCTCTTGGAAATATATCGCCATTCCTTCACTGTTGCTGAGTCAAAATGCTGGAACTCCCTTCCTAACAGCACTATGGGTGTACCCCCACCACATGGACTGCAGCGGTTCAAGAAGGCAACTCACCACCACCTTCTCAAAGGCAACTAGGGATGGGCAATAAATGCTGGCCCAGGCAGCGAAGCCCACATCCCAGGAACGAGTTTTTTAAAAAATCTCTTGATAGACACAACTTAGGGGATCTCCCTCCATTAGTATCCGCTCCTGTTATGTGCAGCCAACAAAGGCCCAGATTTTCTCCACGATGTAGAGCTTTTCTGTTGTGGTGAAAATGGCAGAAGTATCTAAAAAATCACAAGTCCCACCCCCCCAAACATGACACTTCCTATTTTCATCGGCATGGGCTGCATTTCATGCATGCGTGTTTTACGGAGGCTGCTGTCCATCTAAATCATCAGATGTCTCCACTGAAGTAGGATTTTGGTAGGTCAGAAGTGTGAAACCCAAAGTTTGCAGATTAGACCTGGTAAAAATTGGTCTGAACTTTGTGGATTCATTTGGATAGCCAGGATACTCCTTTAGAGAGCTAAGGTACCCTGTGGATCTGGTCCTTGGACACCTTTGGTGGAGGTAAGGTACCCTTTGTGGAAGTAAGGTACCATTTGGGCAAGGTAAGGTGCCCTTTGGAATTGTTAAAAGTAGGCATAAATGTGCGCAAAAAGTGCTTAAACTCCTTACTGTCAAGCTCAGTGGAACTGTCAACAGAACCGTCAAAATCAACTGTCAAAACTGTCAGAAGCGCCTGTCAAAAGTGCCTGTCAAAGGGAAATGTCCCTTTTAAATCTTTGAAAAAAAATTTCTAGTGTTTTTTTATTAAATTGCTTGCTATTTCACTTTATGTGTTGACATAAGCCTGAGGGCTTCCATACTGGATGAGTGCTGCATGACTGATTTCACAAATATCCAATATCATAGTAGAGTGCCTGTCATTTAACAGTTTGATTGACAGCTAAAAGTGACTATAGACTCTTTGATGTAGCACTATGAATTCCAATGCTTGTTGTTCTAAGGGATTGTGCACTTGGATGTTGTTATAAGGATTTATTTAATTGAAAGAATTTAAATGTAATGAATGGGTTTTTATGAATGTGTCTTTTTCAAAATAGTGAAATCTGCAATAGACACCTAGAACTTCATTTTGTAGAACTTAATTTTATTTCATCTCAGCATGGGCCCTGAGATCTGCCTATGTTGATACTGGGTGACTTGGCATTGTAGGTGAAGGGCAAAGGATGGGAGGGTTGCCACTAAGTTGACATGGGGCTATAAAGGGCATTGGGAGGTGGCTAGAGGGGCATTTGTTGGAGTGGAAACTATAAAGGGCTAGGGGTGGTGGTGGATAGGGGCGTACTTGGCATGGGGCATGCGGGGACACAGTGGTTGTTTGGGGAATATACCTTGGCATGGATGATATGAGGCGCCATGGGGAGGGTGGGTGAGGGGCATAGCTTGGCCTTGGGACATGAGAAGGCCTTAGGGGATGGGTGTGAGGCATGGCTTGACATTGGAGGCATGAGGGACCATAGGGGTTATTTAGGGTATAGCTTGGCATGAGGAGCACCAGGGGCCATAGGGGTTATTTGGGGGCAGAGATTTTGAATGGGGGGCATGAGGGACCATGGGGGATGGGTGGGGGCATGAGGTAGCATCCATTGGCATGGATGGAGCATGGAGAGTGTGTGGGGTGTAAGATTTTTGGATTTGGGGCCATTGATACCTGAGATAGGCAGTCAATTATTTGTAAGTAATTTTAAAATTGTTTATTAAGTTTACTAAGGAACAATGGTTTAGATAAGATGCAATAATTAATTGGACAGAAGAGTATACAGTTTACAGTATACAGAGAACAGTTTACTGATCCTTGCTGGCACAGAGTGTGTTGGTCTCCATAACTTATGATAGCAGCATTTTGTTCTCTAGTCAAAGTGTTAGGGAACACTTCCCTCCGTCTTTCTCCTCCATTTCTTGTCCATCTTCCATCTGAAGAAGACAGCTGCCTGACGAGCACTGCCACCTCACCAGCCCTGCCCCCTGTCCCTGAGCACCTGTTAATATACCCTTTTTCTGGGACTGGTAGCTTATCCAGTGTTAATCACATATTCAAACCCTTCTGACCAATGGTTACAGGATGGGTCCCAAAATGTCAGGATGGTTACCTCCTCTGCTGTTTGTCGCCCTGCTCAAGGTCAGCCTTTTAGTTTACATCATGCTGAGGTCATTTCCTGGCCCTTTCTAAACACTTGCATAGATAAGGGGGTACACAAGAAGCCATCCTATCAACTTAAGAATGTCAACATGGCAGCCTGAACCAAGTGACCCTGACATTTAGAATTGTTGCCTGTTTAGAAATTGTCTTTTTAGAGAGCAAATCAATGCTGATTAGCTAATCTCGTAAGAGTTCAATAGTGTGCAGAAAATACCTGCTTATTAAGAACCCCAATTTCTTACAGGGGGGGCAGTGTGAAGGGGTTTAGGGGGGAGGGTTGGAGGGATGTTTCATGCGTTATTCTTTATCTTTATATTTTGGACACAGTGCTAAAGCCCTAAGGCAGGCCTTCCATCCAACTCATCTATGCTCCTGGCATCCTCCTCAGTTCTTATGGGGTCACCCACCCCAACTTCCAATCCAGCTAGCCCCCCTCCGGACCAAAAATCTGACATCCGGGCAGCCATTTTTAAAGGTCAGGTTCACAGGGCTGGGAATTCTCCCATCTCTGCGCACCCAACGCGGGAGTGAAAATCTGGGCCAGAGGTTTTAAAAAAAGAGGTGACAAGCTACAGTTGTCAGGGGGTAACATCCAAAACAAAGTGTTACAGAGCTGTTATATAATGCACACACCATGGAGCAACATTTGATTGAGCGAGTCCCTTTTTGGAATGGGGCAAATGATTCACTTGTAGGTCTAAGTTACTGGTGCAAAATGTACCATAATGTACATGATGGCCCTTCGTGGTCCTAAAACATAGTATGTAGGTGAGAAAACTATAGAAACTAGGGCAGAATTTTTAGCTCAGCGGGTGGGCGCGCACCCAACCCGACCGAGCGTGACGTGACGCGCAAAGACGTCAGCCAAGCGTGCCGACACCGACGCGCAGTCGCGTGATAGTTCAGTCAGCAAGCGTGCGCCAGAGCCAGCAGTGCACTCACCAACAATTAAAAGGTCTATTAAGGCTACTAAGTTAACAATTGACTTTAAATTTTCACTGCCCGTTCAACCTTAAGGGTGGGATGAGGTTTCCAAAAGCAAATACAAATAAAATAAAAATTTTATTTTTTAAATTAAAAACATGTCTCTGCTCATGTGACAGAGTCACATGAGGGAACATGTTTCATTACATTTTTCTGCTTTTTAAAAAAAATTCTTCATCACCCTGAGGTAGCTCCGTGCCTTAGGGAGATTATTCTGCACGAAGTTTGCGCTAGGCCTGCTCGCATGCCCCCCACCCCCCATCGCCCACACAGGTGGCGCTCAGGGGGTTGCCTTCTCGACCATCCCCACCCGCCCCCGCCAATCCCGCACCCCAAGGGCAAAATTCTGCCCATAGAAACGTTTGCACAGGAGGTCCTGAATTTACTTTCTCTCAAGTGCCGATTTTGAACATTCCCATTTTTTGTGCATTCTTCCCATTCTCTTTAATTATTATTTACATAATTGTGCAAACACTTGAACGCTGTCATTGATTTAACGTAGCATTCCATATTCCAATAAATATTTACACAAGTAAGTTCCCCCTAATCTCCCTCGCAGGAAATTTTAACTTGATTTTAACTCCATTTCCATTGCCAAAGTTTTTTAAAGACTTGCTTCACCAAGTATGTGATGGTCATAAAGCAAAGTATCTCCACAAGGATAAAACTAACACGCTTTGCAATAGTTATAAGGCACACCATCACATCTTTGGCTGCTAACACAGATAACAGTTGTAAAATAAGCCAATTATATTAAGTGCATTATTTCAGAGTGATTAAAACATTTCTTCATTTTCCCGTCCCCATTAACTGTCAGTGAACATATTCAACTATCGGTATCCATTTGCAGTTGGCAGTTTGGACCGCAAGATCTAGATGAGAGCTCTATGCATGTATGTTTACGTGTTCATTAAGTTCTGGTCACAGCATTTATACTTTATGGGGGCAGACGGGAGAATGCACAGTCTTAGGGCATTTAAATAAGCTTTGGGTAAGTTTCTAAAGTGTACCATAGTTTTAAAGGATTGCATTAGCATTTTATAAACCTGCTTTAACACCCTGGAGTCAGGGCAGGAAACCATCTGCAGTCACTAACGTTGCAACGTAAATTCTGCCTTAAGGTGCTCAAAGACACATTTAAATCTATCAGCATGTGATCATTTTTATTGAAACTACTGTTTCTGCCAAATGTGAAATGCCTGTAATTCACTATCAAACCTACAAAATAAGCAACTGAATCATCTAATTGCAGTTTACAGTCTAAAAATATCTGGGTATATGCAATTAGTAAATTGTTCCTTTGTTTGGCCAAACCCACAAGAAGGTAATTGGAAATTACAGGGAATTAAACAGTTTACTGGAAATGTCTTTGTTATTTTCACTATACCTCACACTTGGATTCCTCACCTCATCTAGCTACAGAGTATTATTTTCATTTATTCTTAGCTCGTGATGTTAAGGTTACTTTTTCTCTTGAGGATTCAACAACATTCTGATGTTATAAGCAGATTATGCAGGAGTGATGGGAACCACATTTTATCTGCTGACAATCTAGGAATTCAGGCACTCATGCAGCAGATTGATTCTCCTATCTATCTGTTAACAAAGAAGCCATTAATAATGGCTAGTTCCAGTCAACAGTATATGGCTCTTGAAAATAGAATATATCTTATGAGGTTAATGATGTGTTGACTGGAAACTCTACAAAAATATTTTTACAAGAAGGAATGGCACATGTTAAAATATAGTAAGGATCTAATACCTTTCAGGGAAGAGAGCCTGCCACCCTGGGCTTGTTTGGCTTACATATGACTCTAGTCCTCAGAATGCCCTAAGGACAACCAGGGATGGGCAATAAATGCTGCCTTGCTAAATCTGTCAGCTAAATCTTGAGAACAGATTGAAAAAAAATGTTGTTTTACACTACTCTGATTTTCTGGCAAATAATAATATAAAATGCTAGAAACACATTCTAGAAGTTGAAAAGCTAAAAGGCAGTTGGAAAGTTTTGGGTGCAAACTCTTCAACCAAGCCTAGGTTGGAAGTGAGCCACTTTATAGAACTAAGAAACAAAGAGATAAGTAAACATGTAAAAGTCAAGACTCAATATGTGCTAAATGTTGTCGCACAGAAACAGTTAATGAGTTTAATATCCTGTTATTTTTAAACAGTAGAAAAGAGGGAGAAATAATGGATAATATACAAAGATCATTTTAATGATGCAGTAAAGAGACATTAGGCTGATTATGTAGACAGTGTAGTGGTGGCAACAACATGGGTGTAGTTGCTCCTCACAGGGTCAACAAGGCCCTGGGCTATGTTGACATATTAACTTGCACAGATGTGTACCTTGACATGTCAGATTAAACCTATATGCTTTACGATTCCTCATGGAGACCTACAGTGAACTTTGTGAACTTCCACAGCAGAACCTGCAAACTCCTTCAGCAACAGGGAAGGCTTTGTCAGTTGCTATTGCAACCACAATCTTTTGTGGGGTACTTTTATAAACTATTAGGGGGTCGGTTAGCACAGTTGGCTGGTTTGTGATACAAAGTAGCGCCAACAGCACAGATTCAATTCCTGTACCAGTTGAGGTCATCCATGAAGACCCTGCCTTCTTAACCTCACCTGAGGTGTGGTGACCCTCAAGTTAAGCTCACCACCAGCCTCTCTAATGAGAGAACAGCCTATGGTCCTCTGGGACTGCAGTGGTGACTTTCAAACTTTTATGCTACAAAGTTCCAAACTATAGCAGAAGGCAATTGTCAAATTTCTCAACCTGTAGTGCATCATCGAGGTGACCAGTACCTTGTTGATTGGGCTTCTCAAATCATCAGTTTTCCCAAAATAAGCTGCAAAAAGAGTTCTTGTTCTACCAATTGCTGCATTGCCCGTTATTAATGCCGTACATGTAGCTATCTAGCCCCGTTGCATAATGCCACTCCTTTCAAGAACTTAAATGTGTTTCACTCCATCCATCTGTAGCTGGTCTCTGACGGGACGTGCCATATGGTTCACAGTGGAGCCTGCTATCCTGGCAGATGCCATGATGCATATATGATTCCACTTTTATTTGCAGGACCACACAAATCTAGTCTATCCACCAGAAGCTATGACTATATACAGTATTTTAGGATCCCAGGGCAAAAGGTGAAGAATGATACAAGAGAACAAGTAATGCTACCAGGTCCTTGGCTGAGCATACCATCATCATCCTTACGCAATGGTTCAGATGTATGGAAGGATTTGAATAAAGCACTCCAGTACAGCCTGGAAAAAGTATCCAAAATTATAGCATGTGACAGAGTAGTAAACATTAACCTGTATGATTAAAATGCTGCTTTAAAAGCTACTTTGAGGGGCCTTGCTATGGAGCAAACTGTGAGATACAGTATCATTAAATGACACAAGATTACCCTAAGAGCCAATGATAAGTCAGTCAGTAATAGGGCACCTTTAATTAACTACTTAATCAAGCTAAAGTAGGGCAGTTGTTTCCATGTGTTTAATATCCAGGCCAAATAAAGCATCATCCATCCTGTCCTCCATCTTGTAACTCGGACGTGAATTTTACACGATCGACAGGCCCGGAAGCAGATGCGAAAAGCTCATAACAAAAAGTCCCCAGATATATATTTTTTATTTTAAATCCTAACGGAGATTTCATCCCACCCTTGGATGAGGTTTCACCAAAAATGTAAAGCCTGCCTGGCCAATTGGCATGTTCCGCCATCCATAAGGTTGGACAGGCCACAAAAAATTGCTGACAATTGGGAAGTTAATGAGCTTAATTGCCTGCATAATTGTCGGTCGGCGCTCTTCCGACTTTTGCCCGAGTGAAATATCGCGTGAGTGCAAGATGACGTTGAGATATTCGCTCGACATCGTCTCGTGTGATTTCACGCCCATTGGGGTCGCCCGTGGAACATAAAATTCTAGCCATGATCCATGAATAAAGTCGGCTGCATGGAATTTCTGCATTGATGTTGTGAATTGCCAAAGTTACAGCGAGCGATCAATGAACCTACAGATACATTTCTCATCACCTACCCTTAATCTGCCTCACAACAGAAGAACTATTTTCATGCAATTATCCCATTATTATGGACCCTAACTGGTGCATGGTTCTGATGCATTCAGTGTTTCTCCCCTTTGTCACTGTGCATGGAGGGTGTCACTGCAATTTGTGAAACAGACTACCCAGAAGGAAAAAACAGTAGACACTGAGAAATAATAATAGTGGTCCAAACTGGTCTTGTATACCTTAAAATGGAATACCATTTCCCAAACTGGGAAATAAGAGGACTGGTCCAAACTGTTTTTTCCTTCTGGGTAGATGGAGCAGAGGTCTTTTCCTGACTGTCATTGTCCATACAAGTGTACTTTACCTTTCTTCATTTTTCGGACAGAAAAACATTGACTCTTGTCTTTCAACTCTGAGGGGGAAGTGACCACTTTAACTGCCTTGAGCTGCCTTCTGTACTTTTTGAAGCGTAGTCACTGTTGTAATGTAGGAAATGCAGCCGCCAACTTGCGTACAGCAAACCCCCACAAACACAAATGTGATAATGACCAGATAATCTGTTTTTTGTGATGTTGATTGAGGAATATACATTGGCCAGAACACCAGTGATAACTTCTACAAAATAGTACTATGGGATTTTTGAAATCTACCCAAGAAGGCTAATAGAGCCTCAGTTTAATTTCTCATCTAAAGGACAGTACCTCTGACTAAAGTGCTCCTTCAGTACTGTACTGGATTATCAGCCTTGATTTTGGGTTTAAGTCTTGGCATGAGATTTGAACCCAGAAGCTTGTAATTCAGAAGCAAGAGCTCTACGAACTCAGCCACAGCTGGCACAACTATTGCCCCTTTATCAAGTCCAAAATACCGATCACCAGCTCATACTGTCCAATGAAAAATTCCAAACAGTTTGTTCATTATGCAGTAGCACCATAAAATGATACAGCACGGAAGGAGACCATTCAGCCTATCATTCCTGTGCAGGATACTGGCAATTAATTCATTGTTGAAATTCATTCATTTCCGTAGTTTACAAAACCAGAACAATATTTTCCCATACCAGAGGGAAACAAAGGGCAGGATTTTTACCTCGTCAGGTGCGGTAGGCAGGGCCAGGAGCGGCCTTAAAACCGTGATCGGGCCCCGACTGCGATTTCACACTGGTTGGCCAATTAATGGTCAGCCAACGTGAATTGCGCGCTGAAATGCTCAGCGCTGACTGGGTGTGGGGGGGAGGAGATTGAGCGTGGAAGTCAGCGCAGGCACGGGGGAGCACGCGGTGAAAGCCCCCTGAAGGCAGAGAGCTGCCTCAGGGAGCTGAAGATTTCTAACATTCAGAAATAAAAATTTTAAAATTAAGATAAATGTGTCCCCTCGTGTGACTCTGTCACATGAGCAGGGACATGTTAAAAATAAGATTTAAAGTTTTTAATTTAATTTTAAAAATAAAATAATAATTTAAATATTTTAAAATAAAAAGGTTGGATGGGCAGGGAAAAATTCAGTATATTTAATTTATTAATGGGCTAAACAGCCCTCTTAATTGTCGGCAGGCATGCTGCCGACTTCCGCGTACGCCCACTGACCGAAATATCGTGCAAGTGTGCGATGAAATCGGGACACTCGTCCGACGTCATCGCGCGCTATTTCACACACGTGCGTGTCGGGCGCGCACCCCTACACTGAGCTGAAAATCCAGCCCAAAAGCTCTGGGACTAAAGAAGCTCAGCATTGCTGATAAAATAGCAGAGCAGGCTTGATGGGCCAGATGGCTTGCTCCTGCTCCTAATTCGTATATTCGCAAGAGCTGTATATTTTCAATTCTGTCCCAAAAGATTTATGTCCTTTTTCTATGAAACTACTTAAATCACTTTTAATGAAAGTTTAAGCATTAGATTGGCAAGTAGTCAAAACTCACGACTTGGCCGCCACCTCAACTCATCTTCAATTGCTATCCTTGTCCATGCCTCTATTACCGCTACACTTAACTATTCCAATGCTGTCCTGGCCAGTCTCCCACCTTGTATCCCTGTAAACTTGAGCTCCTCCAAAACTCTCCTGTCATACTAAGTTACTTCACCCACCACCCCTGTGCTCTCTGACCTGCATTATCTTCCATCCTTGTTTTTTAACTCGCCCTGTGCCCTCTCCCTTCCCTTTCTCTATAACTTCCTCTAGCTTTACAACCTTCTGAGGTCTCTGGCTTCTTACATTTCTGGCCTCTTGCAACTTCCTGATTTACTTCACTTAACTATTGGCAGCTATGTCATTAGGTGACTAGAACCTAAGCTCTGGAATTTCCTCCCTAAATCTCTCCACCTCTCTCCTCCTCTATTCACCCTTTAAGCCACTCCTTAAAATCTAGCACTTTGATAAGCCTTTGGTCCTAATATCTCCATCTGTGGCTGGGTGTTAAATTGTTACATTTGATCATTTCAGTGAAGCACTTTGGAACGTTCTATTATATTAAAACCATTATTAAATTGTTGTTGGACGCACTATTAGGCTGCATTTAACATCTGAGGATTGCATTCCCATAACTGCCCATAGTAGTTAAATTGGGAAGAAAATTTGTATGACCCTGCTCCAAGTACAGCAGTACATTGCACCCTGACATCTTTGCAGAGAAGAAAAAGCAGCCATAAAGGGTTTCAGTGGGAAAATATGAGGTTATTCACTTTGGTAGAAGGAACAGATGTGTGGAGTATTTCCTAAATGGTAAGAGATTAGAAAGTGTAGATGTACAAAGGGAGCTGGGTGTCCTTGTCCATAAGTCGCTAAAAGCCAAAATGCAGATGCAGCAAGCAATTAGGAAGGCTAATAGAATGTTAGCCTTTATCACAGGAGGATTTGAGTACAGTAGTAGTGAAGTCTTGCTTCAATTGTATAGGAGCTTGGTTAGACCGCACCTGGAGTACTGTGTACAGTTTTAGTCCCCTTACCTCAGAAAGGATATTATTGCCATAGATGGAGTGCAATGAAGGTTCACCAGACTTGTTCCGAGGATGGCAGGACTGTCTTATGAAGAGAGATTGGGGAAACTGGGCTTGTATTCTCTAATGTTTCAAAGAATGAGAGGTGATCTCATTGAAACCTACAAAATACTTAAAGGAATATACAGGGTAGATGCAGTTAAGATGTTTCCCTTGATTGGGGAGTCTAGAGCCATGGGACAATTTCAAAATAAGGGGGAAGCCACTTAGGACCGAGATGAGGAGAAATGTGTTTACTCAGAGGGTTGTGAATCTTTGGAATTCTCTACCCCAAGGGCCGTGGAAGCTCAGTCATTGAGTATGTTTAAGGTAGAGATTTAGATTTCTGATTAACAATAACGTAAAAGGTTATGGGGATAGTGTGGGTGAAAGACAATGAAGTGTTTGATCAGCCATGATTGTATTGAATGTCAGAGCAGGATCAACCGGCTGAATGACCTTCTCCTGTTCCTATGTTCCTAAGGACAAACTTCAACTGAATGACCAATTAAATAAAATATATCTAGTAAAATTGTGAAAAATTACATTGCTCAATACTGGGGAAAGAAAGAAAACTTTTAAACTGACAATAGATATATCATGAATGAGTATCCATGAAAAATAAACTTAAACCTAGCAAAAATGCCTTTATTGCCCATCCCAGTGGTCATGAGATGGTGGTGGCAATTCTCCTTCAACTGCTGCAGTCCTTGTACTGATGGTGTTAGGTAGGAAGTTGCTGGATATTGACCCAGTGATGATGAAGAAAGGTAATATATATCTAAATCATGATAGTGTGTGACTTGGGGGTCCTGGTGTCCAACAGAATTGCTGCTCTTGTCCTTCATGGAGCAGTCACAGGGGAAGGAACTTTACAGTTGGGTCAGGATGTGATTTCCCCCATCACAGGTTATACAAGCTGTTCTTGTAGTAGCCAAGAACATACCTGTTCTTGTAGTAGCCATCCTTGGCCAGAAGTGCTGAGTGGATGATCCATCTCAGCCTTCTCCGGAGGTCCCCAGTATCACTGATGCCAGTCTTCAGCCAATTCAATTCGCTCCGCATGGTATCAAGAATTGGCTGAAGGCACTGGATACAGCAAAGGCTTTGGGCCCTGACAATATTCTGGCAATACTACTGAAGACTTGTGCTCCAGAACTTGCTGTGTCCCTAACCAAGCTGTTCCAGTACAGCTACAATACTGGCATTTACCCAGCTATGTGGAAAATTGCCTAAGTGTATCCAGTACAGGATGATAAGCTGTTGACTTAATTTGTTTTATTTCCAAACTGTTCATTACTTCCTTAAACAGCTGTAACATGAAATTTGAACCCTAATCTGATTGTATTTATTTAGGTAAACCATATTTTGTAAAAAATTTAGTCAGTTCTTCCACATTCTTCTTTGTTGTAACATTTCTCAAAGGTATTGCTTCAGGAAACCTTGTAGACACATCTATTATTGTCAGTAAGTACTGATTTCCACTTTTAGTCTTAGGGAGGGGTCCTACACAATCAATCAAGACCCTAGTAAAAGGTTCTTCAAATGCTGGAATTGGAATTAAAGGTGTCGACTTAATAACTGCTTGTGGTTTCCCTATCATGTGACATATGTGACATGTTCTAGAGAATTTGATTACATCCCTATGCAATCCGGGCTAATGAAAATGTTTTTGCACTGTTACTTGTGTCTTTCTAATTCCTAAATGTCCCCCCATTGGAAGTTCATGAGCTATCCTCAGAATCTCATTTCTATATCCAAATGGTATTACAATCTGATGCACCTCCCTCCAGCTTTCATTTGCTGAAGCATGATAAGGCCACCATTTTCTCATTCAAACAATATCCTTAAGGTAATAACATTCTGGAATACACTTTTCCTCTGTTTCTGAGTAAGTTGTCTGATATAACTGTTTTAATTGCGAATCCATTTATCTGCAACTCCCCTAACTGCCTTGAGTTAAATGCTTCAGTTGAATTGTTCTTTCCTCCTGAACAACGTTATCTAACACAGTGCCAGCTACTCGGACTTCCACACCTTCTCTCTGCCTTTGAACTTCCTGTTCTTCTTATTTCAACCTATGAGGCTATGATCTTGTTATCACACAATCTGGGAACAATCCAGGATGCTCTCTCTGTAACACTTCTGTTGAAAACACTTCTACAGACTGCTCAACTACCATAGGCATCACCCACACCTGTGACCCAGCTATATCATTACCCAAAATAAATTGAACTCCTGTAATGGGCAATTTTTCCACTACTCCAACAATCACTTTGCCTGTTGTCCACTTGCTCCTTAAATTTACCTTCCACAATGGAATAGGTTTAGCATCTCCATGAACCCCACTTAAGATCACCTGTGCCTGCAATGCTCCCTCTGAACAACAAATATCACTATCCCACAACATTAAGGATTGACTAGCCTCTGTGTCTCTTAAAATTTTAACATCTTTACCTACCCCACCCTATCGACATGGAAAGACTTTTCCTTCACATACAAAATCTTTAAACATTTCTGCAACCTGCTCCTCAGAACCCCCTTGGGTTAATTGTGAACACATGCCCACTTCTTTACCTATCACTGATTCTTTCTGTTTTACCTGCACACAAACCATTGGTTTTTCCTGTGCCTGAACCTCAGAAACAACAGTACTTTTTCTTCCAGAACTTTTCTGAACCCCAATAATCCCAACAGATTTTCCCTGAAATTTCCAACACACTGACTTTGTGTGTCCAACTTTATTACAATGAAAACACCTCAATTTTCGAATGTCAATTCTACCCTCAGCACCTTCCTTTTCAGTCTAAAAAAAACATCCTGCGAATTTCCACCTACTCCTCTTCCCTGACTGTCCACTTTCCTTTCACCTTCCCACTTTCTATCCTTCTCTGATTTAAAAGGATGATGAAAAAAAGCTTTAGCTCTATGAACTAACTCATAATCATCAGCTATCTCTGCTGCTTGTCTTACCATTTCAACCTTCTGTTCCTCCACATGAGTTCACACTACCGAAGGAATTGAATCTTTAAATTCTTCCTAAAGAATTACCCCTCTAAGAGCTGCATATGTCATCTCTATCTTTAATGCTCATATCCACCAGTCAAAATTACTTTGTTTTACTCTTTCAAACTCAATATAAGTTTGCCCAGGCTGTTTTCATATTACTAAATTTTTGCCTCTATGCCTCAGGAACCAACTTATATGCACTCAAAATAGCCTTTTTCTAATCACATCATAGTTCACCGACATTTCTTCTGACTGTGAAGCATAAACCTCATGTGCTCTACCCACCAACCTGGATTGTAATAACAACATTGGAGTCTATTATGAAGGATGTAATAGCAGAGCATTTAGAAATGCATATTATAATCAAGCAGAGTCAGCATGCTTCATGAAGGGAAAATCATGCCTGACAAATTTATTAGAATTCTTTGAGGAGGTAACAAGTAGGATAGATAAAGGGGAGCCAGTAGATGTAACATATTTGGATTTCCAAAAGGCATTCAGTAAGGTACCACACAAAGGCTACTTAGTAAGATAAGAGCCCATGGTGTTGGGTGTTATATATTAGCATGGATAGAGGACTGGCTAACTTATAGAAGACAGAGAGTTAGAATACAGGGGGGCATTTTCAGGATGGTCAACCTGTAACGAGTGGAGTGCCACAGGGATCAGTGCTGGGGCCACAATTATTTACAATATATATTAATGACTTGGATGAGGGAAATGAATGTACTATCACCAAGTTTGCGGATGACACAAAAATAGGTGGGAAGGCAAGTGGTGAGGATGACACAAAGAGTCTACAGAGTGATATAGACAGGTTAAGTGAGTGGGCAAAAACATGGCAGATGGAATATAATGTGGGAAAGTGTGAGGTCGTGCACTTTGGCAGGAAGAATAGAGGAGAAAGACTGATGAAAGCTGCAACACAGATGGATTTGAGGGTCCTTGTACATGAATCCCAAAAAGCTAGCACACAAGTTCAGCAGGTAATAGGTAAGGCAAATGGAATGTTGGCCTTTATTTCAAAGGGAATGGAGTAAAAATATAGGGAAATTTTGCTAAAACTATACAAGGCGCTATTTAGACCACACCTAGAATACTGTGAATAGTTTTGGTCCCCTTATCAAAGGAAAGATATACTGGCATTGGAAGCAGTCCAGAGAAGGTTCACTAGGTTGACCCTGGGTATGAAGGGATTTTCTTATGAGGAGCGGTTGAGTAGGATGGGCCTGTACTCAATGGAGTTCAAAAGAATGAGAGGCGACCTTATTGAGACATATAAGATTCTTATATGGGCAGATGCTGAGAGGTTGTTTCCCCTTGTGGGAGAGTCTAGGACCAGAGGGCATAATCTCAGAGTAAGGGGGCGCCCATTTAAAACAGAGATGAGGAGGAATTTCTTCTCTCAGAGGGTAGTGAATCTGTGCAATTCTTTACCACAGAGGGCTGTAGAGGCTGGGTCATTAAGTATATTCAAGGCTGAGGTAGACAGATTTTTAATCAGTAAGGAAATCAAGGGTTATGGGGAAAAGGCAGGAAAGCGGAGTTGAGGGTTATCAGATCAGCCATGATCTCATGATCTCATTGAATGGCAGAGCAGACTCGATGGGCCGAATGGCCTACTTCTGCTCCTACGTCTTATGGTCTTAAGATCTTATGTCCAGTTTTCCTGTGGCATTTCACCTGTTTAGCTATCTTCTCAAATGAAATAAAGAATGCTTCCACATCTCCTTCCTCAAACATTTGGAAGAGCTGGTATAAATTTAAACATCTCTCACTGGGTTCTGATGTGGAAATAAGTCCTTCCATACCTCCTGGTGTCTCTTTTTTTAACTGCCAGCATTTTAAGCTGGAGTTCTCTCTCTTTTTCTCTTTCCTGCCTATCTAACCTAGCCATTTCTAACTCCTTTTGAAATGCTCTCTTTTTCTTTTTCTGCGGCCTCTAGCTCAATTTTTTTCATTAGCAACTAAATTTGAGCCCATTCCAATGAACCACCCCTTGGAGAACTCAGTCTCTCAGGTGTTCCTTCCAATTTCAAATAATGTGCTGTACCTTCAATTATGTCTGATTTCCTTACCCCTGCAGGTAACCCTAATTGTAACTTATCTGCCAATTCCATTAACTTAGCTTTATTTACCTTTAGTAAACCAACCAAAGTTATAACTTCAACTCCCAGAGAAGTCTTAGTAACTGCCAAAGCCATATTGCAGTCTCACCACTTTAAAAAAACCTCATGCCAACTCTGAATTCAAAGTGCTTCTCGTACTCGTAACCTTAAGATTCATCAGCTTCAACCAAATCAAGGAATTTCAAATATATCCCACAAAGAGCCTCCAATTTTGTTATGGCACAGCGGATGGTAAATGCTAAGCTGTTCAAATCCCAGAAGGAAACTTGAAACAACTGCCGCAACTATTTTACAATTTGGATTTATTTTGGGATGCATGCCTTGAATTCAGTAGTAATAAGACCACCGAGTCTTATAGGTTTCTTACAAAACTAAATTAAACCTTTATTAAATAAAAAAATTATTTTAAGCACATACATAGGTTTACAAATTACTACTATAATAACTTCTAAATCCCCTAGTTAATCTGACTCCCAGTTACACTTCCATTATGGCAATAGTAAAACACGTAGAATTAAACACACCCAGGGAAAGCACAGAGAATGGAGATCAAAGTGAGTTTTTCTGAGCTTCAGTTCCTTGTAGACAGCAGATTGAGGCTTGGATGATGGAGGCTTTTCACATTTGTGTTAGATCTTAGAATGCCTGCCATTACACACAGCCTTCTCTCCTTTATACATATTTTCCCCTTTAAATGCAAATTCCCATTGTTTCACTATGTCTTTGGACTTATCTGCTCTAATAATAAAAATCTATCATAGTAGTAATTTTACCAGTAATCTTAGGGGAAGTGGGCAGAATTTTCTGAGCCCGCTGGCGGCGAGCGTGATAGGTGGCATGCGTGGAAAATATGACGGGACCCACTTCACGACATCGTGAAGGCAGGTCTCAATCTTCTGCTCAGCCGCCAACAGCGGGCCACGTTTCCTACCATCGGTAGGCAGGGGCAAATTGTAATACATCAGCATAAAATTAAAAGGCCATCCCATCAGGCTCATGGAACCCCGCTGTATCGTCCGTCCACGTTGGCGGGAAAGCACGCCGATGTGTTTCACAACAGCACCCAGGCAACATGCACTTGGCGGCCTTCGCTTTGGGGGAACTGAGGTGAGTGCGCAGCAGCGTTCTCCACAGCTCGCCCGTTGTTTACAGGCCTCAAGGGCACAGGTGGGGTGGGGGGAACTGACGCCTGGCCCCACAGGCAACTGTTGAAGGATGGGGGGTGTCTGGGGGCAAGTGCTGGCCAGCCTCGGAGGCAACTGCTGAGGGGTGGGGGGGGGCGGTCAAGTGCTGCCCTAGTGCTGCATCCCGCGCACAGGCAAATCAAGATGGGGGGCAGGGTAAATGAGGGAAATGGCCACGCATTAGGGACACCTGTATAAACTGACCATGCCTCTGCAACTGAGACAGATCAGGAGCAGCCACAGTGATATGATTGGGGTCAGGCTCCTAGCCTGCCCGCCCATGAAAACAACACGGAGGCACCAAAGGGCCACCAGGCACCCCAAACCTCCCCCCCCATCCATACTCCCCCCACACGGACTTCGAGTCCGCCACCACTTTATTTGACCGCTGAGCAGTTGGACTGCACACGTTGTACAATCTCCTCACCAACGCTGCCCGTGTAGCAGTCACTGCTGGAGGCGCTCACAGCCCCTTGGAATCTCAGCATCCCGGTTTCGACCAGTGTCCCCCATGTTGCAGGTTGACAGGGCAACCATGCAGCGCACTCATCTCTGGCCATCCAAGGGGTGACCAGCATTCTCCAGGAAGCATTAAGGGGCAATCACACAGGGCCAGGAAAGGTGCTAAGTACAGCCATGATAACCACGTCTCTCTCTTTTATGTTGCAGGGGGACCACGTCAGGATCATGGATCCTGGTGACCTAGCTGTATGCCTGATGGCCTACAGAGACCGTAGAAGACGGAGAAGAGAGTGACTGAGGCTCCTGGCTGCGCGAAGGCAGGAGCAGCAACCTCATGAAGAAGGGGCAGCAGGGGCTGGTCAGTGCCGAGTGACACCCAGGGTCTATAGACACTGCCTGCCATTCCTGCAGATGACTGAGAATCAGTATTGGTGATGACAGCGCATGTCTAGGGACCTGATGGCCCACATCTGCCACTTGCTGCAGGATTTGGCGCCAAGGGGTCATGCCAGTGGCTGTGAAAGTGACCGTGGCGCTCAATTTCTATGCTAGTGGCTCCTTTCAGGGCTCCACAGATGACCTCTGTGGCATTTCACAATCAGCCACTCACAAATGCATCCATGAGGTCACAGATGCCATCTTCTCCATGGTACACAACTTTGTGCATTTCACCTGGGACCGGGACAGCCAGGGTGCAAGGGCCATTGGACTCGCCCTGATCTCGGGATTCCCACAGGTGCAGGGTGCGATTGACTACACTCATGTGGCGCTCAGGTCTCCATTGCTACACTCAGTAGACTTCATCAACCACAAGGGCTTCCACTCACTGAACATGCAGCTGGTATGCGACCACCAGAAACACATCTTGAAGGTGTGTGCATGGTTTCCAGGGAGTGAGCACGACGCCTATATCCTGAGTCGCTCACAGTTCCCTGCAGTCTTCCAGGGTCCACAGAGGTTGCAGGTTTGGCTCCTTGGGGACAAGGGCTACCTGCAGAGGCCGTGGCTGATGACACCTGTGCGGTGGCCTCAGACTGCAGCAGAGCGACGCTATAATGAGGCTCATGCAGCAACTCGCAACTTGGTGGAGCAGAACATCAGGATGCTGAAGGTGAGGTTCCAGTGCCTGGACTGGTCTGGTGGAGCCCTGCAATACAGTCCGCAGAGGGTGTCACGCATCCTCGTCGTCTGCTGTGCCCTTTACAACCTGGCACTACAACGGGGTGAGGAGCTGGCTGAGGAGGAGATGGAGGAGCTGGAGGTCTCCTCGGATGAGGAGGACGCTGATGGGGATAAGGGTGAGGGGATCCTCGGTGGTGATGATGACGGGGATGAGGCTCTTGCACTGGCTAGATGAGGCAGGTGCACTCGGGAGGCCCTCATAGCTGCCAGATTTGTGGAGGATGATGACAACATTCAGTGAGGTGTCCCTGTAGATCTTCACATCGCAGTTGTAAACGTTTGACTCCAGTCTGGCTTACCTCAGTGCCAATACCCTCTGAGAGAATGCTCCTATCATGGAGATGCAGTGGAGGCCCTAACAGTTGCTCAGTCACAGGAGCATGATGACAACATGCAGTGAGGACACTCCATAGATCTTCATATGGCCTCTGAGAATGTCTGACTCCTGTCTGGCCAAGGACAGCTTGCTTGCGCTCCATGATCAGGACCATCTCAGAGACGCAGCCATGAAACTTTAGATGCATCTGATGCTGTGTCTGCCTTCAGCACCTCAGCCCTTCAGGAGCTGGTGCACAGCATCACTGGTCACAGATGCTGGTGTGATGGGGGCCAGCCCCACCTTAAAGGTGCTGAGAGCATATTGAGTGTATGAGAGAACTCTGTGGCGCCTGCCCACTACATTCTGGCAGCAATGACCAGCATCGCCGAGGTGCAGCTATTAGTGATGTTTCCAGGGAGTGTGAGGCTGGACCATCACTGTGATCTGCAGGCCGCACAGAGCACAGGGAAGAGGCCCTGGACTGAGACATCTGCCTTTTATCTTGTGCAGAAAGGTTTCACGTCTGAGTGACAAGCACATTGCTCATCAAAACAAGGAATCATAGGCAAGGAGACATTCTTGGGAGTTTATTGACAATAATGAACAGTATGTACAAGTGGTTAACACCCGTGCCCTGGCTGTGCAACTATAGTAATGTTGTCACTGACTAATATTCCAGAGACCCAGGGTCCGTGCTGTGGATCAGAAAGTGCGATGTGCTCACCAGATTGTGGTCCCGAGGCTACTCTAAAGCTGGGTCCCACCGAGGTGTATGTCTCTGTGCTGGTAGAGGGTGTGGGTGAGCGCTGTGACGGGACTTCAGGGAGGTTGCCTTCAGATTCCACTTTGGAGGTTTCTTCGGAGCTTGCTTGGAGGCTCTGGGTCGTGGACTCTGTCTGCTGCTCCCCAGATGTGCCTGCAAAAGCAAGGGGAGATAATTAGTGCATGGCAGTGGCCTGTGAAACAGGACACATCACTCACAGCATGGTTGTCTGATGGATGTTGCACTGCTGGATTTTCACTTGGTTGAGCAGCGCCAACCTCACCTTCAGCACAGGACCAGTCCCGGTCATCGCCGGCCAGCTGGATGGCTCTGTTTTCAAATTCTGTGAGAACTTTGAATTCTGCATCCCTCCACATGTTTGCGACCTTTCCCTCCTGTTGTGAGCCAGTTTGTCCTACATGGATAGAGATGGGGAGAGTGTATTGGGATATCTGCCAGGCCAGATGATAAGTATGCCTGGCCTGTGTGGGTGGGGAGTGGTCCCATGGATGGGCTGAGGATAATGACGGTGAGTGACAGAGAGTGAATAGTGAATTTCCTTGCACTGGCAGTGAGTGAGGGTCCTATGGGTTTGTGATGGGTTTGTGAGCATGTGAGTTGGGAGTCATGAAAAGAGTGACTTAGCCTGGCGGAACGGAGGAGATCATTTATCCTTTTGCGGCACTGGGTGGCTGTCCTCTTCTGAAAGGCGTTGGCGCTGACCAGCGCAGCCACCACCTCCCAAGCCAGGTTGGTGACATTGCTACCCATCCTTTGGCCAGAGCGGGGGTAGAGCACATCCTGTCGGGCCTCCGAGGCATCCAGCAGTCGCTTGAGGGACCCGTCAATGAAGCGGGGGGGCTGCAGTCTTTTTGTCTTTGCTGGCCATGTCTCCCAGGCAGTGGTAGTGAGCTGGTGGAGATAAGCGCTTTGCTGGCGGCTGCCTTTTAAAGATGGTGGCCGGCATGATACAATAGTGGGGTGATGGTGAGCGGGCAAATGAGAGACCGCCCGCCATGGAAACAGCAAGTTTCAAGGGAGTGAATATATCATGAGGTGGGCTCAGAAAGATACGGCATGAAAAGCCACCATTTTCATCGGTTGGTAGGACTCCATTTTACCCACCCGCTACCGCACTTAGTGCAATTCTGGGACAATTCAGCCCATTGTTCCTTAACTTCTTCTGGCTAGGTTAATATTTCACCCCCTCTTTTGAATTCAAGCTACTCTGGTTTATTTAAAAATGCAAATGTTCCCTTTCCACCTCATATTCTAAAACTTCACTCACGCCTACCTATTTAGCATTTCAAACCTCGCTTCTCTTCTTACATCAAAGCCTCCAGACCAGCTGTCTTTAATTCAATTAAGTCCCACGCATACACAAACCCATAGACACAGACCCCACTATTATTCAACTTTACAATAAATTCCAATAACATTATGAAAATTATTATATCTTCCTGACAGTGGGGAGGTGGTGGAAAGATTTCCAGGATGATTATCAGTCCATTGAACCACATCATGAACACTCCTTCCAGGCTCCACAAGTCCTGGTGAGGGACTTAAGCCCAGAGCATCAGGCCCAGAGGTAGGGATGTTACCACTGTGCCACAAGACCTCATACGCTGCATGATAAAAATGTTGGATGCAGTTCTGTCCTATTTCCATATTGTGATCAGCTGCAAATTTCTCCTACGCCAGGGCCGTTTATCTTAGAAAAGTGGGTTTCTGGTTTTGTTTTAATTTTTCAGTAATTGTTGAGAGGCAGATATTGAGGAGGATTGTCCTCTCGATCTTAAATCTCATACTCAGCCATTTTTGTAGTAGTTAAGCACTAAGTTTTCAGCTGTAGGCTCATTCATAAACCACATGTAAATTAGACAGTAGTTATTTCCAGGTAGCGAAGTGTTATATCTAACAACTGGAATGCACAGTTCTGTCCCTTGGGTATTTCAAATCTTGTCCAACATTATTGTTGTTTATATAGTACTTTACAACAGTCATAAAGAATGTTGTTTAAAAAGCATGTCGAACATTTACAGTTTAAATATCAGCTCAGTTGGGATTGGCTTTGTTGAGCTGATCATGTACGATGCAGGAATGTGAGCATCGCAGTTAGCCGCAGAACTCTTGCTGACAGCTGTCAGAGAATGGACTGGTGTGAATTAGTATCTGAGGAACTTTTAAGAACTTGCCTAATTCAACATCAGTTAAAAATGCAGAAAGGTTTCACTGGTCTAAACTGACGCTAGTATGACACTACATTGCCTGTAGGAGTAAATGCCTAAACGCCTGGTTATAATAGGAACATAGAATAGTGCAGCATGGAAGGAAGCCACTTGGTTCATAGGAGCAATCCATTTAGTTCCACTCCCCTGCTGTTTCCCCATATCCCTGCAATTGTTTCGCCTTCAAGTATTTATCCAATTTCCTTTTAAAGGCTACTATTGAATCTGTATCTTCCACCCTATCCGGCTGTGATCTCAAACATAGGAACATACAGACAAGGAGCAGGAGGTGATGGCATAGTGGCATTGTTGCATTGTTGCTGGACTAGTAATCCAGAGACCCAGGGTAATGCTCTGGGGGCCTGGGTTTGAATCCCACCATGACAGATGGTGGAATTTGAATTCAATAAATTTCTGGAATTAAAAGTCTAATGGTGACCATAAAACCATTGTCAATGTTGTAAAAACCCATCTGGTTCACTAATGTAGAGATGGAAATCTGGCCTACATATGACTCCAAACCAAGGTTGTTGATTCTTAAATGCCCCTGAACAAGGGCAGTTAGGGATGGGCAATAAATGCTGGCCTAACCTAGCCAGTGACACCCACATCCCACGAACAAATAAAAAAAGGTGAGTCTGCACTATTTTTTAAGATCATGGCTGATCTGATAGTAACCTGAAATCTGCATCCCACCTACATCTCAAATCCAAATCACTCGTTGCGTAAAAATATTTTACCTCATATTTCTCTGGTTCTTTTGCCAATTACCTTAAGTCTATGTTATTGACCCTTCAGCCACAGGAAACAGTTTCTCTTTATTTAATCTATATAACCCCTTCTTGATTTTAAACATTGCCAACAAAACTCCTCTTTGCCATCTCTGCTTGAAGGAGAACAAGGACAGCACCTTCAACAGTACCTTGCAAACACACGACCTCTATTGCCTAGAAGGACAAGGGCAGCAGGTGCATGGGAACACCACCACCTCCAAGTTCCCCTCCAAGCCATAACCACCCTGACTTGGAAATATTTCACCTTTCCTTCACTGTCACTGCGTCAAAATCCTGGAACTCCCTCCCTAACAGCACTGTAGGTGTACCTACACAATGTGGGCTGCAGCAGTTCAAGAAGGCAACTCACCATCACCTTCTCAAGGGCAATTAGGGATGGGAAATAAATGCTGGCCTAGCCAATGATGCCCAAAACCCATAAAAGAATTTTAAAATTGGTCAGCTTCTCTAGTCTTTCCACATAACTGTAGCCCTCATTGCTGGAATAATTCTAGTCAATCCCTTGCATATCCTCTTTAAAGTCTTCACATTCCTCCTAAAGAATGGGACACAATACTCCAGCTGAGGGTGAGTTAGTGTTTTACACAGGTTAGCATGACTTCCTAGCTTTTGTGCTCAATGCACTGGGTCTTACAGGCCACCCACAGGTGGGAAAGCAGGCAGGTGGGGCTGTAAAATAGGGCACTGTGCCATTGGTGGAATGTCCACCACCTGCAATTTTATGTGCGATGGGGGAGGCATTGGGTGGACCCATGACCAATTGAGACCTTAAATGAGCAATTAATGCCCACTCAAGGGCCTGATCCTGCCACTACTCAGATTTAACAGGCTGCGGGAAAGGCCACCGCCCAAGGTGTGGCTTGACAGATTTATCCCTGTGGGCTGCTGGCTAGTGAAAGGTTGTCAGGGCCCCTGGTGCCAATTGGAAACCCTTGCCACAGTTTTGTCTCCACAAGTCTACCTACCCTCACTGTTCTGTCCAACATTGCTCCCCCAACCATCTCACTGGAGCCTGCCAGCCTGGCTCCAGTGAGATCCCACATTACGGGCATTAGTGGTTGCTCTTCTCCCAGATCTCCTGCAGTACCAATGGCACTGCCGGTACTGCAGAGCAGTACCTCTGATTGGCCAGTAATTCTATGGCGTGGGATTTCCTCTGAGAAAGAGGCGGAGATTATATCTCATAACAATTAAAGGCCCGTTGGCCAAAAAATTAAAGTGGAGCAAGCTGGCCGAGTGGAGGCAGACTCACCCCCAACATTTACACTAGGGTGTGGGGAGCCCTCCGATCGTATATAATCCAACCTTGTGTCTCTATTTTTAAAGATAGGATCCATGTGCTTTGCTAACCAGTCCTATCATCTTCAAAGATTTGCGTGGCAAATAAAGCAACCCCTGGTCTTTCATGTTCTCACAGCCCTTTAAAATCATACCATTCAACATGCATGGTTTCTCCTTATTCTTCCTACCAAAATATATCAACCCTTACTTTTTTTGCATTGAATTTCATGTACCATGTGTCCACTCATGCTGCCAGCCATGCCATCTGCAAATTTCAAAATTACGCCTTGTACCTCCAAGTCATGAATATCCATTAAATTAGCTCCACTGTATACTTCTCTCCAGTTCAAAAAACAGCCAATCACCAGAACTCTCAGTTTTCTATCCCTGGGCCAATTTTGTATCCATGCAGATGCTAGACCTTTTATCCCTTCAATTTTGGTAACAAACCTAAATGTGGTACTTTATGAAACATCTTTTGAAAGTCCATATACACAGCATCAACTGCATAACCCTCATCCACCCTCTCTATTAGCTCATCAATAAACTCAATCCACTTAGTTCATCACAATTTACCCGTAACAAATCAGTACTCTCCTTTATTAGTCCATGTGGCCGTTAATTTTTTTCTAAGATTATCATTTTTAAAAGCTTCCCCACCACTGATTTTAAACTGACTGGCCTGCAATTGCCAGGTTTATCCTTATCCCCTTTTTTGAACAAGGGTACAACATTTGTAATTCTCCAGTCCTTTGGCACACCCCTGTATCTAAGGAGTATTGGAAAGTTGTGGCCAGCACCTCCACAATCTCTACCCTACATCCTTAGCATTCCATCTGGATTGGGTGACTTATCTACCTTTCAGTACTGCTAGCTTTCCTAGTAGCTCCCCTTTTATTATTTTTACTTTATCCCATTTCCTGACAACCTCCTTGTTAACTGTAGCTTTGACAAAGTCCTCTTCCTTTTCCTCATTTATTGCCTTCTGCCTCCACTAATAGAACTCCATTGTGGACCTCTGACAGCTCTTTAACTGTTGATATGTCTGCAAGCCACCTTTGGAGAACCCTTTTATTTTATCCACATTAATCTCAAATAAAATTTAACGCCTAGTCCATATTGATTTAGAAACATAGAAAATAGGAGCAGGAGTAGGTCATTTGGCCCTTTGAGCCCTCTCCGCCAATCAATATAATCATGGCTGATCCTCTATCTCAACGCTGTACTCCCCACACTCTCCCCACATCCCTTGATGCCTTTAGAGTCCATAAGCCTATCTATTTCCATCTTAAATATATTCAGTGACTTGGCCTCCACAGCCTTCCTTCTGTGATAGAGAATTCCATAGGTTCACCACCCTCTGAGTGAAGAAGTTTCTCCTTATTTCAGTCCTAAATGGTTTACCCCATATCCTGAGACTGTGACCCCTTGTTCCACATCCCCACCAGCCAGAGGAAATATCCCTGCATCCAGTCTGTCCATCCCTGTCAGAACTTTATATGAAAATCATACTAAAATGAAAGTTACTGTACATTGGAGATCCTATCCAAAAGCTCAGTTTGGGACTAGTTGATGTTTTGGCAAAAGCAACACTATCTTGTGACTAACTTCCACCAGAAATGTGTTTGAGGTTTCTGACTGACTTTTAGTGGAAAGCATAAATTTGCATCATGGCTCCAGAACTCTGCCTAACTTGTGACTTTATTTAAGTTAAAGGTTTCAAGGATAAGCCATCATCAGGAATATTCTAAGCAACTAAATGAGACAGGGTTTGAGCCCATTAAATATTTATAAAACCAGTTCACCCTCCTTGGTGTTTCACACAAATAGTAAAGACCTGGGACTGGTTTTGTCCTCCCACATTGAACAAACCCGCATTCTGTGGCCAAAAATGAAGATGGGGCAAATCGTAACTTCAAATTTCCTATCCATACCTGCTGGCCACCATTTTGATCAGTGCAGGAAATGTGGTGGGGGTGATCCAACCTGTACTCAAAGTGATATTGGGCACAAGCTTTAAAATGTTTACCTCAATTTTGAATTTCCCTAAGTTTGCGATCGTCAGCGAGGCAGGTGTGTTCCTGAGGGTTGTGTGAAACACAACAGGTCAGTCAGTTTGTGAGCATTGGGGGAAACCTATTGTGGCACAGGAACTTTTTGACAGTTAAGTTTAAAAGGTGTCACCAACTTCAAATGCCAGAATTAGATGCTATATGATACATTGTTTTTAAAGCAGTTATTGATCATAGGGCACTGACCTTAACAGGTAAGTAACCAATAAATTTACAGCAAAGTGTAAATGTTCAGATGTATTAAAGTACATTCTCCAGTGGATAAAGTGTTGTTCTGCATTCAACAGTATTGAGAATCAGACATTGATGTGTCAGCTGGACCCTGTGCTTTCAATTTTATATTGATTTAAAGGTCAGACATCTGTTGAATCTTTGAAGTAACTGAACAGATGGCTAACTTCCTTGATTGAAAGTCAATCTATTGAGTTTTCTGCTCAGGCAACTTCAAAAGCATTGTATTGCACTCTGGAGGGCTTGTTTATATGGTTGTGGAATGGAATCTCATAATGAATGCTTGGCTGAGCTCCAAGTTCCAGTAATGAATTTAGCTCAACGGGGTTGTTTACACACCTGTGAAGAAGAGTGAACTTTGTTTGATTGACAGATGTATGAGCACTTAAAAATAGTTTTTTTGTGGAGTTTGAATAGCTGTGTGTTTAATTCACAGTTGAGCTCATGAATTCTGTCCATAGTGGACACTATGTGAGTGGGCATGGAGGATGCATGAGGGGGACATGGGAGGTAAGGAGACATGGAGGGTGCATGGGGTTGGGTGGGATGTGAGGGATGAAGGCCTGGGGACTTTTCAGTCATCCACAGGACTGGGCTGATTTCCCAGTGAATGGAGGCAGACCTTCTAACCTCGCGGCCTTGGCATCTGCCTGTCTCCATTCCCACCTCGGGCCTGCTTCAAGAGGCAAGGGTTCCAAATCCAGCCCATCCACGACTTATCGGTGGGGAGAGGGGTGGGGCAGTGGATATACTATTTGTGCTCAGAACCCGGGAATGTGATGTTGGGAAATGGCCCGACTCATGATTCCTAAATCTATCATGAAAATCCAGCCCATGTATAGCCTTCAGGTGAAGCAGCATCTTGAGATAATTGGAGCAGAGGAAGTAGATACAATTTAGTCAGCATCTTAAAGGTATACATACATGTTTAATAAAATACTTTGGTTTTATATTATAGTTAAAAATAGCAAAACACGCACAATTTAGAAAGCAGGAATAGAGTTAGTTAGATAATAGGTGTATCTCTGTTGCAGGCTGAGATACTGAGACATAAACATCAGACCATCACTGACTGGAGGGTATAGTTGCAGTGTGACAAGTTTACCTCGGCAATTTCCATCATGAATATGAGAGAGGAATTCATAATGGGGAAAGTTGACACAAAGCACATGCCCCCATTAAGATGTTTCAGGATTTGTTGACCTTTTTTCCACAGGAAGGACTTGGAAAAAATTTCACTTTTGACGGATTGAGCTAAGCATTATAGACAGGAGAGGGTTTAATTTAAATGTTTAATTTCAACATTGATGGAGAGAGAAGGGAGAAGCAAAGGAGAGAGTAGAGGAAGCGGCAAAGCAGGTGGGAGAAGCGGCAGAGAGTGGGCATGAGTGGCGGAGAGAGTATGCATGAGTGGTGGAAGGAATGTGAATGAGTGACGGAGAGAGTGGGAGTGAACGGCGAAGGAAGGTGGACAACTGAGGCAGGAGGAAGCAGCAAAATGAGCTGGACAAAGCAGCAAAGGGACTGGGAGGGAGAGGCTGGTGGTAGCAGTGAAGGAATGGGTCAAAAGGAACTTGGGGAGGGATGGGGAGGGCAGTGAAGGGAGTGGGGTGAAGTAGGAAATGGGAGGAAAGGGCGAAGATATGGAGGGAGCGGGGAACAGGAAGTGGCAAAATGGATATCAGAGAGTGGGAAGTGGTGGAATGAATGGCAGTGGGGAGTGAGAACAATGTTGTGCGTTCTTTTCCATCTCTGTTAGATCTGCGCCATCTTTGATGCAGGCAGCTGCCTGGTATATCACTGGTGTTGACACTGATGTGCGGAGAGTGGTCCCTCTGCACTTGTGGTCTCAACAAATACAGCCAACAATTAGTTAGCCTGCTTCAGAAATTGATAAATATTTCAAACCATCTATTTTCAGCAGGCTTTCTACCTATGATCAAAAAGACATAGAACATCAGAAGTGAGGTCCAATAACGGCTGCAAAGTCAGTCAGGTTTTAAAACAGGAAGCTGTGAAGGGCAAACTTCGTCCACGCTCCAAAAGAGAGTGCAGATCAGTCAGGAGTGTTTTAAACCACTAAGATAAACTACTGACGTGCAGAAGGGTGATGTATTCATTACTTGTATTATTATGTAAAGACAAATTGTACTCAATTAAAGTGAGTCTGTTCACAATGAATGCTCTGTATGTTAACTTTCTGCTTTTTAAAGCAGTTTTAATGGTTTATATCAAGTAAATTCGTGGTTGCTTCAAAAAAGATTGAAGCACATGTACAAGACATGGATATCTACTTCTGATCACAAGGTGATTCTACTGTTACAACATTAGATTATGTCATCACATAATTAAATACAGTCTCATCCCAAATGCGAGATGCTCAGGTCCCTTGCATTTACCACCATTATACTAAAGAGAGTGTCTAAGGTAAAACCTCAAAACATGTAGCAAAGATTTATAACAAACATAATTATTCAAAAATTACTTTTCCATTTAAATAGAAAACCTTGTAATTGTTACCATATTTATAATACAAGTTATTAGAATTAAGTTGTTAATGGATTCAATTGGTTGCACTTGGGAACTACTTTGTTGCCCACATGAAGAACAATACTAGTGAGCAAGGAATTGGTGTTACATTTAATTTCATTTTGTGCTATTCTAGGTACCTTTATTGGTGTAAGGACATTGGACTGAGGAGAAATACATCTGGGAGTCTGGGGTTCAGCATTGTAGGTGGATATGAGGAAAACCATGGGAGCCAACCGTTTTTCATAAAGTCCATTGTTGATGGAATGCCAGCTTACAATGATGGAAGACTGAGGTATTAAAATAGGTGTTATTTCTTGTTACACTGTTAACAGTTGCTTGTGAAGCATAGTTCCTAATTGTAACTCATATTTAGAAAAGATTTGAAACTCTGACACTATTTTGAATTTGAACTTCTTGAAATTGACTTGCCTTTACCAGAGTGCTGTCAGTTAAGGAAGTATAAAATATACATAGATCTTAAAAATCAGCATGGATTAATTGAAGGACGAAAGCTTAATTATGTGAACAATTACAAAGTAGAGTTACTCAGGAAAATAAACAAACTATATAGCTGGCAATAATGGAATTAGTATTCAATTTTACAAAAGTTTGACCTTATTACTTTATATTATTACAACTTTTAACTTCTAAAACTTTGCATCCTTTAAGTCTAAGAATAAAATCTTGGGGACTGGGTGATGAAACTGACAGTTGTTAGGGTTCTGGAAAGTTTCAACTCTATTCAGTGGATGTGAATAAAACTGTCCATAATTCAATGTGAAATGACACTAAATATTGTGTCTCAGTATTCCAGAGAAACCATAAAACCAACTTGTTTGGAAATGATAACATCTCACTGAGTACAACAGGAAGTGCTCTTATAAAGGTTGGGACTGAGGCACAGTGTATATGGGGAAAAGGAGGAATAGCTTTACCCTAAATCTGACCCATACAATACCTGACATGGGACACTTAATTGTGATATATGGGGTAAGAAGCTGGAAAATATCCTATTTCCAGCATTGACATGCCTCGCCCCAAGAGCATTGAGTTCATCAATCTAATGTAGACATTTTAGTGCAGTACTATACACACAAGATAGCGAAACAACATTAAGAATCAAGTGTACAAGACATTAAATCTATCCCTCATGCTGTATAAACGCATAGCATTTTGTTAAATTATCAAATATGCTCAGATTTGTTTCCTATTTAAAAAGATAGTTATGAAGAACCCAAACTATGTTTCTCCATCCCTGGGGAGAATCGATATACCATTCTGGAGAGAGAGAACAATCAGCTAATTTGAGATTATGATGAATTAAAATAACAGAATTATAAATAACCAATATGAAAATCACATCAAGATTTATACAGGTCATACTGCTGAACTGGTGTCTAAAAAGTTGCCAATGTTGTCTTAAAAAGAGGGATTTAGCAATGAAATAGTACAAATAGCCTCTATTACACCTATTCGAATCAAGGTACACATCACAAATATGGTTGATTTAAAATAGTCCACATATACCTTTGGTAGAAATGTATTTTACTTGTATA
Source organism: Cetorhinus maximus (assembly GCF_964194155.1). Classification (NCBI taxonomy): domain Eukaryota; kingdom Metazoa; phylum Chordata; class Chondrichthyes; order Lamniformes; family Cetorhinidae; genus Cetorhinus; species Cetorhinus maximus. The sequence continues at coordinate 143,799,029 of NC_135879.1, read as the reverse complement.
CATATGAATGAAGAACTTGCATACATAGGACCTTACCTCATCCTCAGCATTAGCACTTTTGCTTATAGCTAATTATTACTTTAGCGAATCCACTGCTGTTATGTAGATAAATGTGACAGCAGTTTACACTCAGAAAGGTCTCACAAACAAAATGGGTATGTGTACAAATACATTTTTTTGGATGGGATAAATATTGGTCAGGGCACTTGCTCATAGTTCAAGAATGTAAAGGAATCTTTTACTTTCCGAGACAGTTTTAAAGTGTTGTCCAAAACCATTCTGGCAATGGTGCACTGCACTGAAGGTTTTGCCTAGATTACAGGTTTATGTCTGTAGTGAGGATTGAACTTTCAACCTTCTGATTCAAAGGCAAAAGCACTACTAAGACAAGCTAATACATCATTAAGTGTGGAAATTAAGAGTGCTACAACTGAAGTTAGATTAATGTTCTTATATTTCCTATATTTCCAATGAGCTGTTAATTTTAAAAAATATTTTTATCCCAGAAAAACAGAATGCAGAACAACTGAGGTAAACATCAAACATGTCTCCTGTAGAACAGCCACATCAGATACAGTGCCTTTAGCTTTGAACTTTTTGTTAAATTTTCCCTGATGTCACCTTGGTCATTAATGCCCTCTAACCTTTGTTCCTCTCACTATCCCTCTCCTTATTTTTTTACCCAAAATGCCATTCTGCTCCAAAGCCTTGACACTTCCCTTGCTGTTTTTGAATTTACCTCATCTTGAATCCTCCCAACTCCTCCCCCAAGCTCCAATTTTAATTTAAAGTCCTATCTACAGCCCCAGTTCTTTGATTCGCCAGGAAACTGGTTTCGCCTAGATAAAGTGGAGCCCATCTCAATGGAACAACTTTCTCTTTCCTCAGTGGTGCCAGTGGCCCAGGAAGCAAAACCCCTGAGTCCCACATCGCTCCTTCAACCATGCATGTAATTTTCTAGCCTGCTTATCCCTATGTCAATTGGTGCATGACTCAGGTAACAATCCAGAGATTATTACTTTGGAGGTTCTGCTTTTTAATTTGGATCCTAACTCCTCAAATTCTCTCAGTTGAACATATTTCCTTGTCCTACCTATATTTAGATACCACATTTGTAAGCTGCCAAACAGAGAAGGCCAAGGCTGAAGAAATACAAAGCAACAACTGGTTATGGGGCCATGGATAGAATTATTTAAAATTGATTAACATGCACCGAAACTTTTAAATGTCTTATCTATTTTATGTTAATTTTGCTAATTGTGCCGTTTTTGAGGGTGCAATTGTACGTTCTCCAGCATACAGCCATTTATGATTTCCTGATTGTAGTTACAGCTTTACTATTCTCTACCATGATTTCTCAATGAATAAGTAAAAATGGTATGCTGTAACCCGAAGAAGTTTGATTGCCTGCTGCTTCCAGACAAATAAACTTGGACTACAATCCCTTTTGACACTCTGGCAGATATTTAGCATTCATATTAAATCAATTAATAGCTTTTAAAGTTTCAAAACTTGGTTTCCTCAGTAATTTATTTTGATATGGATGGGTCAGGAATTTGTGAGAAACTGAAGTACGATTAAAAGTTATGGTGAATAATCAATCAAGCTGTTGCAGACACAGAACTATGGAGTATATAGTAGATTGGGACAGGTCCCAGCAGACTGGAAAATTGCAAATGTGACACCTCTATTCAAGAAAGGAAGGAGAAAGCTGGAAACTATAGGCCGGTTAGTCTAACGACTCATAGGAAAATGCTATCATCCATTATTAAAGAGGTAATAGCAGGACATTCAGAAAAACATAAAATCATGCAGACTCAACATGGTTTTATGAAAGGGAAATTGTGCTTGACTAATTTATTAGAGTTCTTTGAGGAAGTATCAAGCAAGGTGGATAGAGGGGAACCCGTAGATGTGGTGTACTTAGATTTCCGAAAGGCATTTGATTAGGTGCTACATTAAAAGACAGTACACAAAATAAGAGCTCACAGTGCAGGAGGTAACATCGTAGCGTGGATAGAGGATTGGTCAGCTAACAGGACTGAAGAGAGTGGGGATAAATGTGTCATTTTCAGGTTGTCAAGCTATAACCAGTGGAGTTCTACAGGAATCAGTGCTGAGGCCTTAACTACTTAACATTCAATCCCTTCATCCAAGTCATTGATAAGTGGCTAAATTTGATGACAGAAAGATAGGTAGGAAAGGAAGTCAAGAGGACAAAGAGCCTACAAAAGGATTTAGATAGGTTAAGTGAGGCAAAAATATGGTAGAGTATAATGTGGGAAAATGTGAACTTGTCCACATTGGCAGGAAGAATAGAAAAGCAGGAGATTGCAGAACTCTATAGTACAGAGGGATCTGGGTGACCTGATACATGAATCACAAAAAGCTAGTATGCAGGTACAGCAAGTGATTTAGAAGGGAAATGAAATCTTGGGATTTATTGTAAGGGGAAGGTTGACTATTAAAGTAGGGAAGCATTGCTACAATTGTGGAGGGCCTTAGTGAGACTGCAGCCGAAGTACTGTGTACAGTTATGGTTTCCTTACTAAAGAAAGGAAATAATTGCATTAGAAGCAGTTCATAGAAGATTCGCTTGACTGATTCCTAGGATGAAGGGGTTAGTTTACAAGGAGAGGCTGAACAGGTTGGGCCTCCACTCATTGGGAAGAACGAGAGACAATATTATTGAAACGTATAAGATTCTGAGGCACTTGACAGGTTGGAAGCCGAGAGGAAGTTTCCCCTTATGAGAGTCTAAAACGGGAGACCCCTAACTTTTAAACTGTCCCCCCGAGTTCAAGATTGAGATGAGGAGAATTTTTTCTGAGTCGTTAATCTGTGGAACTCTCTCCCCCAGAGAGCAGTGGGTCAAAGAGGTAGATAGCACAGAAACAGGCCCTTCAGGCCATCGTGTCCGTGCCGGCCATCAAGCACCTATCCATTCTAATCCCATTTTCCAGCACTTGGCCATAGCCATGTATGCTATGACGTTTCAAGTGCTCATCTAAATACTCCTTAAATGTAGTGAGGGTTCATGCCTCTACCACCCCCTCAGGCAGTGTGTTCTAGATTCCAACCACCCTCAGTGAAAAAATATTTCCTCAAGTCCCCTCTAAACCTCCTGCCCCTTACCTTAAATCTATGCCCCTTAGTTATTGACACCTCCGCTAAGGGGAAAAGTTTCTTCCCATCTACCCTATCTTTGCCCCTCATAACTTTGTATACCTCTATCAGATCCTCCCTCAGCCTTTTCTGCTCTAGGGAAAACAACCCTAGCCTATCCAGTCTCTCTTCATAGGTGAAACGCTCCAGCCCAGGCAACATCTTGGCTACAATATCACCACCTTCAACACCGCTTTGATCCTTTTGTCTGTGACGTCTTTTGATTATCTGCTCCTATCACTGCTTGCTTATCTCCACAATCATCCCACCCTCAACTTCTCTCTCCCCCCGCCCCCCCCACCTTAGACCAGCTTATATTTCACCTTTCTCCTAACTATACTCAGTTCTGCCGAAGGGTCATGAAGACTCGAAACGTTAACTGATTTCTTCTCCACCGATGCTGCCAGACCTGCTGAGTTTTTCCAGGTAATTCTGTTTTTGTTTTGGATTTCCAGCATCCGCAGTAGCTTTTAGCTTTGTTTTTAACATCTTGGTGAATCTCCTCTGCACTCTTTCCAGTGCAATCAGATCTTTCCTATAGTGTGGTAACCAGGACTGCACACAGTACTCCAGCTGTGGCCCAACTAGCGTTTTATACAGCTCCAACATAACCTCCCTGCTCTTATATTCTGTGCCTTGGCTAATAAAGGCAAGTATCCCATATTCTTAACCACCTTATCTACCTGTGCTGCTGCCTTCAGGGATCTATGGACATGCACACCAAGGTCCCTTTGATCCTCTTTACTTCCTAGGGTTCTACCATTCGTCGTGTATTCCCTTGCCGTGTTAGTCCTCCCAAAATGCATCACCTCACACTTCTCGGGATTAAATTCCATTTGCCACTGCTCTGCCCATTTTACCAACCCATCTATATTGTCCTGTAATCTAAGGCTTTCCTCTTCACCATTTACGACACCACCAATTTTTGTGTCATCTGTGAACTTACTGATCTTACTTCCTATATTCACATCTAATTCATTAATCTACACTACAAACAGCAAGGGTCCCAGCACCAATCCCTGCGGTACACCACTCGTAACAGGCTTCCAATCACAAAAACAACTTTCGACCTTCACCCTCTGCCTCTTGCCACTAAGCCAATTTTGGATCTAATTTGCCAAATTGCGCTGGATCCCATGGGCTTTTACCTTCTTGACCATTCTCCCATGTGGGACCTTGTCAAAAGCCTTACTGAAGTCCATGTAGACTACATCAACTGCACTACCCTCATCTACACAACTAGTCACCTCCTCGAAAAATTCAATCAAGCTTGTTAGGCACAATCTCTTCCTGACAAAGCTATGCTATCCCTGATTAATCCCTGCCTCTCCAAGTGGAGATTAATCCTGTCCCTCAGAATTTTTTCCAGTAGCTTCCCTACCACTGATGTTAGACTCGCTGGCCTGTAATTACCTGGTTTATCCCTACCCTTCTTGAATAATGGTACCACATTTGCTGTCCTCCAGTCCTCTGCACCTCTCCTGTGGCCAGAGAGGATTTGAAAACTAGTGCCAGAGCCCCTGAAATCTCCTCCCTTGCCTCACATAGCAGCCTGGGATACATCTCATCTGGGCCTGGGGATTTATCCACTTTTAAGCCCACTAAAACTGCTAACACCAACTCCAATGCTAATTGGTTCAAGTATATCACAATCCCCTTCCCTGATCTCTACACCGACATCGTCTTTCTCCATTGTGAACATTGAATATATTCAAGCCAAAGTTAGACACATTTTTGATCGACGAGAGTCTAGGGTTATGGGGGGGCTGACAGGAAAGTGGAGTTAAGGTCACAATCAGGTCAGCCATGATCCTATCAAATGGCATTGCAGGCTCAAGGAGCAGAATTTCCTACTCCTAATTCTTGTGTTCTAGTTGAGTTTTCTGCACAGATCTAGTGTAATGCAGTTTTAGATTTTAGATGAGGAAAAAGCGAAAGTGGAGATATCACCTGATAGTCCTCTTGGTTGGATAATGTTGAGTTCCGCCAGACAAAAATAAATAAATTAACACCTTTCACATTTGCAGGACGTTCCAAAAGTGTTTCAAAGCCAATTTATTAATTTGAAGTTATGTAGGCAAACATAGGAGTCAATTTACACACAGCAAGGCCCCACAAATAGCAATGAGACAGATATTGAGATCAGATAATCTGTGTTTGGTAATTCTGGGAGACAGCTGAATATTGATAATGACACCAGGAGAAATTCTTTTCTCTTCCAATAGTGCCATGGGATCTTATGTCCACCTGAATAAATAGCCTTGGTTTAACATCTTAGCTTAAAGATGATACCCAAGACAAATTGAGCAGTGCTGAAGTATCAGTCTAGATTACCCTGGCAAGTCATGGAGTGGGGTTGGAACCCATGCTTTCTGGGGTTAATTAGACTTTGGATGATGGTGTAAAATGGGCAGTAGCGAATCACTCACCCAATATACACCCTATCTGATTTTCTGCTTCATTGACTTTAGTGCAAGGAAAAGAAAAATAAATTAGGTGTGGTGTATAAAAATAGGCACACAGTTTCTAACAAAATTGTTTCTAAAAACATACCAGAGCTTCAAAACAAACAAAATGTAGAATATTTAATTAATCCTACAAAAGAATGTAGCAAAAATAATTCCATATGTAAATAAAAGTACAACTTTATAGTTGAATAAATTACTCTGGTCAATTATTTTACAAAACTACAAGTCCATATCAAGTTTAAGAAAAAAAGGTTGCTTATAATTTCACCTCACTTGCCGATCAACTATACTTCTGTTAACAAAAATTTTTAGAACTGGAAGAGTCTGTTTATCAGTCTGCCTCAATTGGATTATCTTCTAATTTATTTCACAGTGGCCATTTGGAAGGAAAAGTTCTATCTAATTTACCACTTAACTCAATTTTAAACTCTACAATATTTGCACTTTGTTACAATAAACCAAAATTCACAAAGCTAATCCTTTTCACAATCTTAAACTTGGGGCATATTCCTGAAAAATGTGGGACACTTGCTTTTAATGGAAGGAAATGTTAAAATTGTATTTAAAAATTAGGTCTAACCCAGGGAAATCCCAATTAAACTCATAACTGTGCTTAACAGCACCCAGTTTACAGGTTTCATTCCTACTGAAAAGTGCTCGTCAGCAGTTGCAATGCCTGATAGCAGTTCTAATTTTAATCATCATTTACACCCCCATTTTGGCAACATTCAAACTGTACACAAGTGTTGCTTCACATCACAGAAACTATAACTATGCTTAAACCCAAATAACCTGAATAATTACTGTAGAAATTCAATGTATTCTCTTGTTTTTTTTTAAAAAGAATAATTAGGAGAAACTTCTGAACTGGAAGACAACAGGTACGGAGTAGCATGTAGATCCATAGACAGAATCTCAACACTGCTTTGTTACCTCTGCCACGGAAGATGGGCAGAGGTAATGTTTTTCCCGTTTGTTAGTCTGTAAACAATATGTCTCAAAATCTATGGATGGATTTCAACAACACTCGGTTTGTAGTTAGGGTATAGCCCAAGGAAGGACTGATTAATTGTTGGCAAGACGCAAATCTGGATACTGGAACTTTTTAAAGGTTACACTAACATTGGAATTTAGGGCAAGGATGTTGTGAATTGTTTTACTTCAATGCTGATTGTTTTAGAATGTTGTGGATCATCTCAGCTGCTGTGGTGGAATTTGTCACAGCTGTCAAAATGTGAGCAGAGTTTTCAGAGCAGCTTGTTGGATACAGATTGACCTGAAGCCTCTTCAGTGAGATGGAAAGCTCTTAATAAAGGATCTATTTTTTCAGCTTTGTAGTTAGAGCATCAGCTAGACAGGGAAAAGTCTCCAGGAAGAACTGCACAATTGTACAATGAGTTAATACAGTATTGGAGATATGCGCTCTACTGAGTACCTTCTTTACATGTTTACTTTGTGGTAGAACCACCTCATTTGATAGCCTACAAAATGTACCTCCATACCAGAACTGGAAACATTGGTTGCCAACAGTAGACCATCACAACTAAATTGCTGGTTTATGACTGAGTAAAGTTGGTTAATATTAAATTTCATTCAACTAAGAGCCATTGTGTAAACCTATGCTGTCTTGTTATTGCAGGTGTGGAGATATGATTTTGGCTGTCAATGGAAGGAGTACCTCAGGGATTAGTCATCCCTGTCTGGTGAAGATGCTCAAGGAAGCAAGGGGAAAAGTTATGCTCACTGTGGCATCCTGGCCTGGCAGCCGTCTCTAGACTAGATTACAGCAACTTTGTTGTCACGAAAAGAAACAAGTCAAGGCTACTGACTCAGGATCAAGGCAATGATATTGAAATGGCAATGTAATTCCTAAGTTATAAAACTTTGCTTAGAGTTCTGTGGAGTTCCCTTGATTTTTAAATGATATATTTTCTGAAGAAAAAGTCTGCATTAGTTTAAGAACTCAAAGGGGTTGGATATTTCAAAAAATGATTATAAAACTCAAAAATGCATCAATGCACCTCAGAATGTGCAACTTTAAACTGCTGGATGGGACTGACATGCTCACTAGTGCATTTCAGATTATAATAAACTTAAGTTTTGCTGGTGAATGGATTCTCAGTAACTGTTGTTTAACAAAATGTCATAGCATAAACTTCCAGTAGAACTAGGTGTCAATGAACAATGAGGAGCAAGTTTTTTATTTTACAAAAATAATTTGTGCAAGAATGGCTTATGGCTACAGTAAATCTTAGGGCCTCTTAAATAAAGAATCTTCTAGATGATTAATTGTAAGACTGGAAAATTTCATGGTAAATATTCTTCAAGTATCCTTGACATGGTATTTTTCCCTACTCTACCTAAATTGCAAATATAGTGGCCATATCAGTTTGTTGTACATTCAGGAAATACGTTATGATATTTACTCGTACTTATTTACTAATGATTCTTACTGCCAATATTTTACAGTATAGGTAAAATTTGTTACATGATTTGTACCTCTAAATGCATTAAGCCAGGGAGATTTCAGATGTATACTGAAGTGTTGCCCTCAATACCAAGTGAAATATCTTCATATTCCCTTAGTCAGCATGCATTAAATAAAAATATCAATTATAGTAATTCTAGAAGTGGTGCAGAAACCTGTGGAACAAAATGTATCATTACTTTTATAGCTGGACACAAACCCACCAGGATGTCAGGAGGAAATAAGAGTGCAACATGGATAAGCAACAAACTTGCTTAGCAAATGGCAGAGTAAAATTGATGTATCCTGCATAGAATCTTCAGGAATGCTAAATCGCTAATAAACAATTGTTAAAAGTAAAACATCCATTTTTAAACAAAAAAAAACAAATTTTATTAATCTTCAATAAACTAATACAAACATTGTAATTATGTTTTAATAACATAATAGATGCTTAAAAGCACCACATACTTCCAACAGTCTTTTGAAATAATTCTGAATTTCTGATTTCTGCAGAAATTCAGTTTAGTAGGTTACCATCACCTGAATGATTTTCAAGCATTTCCAACATTTTCCTTCCCTTTATCAGCAATATAAGCCAACAGGTAAGGATCCAGAGATCTAATTACTGCTAGCAGCTTCACTGGGCTCTGGTTCCTGGGAAACTTCCTCATTGGTTTCTTTATCTTCCTTGCTTCGCTTAGATTTCTTGTGTTTGTGTCGTTTGTGGCCATCCACCTCTTCACTGTCATGGCGCCGTCTGCTGCTGCTATGGGACAGAAATTATTACTGTCACTGTGATCTACTGTAGCAGGTATTTATAGCTCAAATCATGCCTTTCACACAGATCACACTTACTATGAGATGACAGGATGCCAATTCAACTCCACAAATTTCAGATTGTTAATCGACTTGACAACAAAAGAATTCAGAGCTGGAACTTTCTGGAGCATGGTTCGAACTCAGTAATTGCTGAATGAAATGCAATTTCCAAACTGAAGCCGAAAGTCAGCAGCCCACCGCCCACAAGCAATTGGAAAATCACACAATCACAGAATTTTAACGGTACAGGAGGAGGTCATTCAGCCCATCGTGTCTGCACCGGCTCGCCAAATGAACATTATGACCATGTGCCGTTGTCCTGCCTTTTCCCTGTACCCCTGCACATAATTTGAATAGAAACAATCATTTAATGCCCTCTTGAATGCCTCGATTGAACCTGCCTCCACCACTTCCAGGCAGTGCATTCCAGACCCGAACCACTTGTGTGAATAGGTTTTCTCTCACGTCACATTAGCTTCTTTTGCAAATCACTTTAAATCTGTGCCCTCTCGTTCTTGATCCTTTTACGAGCAGGAACAGCTTCTCCCTATCTACTCTGTCCAGCCCACTCATGATTTTGAACATCTCTATCAAATCTCCTCTTAGACTTCTTCTCTCCAAGGAGAACAGTCCCAACCTCTCCAATCTATCTTCGTAACTGAAGTTTCTCATCCCTGGAACCGTTCTTGTAAACCTCTTCTGCACTCTCTCCAACGTGTTCACATTCTTCCTATAATGTGGCACACAGAACTGTACACAATACTCCAGCTGAGGTCTAACAAGTGTCTTATAAAATTCAGCATAACCTCCTTGCTCTTGTACTCTGTGCCCCTATTAATAAAGCCCAGGATACTACATGCTTTATTAACTGCTCTCTCCACCTGTCCTACCACTTTCATTGATCTATGCACATATTTACCCAGGTCTTTCTGCTCACTGGTGTACTGCCTGTAATTTTCACATACACAGTACATGGAAGCTCTTACCACAGTGCTTTCCTTTGCCATTTCTTCTTTTATAAAGGAATTAATCAGTATAGTGGGTTAGGCTGTGGCCTTTTAATGTTGGGGTCTGGATTCAAATCCAAATCTGATAATGGGATGAAAGGAACCTCTTTTGGCTGAAAAAGTTCTATATGAGTTGAGTATGGGCAATCTAGTTCCTAGTCAAAATGCACCTGCTGTATAAAGTTAATTTTGAAAAACTGGCAATTTCACTCAAAAGTAACAGAATGGTTGTGGTGAGAAGTGGAAAAATAAAGGCATACTTTTGTAGTAGACTGCTCTACTGAGGTTGGTTCAGAATAGGGGCACCTTAACACTGCATCTGGCTGTATTGTAACCCAGGAATCCATCAAGTGGGAAGGATTTTGTTCCATGTCACCAACATCCTTCACCTTGATCAGCATAAAAATAAAGTAAACCATGATTTTAATCAGTATTTTAACACCATATTTGGCTGCAAATATTTTAGTGCCTTTCTTGTCTGTTCATCCCCAGATGCAGCAGAATTCTCAGCTACAGGATGGGAGTACTATGCAGCTGCATTTTAAAGAATATTAAAAATATATATAGGTCCACTGGAAGAAGCAATTTGGTGGCTAAATTTTGTTACCTTCTAGAAGATTTGTGTCTCCCCCCTTCTTCTTTGTCCCGGTGTCGGCGTTCCTTGTGCCGATCTTCTTTTTCCCTGCTAACTTTGTCCCGATGATGGTAATCACGATCATAGCCTTTATCGGATGAGTAGTCTCTGTGCCTATACCGACCTTCTTCACTGTGGGCAGAGAAAAACAAAGTTTTACATCTTCAAATACTTACAACTTTCGAACATGACAGAGAAGACAAGGTTCTTCTATTTAAATATATAATAGGTGTACCTCCTTTTCACCGCACTGTACAAATGCTATCCTTTGCAGTAATTTCCAATTTCTATCAAACTTATTCATGCTCATTCCATAGCTGGTTAAGCTATACTTTTATTGGGCTGAGATAGTTCATTTACTTGCATTCATTAACATCTGCTCAAAAGACAAGAATGGCCATCAGCCAAAGGCCTGAATCCACAATTTCAGGCTTTTGACAGGCTGAGGCGATCAAAACCTTTCAGATGGATTCAGTTATTCTTCAGGGAGCAAGACAAAACAATTATTAGTAGAATTAATAGGAAAAAACAAAGTAAGCAGTCACAGTTGGTGTTGCACTGTTAGAATACCATACTAGACAGGCCTATTAAAATCAACAGCTTAGATTCAGTTGCCAAGTCAGACCCATTTTCAACATCGCAATTTTGGTTAAAGAAGCAAAACTGTTGGGCTACACATTATGCCTTTCTTAAAAAAAAAAGTAGGGTCTTCACTAAAGTGACCCAAAAATAGGTTCAAAAGTCCCTTTTATCGATTCAAGGCAAAGCAATTTGATGATTAAAGTATTTTTGAAAGCCACAATGCTGAAGCAGATAGAAAAGCAAAATTAAGCACATTTATGCAACCTGCCTAGCAGGAACATTGTATTGGTACAAATGAACACAACAACAAACTTGCATGCAAAGAGTAACTGCTGTTAAATCCTCGATTTCAGATAGGGACATAAGATCATGAGAAGCAGGAGTAAGCCATTTGGCCCATCGACCTTGCTCCATCATTCAATACGATCATAGCTAATCTAATTGTGGCCTCAACTCCAATTTCCTGCCTGTCCACTATAATCCCCGACTCCCTTGTCAATCAAAAATCTAACTAACTCTGCCTTGAGTATATTCAATGACTTCTGCTCCATTGCTCTCTGGGGAAGAGAATTTCACAGATGAACGACCCTCTGACAGAAGAAATTCCTCTTCAATGTAGTCTTAAATGGGAGACCTGTTATTTTTAAAAGACATTTAAGAGATGACAAACACATTTTTAAAAAAAGGAGACTATTTTAAAAGAGCTACGAAATATGTAGTCTCTCGGGTCCAGATGGTCAACCCTGGTCAAAATTCTGCAATTCCAGAAATGGTAGCGTGGCTATGATTCATAGAAGTAAAACATGTTTCAGACATCAAGAATGCTCAATATTTGAATACTGCAGGAAGATGATTTGTAGGAGTCGGCTTGCTTAGAAATAACATGCGGCTTTGAGCATTCACAAAAAAAAAAGCTGCCAAAGCTATAAGTTAGCCAAGAGAAGCAGTCAACAGCATTCCAACACTCGCTGAAAAGGCATTTCCTCAATTAGCAAAATCAAACTATATATATTTCCTATGACAAATGCTTTTAGTAATATTTAGTCATTAATACATTTATTAGACATTAGACCATTAGTGCTGACAGGAAAGCAATAGTTTACTGATTATGCAGCATCTTAATGCTGGCAAGAGAATGACATTTCAACTTTCTTTGGAGGAAATAAAAATTCATTAGTGTGGCATAAAGAGCAAGCAGAAGAAAATATTGAAATAATTCATAGGAAGATACAAATCTCAGAACAGAATATCAAGTTACAATAGTTTAAGGTTATTAAAAAGCAAACAGATCAAGATCAAATATATCTCAACACTATTATCATTATAGGTTTAATAGCCATAATGAAGGAAGGGAAAATAAAACATTGTGAACCACAAGGGCCAGATCTTTTTATGTATGTATCTGCTTGCAGCAAATGGCAATGATAAGGATTCTGGTCAAAAATGCTATATGACTGGATTACTTTCACTTATTTGAACAAGCCATTTTTTGACGCCTGGCTGAGATATTCAAAAACCTGCTCATCTTTGCACACCTTCTGCATAGGTTAGGGGATCTCTGGTGAGTTTGTTTCTGGGCTTGGCGGTATCAGTCATACACATCACAGATACAAAGGCATATAGATGAAAGAAAGGGAGAGAGAAAGGTAAAAATGGAGTAAGAAGGAGCTGAAGTGAACATAAGTAAAAATGAGCAGAGAGAAGCGAAGAGGAGTTTCTTCTTGCCTCTGATGAATAGCAATTGGAAACACATATTTTTCCCAGAAAGTAAGAGTAGTCTCTTAAAGTTTTGAGAACCCTTTTTTACTTTACAAAATGATATTTTGTACAGTTGGCTGGCATCAGGCAATGCCCTCTTTCACTCAAAGTACAAGGGCCTTCTCCCGTTTCCCCACCAACCACACCAATTAAAAGACAGGCCTCTCCTATTCAAAAGTTAACATCTGATAAACTTTAAATAACTTAAATTTGGATTGTCGTACTCAATACAACACACTGCCACCAGTTGCAGAAAGGTTCAAGCCATTTGATAAATACCATATTGTCATTTTCCATGGTAATCTGGATGTGTACTAAAGATTTAAACGTGAGTAAGCAATGGGAGACTTTGTCGAGCACTCCTTCTGTGACTACAAAATTCTTAATTTCAGTCGGACAATGTGGTAGTTCAGGGCACAGTGCAGGTTCTGATCCTTACCACTGTTCTATAGTCTAAAACAGACAGAAGTTTGCAGATCGTTGTAATTTGAAAATCTACTGAAATAAGTACCACATGACTGTCATTGGGCAAATATATTATACACATTATAGAAAGATGGATATATTTGTATTACTTATCCATGCTATCGAAATTGCTTAAGAGGCAACTAACTTTGTTCTGCCTTTGCCAAAACTTCAATCTTGCCTATATCATTCAAACATATTTTCAGCCCATCTCCCACCTATTTAAAACACAAGTTTTCTTACTTTTGCTTAACCTTCTCTCATCCTTCCAGAGATCTTTTCTAGTTATTCACATGCATTTCAAGAAGATTTTTCTTGCTTCCCACAATGGTTTTGCAGTTCTTGCTAAAGCTGTCATTGAGGATTTTGCTCATAGCCAAGTATTTAGTCACCTGTACCTTGAACAAGTTGCCACTCCATGGTTTGGACTGGGTGATCCATACTAGTCAGTGTCAGAACTCAGCATCAAAGCCATGTCAGAAACAGCCCATTCCAGATCAGTTTTTCCTTCAGTGACAAAATTTTTAACTCAATACCTTCAACTTAATATTTATTTAAAGGCTTACATTATACAAAGTGTTAATTGGCTAGGCACAACTATAAAGATTCCACCTGCACTGGGTGGTGTGGGTGGGGGCTAAAACGGCTGAAAGTAGTTTTTTTAAAATTGAGCAATTTAACTAAACATATTTGTACAAGTTACTCTTCCCACTTTTGCACCGTTAGTTCTGGAGTGCCCCAGTGATCTATCTTTGGTCCCCCATTTCTTATCTACATACCGCTCCTCCGAAACAACGTCTGAAAACACATCAGGATACACATTAATGCGGTAACACCCAGCCCTTCTTCACCACTGCCACTCTCGACTGCTCCACTACCTCTGATTTGTCACGCTGCTTATCCAATGAGCAGAAATTTCCACCAACTAAATACTGGGAAGACCAATAATTGTCTTCAATTCCTGCCACAAACTCCGTTCCCTAGCCACTAACTCTATCCCTCTCCGTGGTCACTGTTTGAGATAAACCGGGCTGTTCGCAATAAAAGCAGAAAATGCTGGAAAAACTCAGCAGCTCTGGCAGCATCTGTGGAGAGAGAAATAGAGTTAACGTCATGTCCATATGACTCTTCTTCAGAGCTGTTCACAACCTTGGCACCTTTTTTACCCTAAGGCGACCCCATATCCTTTCCATCATCAAGACTGCCTACATTCACTTCTGTAGCACTGCCTGTGCTCGCCCCTTATGCAGCTCATCTGCTGCTGAAATTCTCAATCAATACCTTTGTTACCTCAACTTCAACTATTCCAATGTTCCCCTGACCGGCCTCCTAGCTTGCAACCTCCGTAAGCTCGAAATCACAAAATACTTTGCTGCCAGTTTCCAAATTCAAGTGTTGTTCACTCATCATTCCTGTGTTTGCTGACCTACATTGGTTTCCAATCTGGCAATGCCTAATTTTTAAATGCTCATCCTCATTTTCAAATCCTTCCATGACCTCAACTGTCTCTACATCTGTTAACTCCCCTAGTCTTATAACCCTCAGATCTCTGCACTCCACCTCCTGGCCTCCTACCTCCCTGATTTTCTTTCTTCCACTGTTGGCAGCCATGTCTTCATCTGCTAAGGCCTTAAATTCTGGAATTCCCTTCCTCAACCTACATGGCTCTCTAATTCTTTCTCCTTCTTTAAGATACTCCTTAAAATGAAGTTTTTGTGACCTGCCTTAAAATCTCCTTGTGTTGCTCAGTGTCAAATTATGTCCGATAGCCACTCCTGTGAAATGTTGGAGATGTTTTACTAAGTGTTATATAAATACAGATTGTTGTGATTGTGTCGGTGGCTTTATGGCTACTACTACTACTACAAACCTCATTGGGGAAACTATTAAACCAAAAGAACCAAATTTACCAAATGATCTCCAAAGAAGAAATTACCAACAAGATTTCATGTTTTGTAACTTCTACCCTAACACTAATCAGAACCGACATGAATTAAACATGAATTAACAGGCGAATGAAACTTCAAATAAAAAGGTAAATTTCACAATAAATAGTTGATACAACAAAGATATGTTTTACACAACCATAAGCATTCCCCTTCAGCATGTATAGCATCACGTAGCTAAACAGTTCATTAATATGCTGTTGCTTATTCACATAGGGTAGGTCAGGAGTCTCATCCGATAATAGCTTTCATTCCCTGAGTTTCATAGGTACGAGCTGTTATCAGCAGGGCACACTTCTACAAATCCTCTCTCCCTTGGGTCACCGACAGTTCTTCTTGATGGTGTAGCTTTCCTGAGTTCCTTTTCAACAGGCCAACGGTTCTCAGTTTGGCCACTTCCGGGAAAACACCCAGTGTCTCCAGTCTATTCACACAGCTTTCTAGGTGTCAGGCATTTTTTTAGCCACCTCGCACATTGGCAGAAAAGGGGACCGAAGCTCTTGGAGGCAAACAGAAAAACTGACTTCTTCCCGAGTGATTTGCTTCTTCTCCTCAAGAATTTGATGGGTTGCTCTTCCTTTGCGTCTGCAACTCCTCTGCTTGTATCTCTCCTTTGGGTCTGGCCACACAGCATTTGTATCTCAACTTCCTGTTGGTACTGCTTCCAGGTCAAGGGTCACCAGGTCACACAGACCAGCATTTTTTATTATCCAAGAAAATTACAATTGATCCCTTTACAATTGGTGTAAACTCTTAAAAGTCCTTTTCAAACATTCTTAAAAACAATCAGGTTCCAGAGATCTTTTAAAGAAATTACAAATTTTCCTTACTATACTTTTTTGGATCAAACGTTGTCACACGACCCATCTATATTTGAGTAAATCAGAAACTATGAAACCAAGGGCCACTACCTCTTGGATACTTTTGTAAATGTGATACTCTGGAATTATTATTTTGAAATTATTTTGTAATGCAATATTGTCACCCTCTAGCTGCATGATTTTTAAGGGGGAAGCGATGGCGTAATGATATTGTCACTGAACTAGTAATCCAGAGGCTCAGGGTAATGCTCTGGGGACCCGGGTTCGAATCCCGCCACAACAGATGCTGGAGTTTGAATTCAATATAAAAATCTGGAATTAAAAGTCCAATGATGACCATGAAACCATTGTCGATTTTTGTAAAAACCCATCTGGTTCACGGTGTACCTTTGGGGAAGGAAATCTGTCGTCCTTACCTGGTCTGGCGTACATGTGACTCCAGACTCACAGCAATGTTAGGCCGCAAGCCACTCAGTTGTGACAAATCGTTACAAAGACACAAAAAAGGAATGAAACTGGACAGACCAACCGGCATTGATCTAGGCACCAGAAACGACAACGGCAATCACAAAATTGGGAGAGCTGTCTCACAGGCTAGTCAAACAACAGCCTGACATTGTCATCCTCACGGAGTCATACCTGACAGATAATGTCCCAGACTCCACCATCACCATCCCTGGATATGTCCAGTCCCACCAGCAGGAAAGACCCAGCAGAGGTGGCAGCACAGTGGTATACAGTTGGGAGGAAGTCTTATGGCATCAGGTCAATCATGGGCAAGGAAACCTTCTGCTGATTGCCACCTATCGCCCTCCCTCAGATGAATCAGTGCTCCTTCATGTTGAACACCACTTGGAGGAAACACTGAGGGTGACAAGGGCGCAGAATTGGGGACCTCACTGTCCAACACCAAGAGTGGCTCGGTAGCACCACTACTGACCAAGCCCTAAATGACATAGCTGCTAGACTGGGTCTGCGGCAGGCGGTGAGGGAACCAACAAGAGGGAAAAACATACTTTACCTCATCCTCACCAACCTGCCCCAGATGCATCTGTCCATCACAGTATCGGTAGGAGTGACCTTGTGGAGACGAAGTCCCGCCTTCACATTGAGGATACCCTCGATCATGTTGTGTGGCATTACCACCGTGCTAAATGGGGTAGATTTCGAACAGATCTAGCAACTCAAGACCGGGCATCCATGAGGCGCTGTGGACCATCAGCAGCAGCAGAATTGTGCTCGTACACAATCTGTAACCTCATGGCCCAGCATATCCTCCACTCTACGATTACCATCAAGCCAGGGGATGAACCCTGGTTCAATGAAGAGTACAGGAGGGCATGCCAGGAGCAGCACCAGGTATACCTAAAAATGAGGTGTCAACCTGAAGCTATAAAATAGGACTACTTGTGTGCCAAACAGCATAAGCAACAAGTGATAGGCAGAGCTAAGCGATCCCATAACCAATGGATCAGATCTAAGCTCTGCAGTCCTGCCAGATCCAGTCGTGAATATGGTGGACAATTAAACAACTCACTGGAGGAGGAGGTTCCACAAATATCCCCATCCTCAATGATGGAGGAGCCCAGCACGGTATTGCAAAAGGTAAGGCGAAGCATTTGCAACAATCTTCAGCCAGAAGTGCCGAGTGGAAGATCCATCTCGGCCCCCTCCAGAGGTCCCCAGTATCACAGATGCCAGTCTTCAGCCAATTTGATTTCACTCCACATGATATCAAGAAGCAGCTGAAATCACTGAATACTGTAAAGGCTATGGGCCCTGACAATATTCCAGCAATAGTACTGAAGACTTGTGCTCCAGAACTTGCCGTGCCCCTAGCCAAGCTGTTCCAATACAGCTACAACACTGGCATTTACCCGGCTATGTGGAAAATTGCCCAGTTATGTCCTGTGCACAAAACGCAGGATAAATCCAACCCAGCCAATTACCGCCCGGTCAGTCTACTCTCCCTCATCAGTAAAGTAATGGAAGGGGTCATCAACAGTGCTATCAAGTGGCACTTGCTTAGCAATAACTTGCTCAGTGATGCGCAGTTTGGGATCCGCCTGGGTCACTCAGCTCCTGACCTCATTACAGCCTTGGTTCAAACATGGACAAAAGAGCTGAATTCCCGAGGTGAGGTAAGAGTGACTGCCCTTGACATCAAGGCAGCATATGAACAAATGTGGCATCAAGGAGCCCTAGCAAAACGGGAGTCAATGGGAATCGGGGAAAACACTCCACTGGTTGGAGTCATACCTAGCACAAAGGAAGATGGCTGTGGTTGTTGGAGGTCAGTCATCTCAGCTTCAGGACATCACTGCAGGAGTTCCTCAGAGTAGTGTCCTAGGCCCAACCATCTTCAGGTGCTTCATCAATGACCTTCCTTCCATCATAGGGTCAGAAATGGTGATGTTCACTGATGATTGCACAATGTTCAGCAACATTCACTACTCTTCAGATACTGAAGCAGTCCATGTCCAAATGCTGCAAGACCTGGACAATATCCAGGCTAGGGCTGACAAGTGGCAAGTAACATACGTGCCACATAAGTGTCAGGGAATGACCATCTCCAATAAGAGAGAATCCAACCATCGCCCCTTGATGTTCAATGGCATTACCATCACTGAATACCCCACTATCAACATCCTGGGGGTTACCATTGACCAGAAACTGAACTGGACTGATAAATACTGTGGCTACAAGAGGAGATCAGAGGCTAAGAATTGTGCGACGAGTAACTCACCTCCTGACTCCTCAAAGCCTGTCCACTATCTACAAGCCACAAGTCAGGAATGTGATGGAATACTCCCCACTTGTCTGGATGAGTGCAGCTCCCACAACACTGAAGAAGCTGGACACCATCCAAGACAAAGCAGTCTACTTGATAGGCACCACATCCACAAACATTCATTCCTTCCACCACCGACTCACAGTAGCAGCAGTGTGTACCATCTACAAGATGCACTGCAGGAATGCACCAAGGCTGCTTAGACAGCATCTTCCAAACCCATGGCCACTGCCACCTAGAAGGACAAGGGCAACAGATAGATGGGAACACCACCACCTGAAAGTTCCCCTCCAAGTCACTCACCATCCTGACTTGGAAATATAGCGCCATTCCTTCACTGTCGCTAGGTCAAAATCCTCAAACTCCCTTCCTAACAGCACACATGGGAACATCATCAACTGCAAGTCCCCCTCCAAGCCACACAGGATCCTAACTTGGAACTATACCACTGTTCCCTCACTGTTGCTGGGTCAAAATCCTGGAACTCCCTCCCTAACAGCACTGTGGGTGTACCTACACCAAATGGACTGCTGCGGTTCAAGAAGGCAGCTGACTACCGCCTTCTCAAGGGCAACTAGGGATGGGCAATAAATGCTGGCCCAGCCAGCGAAGCCCACATCCCATGAATGAATATAAAAAAAAGTTGTACCAAATTTTAAGACCACAGAATGACCATTTACAGCAAGAAGGCTACAGCAGAAGTAGATCAGATATGGTACAATAAAACAGAGTCTTTGGTCAGATTACAATGCTGCGATGATGTGATACCCATGTCTCAGCTCATCAGCTGCTGAAATCCTCATTCATGCCTTCATTACTTCTATTTCAATGCATTCCTGGCTGGCCTCCCAAATTCTACCCTCCTTAAACTTGAGGTCATCCAAAGCTCTGCTGCCCATGTCTTAACTCGCAGCACGTCCTGTTCCTCTATCACCCCTGTGCTCGCTGGCCTATGCTGGATCCCGATCAACCAATGTCTTGATTTTAAAATTCTCATCCTTGTTTTTCAATCTCTCCAAATCCCTCTTCCTATTTCTAATCTCCTCCAACTCCACAACCCTCCAAGATATCTGCTCCTTAATTTCTGGCCTCTTGTACATCCTCAATTTTAATCGCACCACCATTGGTGGTCATGTCTTCAGATGCCTAGGCCCCAAGCTCTGGAAAACCCTCCCTACACCTCCCTGCCTTGCTACCTCACTTTTCTCCTTTAAGACACTCCTTAAAACCTCTCTTTGACCAAGCATTTGGTCATCTACCCTAATATCTCAATGTGATTCAGTATCATACTTGTTTGATAATGCTTCTGTAAAGTGCCTTGGGATATTTCATTATGTTAAAGGCATATATAAGTTGTTGTTGCTGATGAGCAGCAGAGATTATACTCCCAATCAACTAACATATTAAAATAATGTGGGTGAAAAAATTTAAGTAACTAGAAAGTTTTTCACCATCATCTTAGAATCAATTATACTGAACGCATAGTAGGCTACAGGCATTTTTAAAAAAATGATAAATGTGATATTTTGTGAAATACTTAAAGTAGAAAGCGCTCACTGGTGCTCCCTGCTAGAAAATCAAGATACTGTGAAGGTGAAAGCAAAATACTGCAGATGCTGGAGATCTGAAATAAAAACAAAGTGCTGGAAAAACTCAGCAGGTCTTGCAGTAACTGTGGAGAGAGAAACAGAGTTAACGTTTCAAGTCTAATATGGCTCTTCTCTGGTACTGCGAAGGTCTACTAGTCAGTGCCTCTTCATTTGCTGCAAATCAGCATTTCAGTTATCAGTGTTGAACGTTACAGAAAGTCACAGTTGGGAGACTAATTTTTGTTGTAAACTGTGCAATATGAAGTTTGCCTTGTGCATCAAGCCTTCATGAATATCATACAAATTATTATACGTGCAAAGCTGATTCTATCCCTGACTATTCCTGGATTGTGTGACATAATTTTGAAAGAATTGCTCGTTGAAGGGGGAATTGCGGCTGCTTATGTGGTAATCCATTAACTGAAAGCACTAAGAGCGACATGAGCAGGGACTACATGGTAGCAAAAAGACTAAACACTGTAATGTTAAAAAGAGTGTAGCAAATTTTGAAGCTTACAGTGCCTCAAAAATAAGACATAAATGCCTAAATGAAGTCTTCTACTTTAATTTCAAAACTACTTTCCCACCTACCTCTCTCCCTATACCCCATTCTACCCTGCTACAATCTCAAAAATCCAACAATGTGAAATGAGCAGGATGCATGCCCAAAGCAACAAAGTCCAAAATCTTAATAGGTCAAAGTGAAGTCAAAGTTCCTGGGAATGTTTGAAATATCCTCGATGAATGCATCTGTTCCGACATCAGCTCAATGTGGGCTCTGAATTAATCGCTCCAAAAAACAACTAAGTTTGTAGTCTTCACAGCTTGCAAACAGACCATTTGCAGCTCAGTGCTATGAATTAGTCACAATAATGCCATGCATCTGGGATGAGGTTATGCAAAGCGTACATCTCAGTTAGGACCACTACACTTCCCCCAGTCACACTTCCACTGCTTATAGGCAGCAATTTTTAAACTGTACACACTCAATCCAAATGTTGTCACTATACCCCTGCATTCACGGATGCAGGCATTTTTAGAAGGGTCTGTGGTGTGCAGTGAGTCACAGAAAATGTTAAACTTTTACAATGAATAGATGTTCTAGTTCATTTTAAATACTTTGTTACTTCATGAATGTTAGTTTAAATATGAAAAAACAGCATTTGGGTTTATCAACCCCTAACTTCCATCTCCAGTTTAGAGGTAATTTCTTTCTCTAGAGCCCCCCCACCTCAGTTGACAGAGGCACTTAACAGACTAGATGCCACCTCACCTACAGGGACACACTCTTTCTTTGTTTGTCTCTCATCAGTGTCAGTCCCAGCTGCATTCACTGGCTGCCAATTTGCCCAGAATCAGGCTCTGTACCTGATTCCAATTTTGTTACAAGATCAGCAATTCTCACTTGCAGCATGCAACATCAAGCCTACATTTTCTAGCTTCCTACCCTTCAAACCTGTAAAACAGGAGTTAATCTAATTTTATAAAACTGGGACAGATAGATTTTTGTTCAACAAGAGTATCAAGAGATATGGAACCAAGGTGGGTGCAATGAAGTTTAGGTACAGATCAATCATGATCAAAGTACAAAATTGAACTTCTGAAATGGCATTATGGCGTGCCTCTCTAGCACTCTTAGAAATTGCTGTTAGAAACCATTCATGTCCAATTCATATAGCAGCATTATGCCACTTTAAAAGGGAAACAATGTTGTTGATGCTTTAGATTTTTGGGTAAATATAGTGTAAGTTCAAGCATGTCATTCGGCCCTCTCTAGTTTGTCAAACCATTCATTCAATTTGATCATGATTGATCTGTACCTCAACTTCATTGCATCCATCCTGGTTCCATATCTTTTGACACTCTTACTGAACAAAAATCTATCTGTCCCTGCTTTCAAAAATTCAATTTCACCCAGCAGCCACAGCCTTTTGGATGAGCGAGTTCCACATTTCTGCTCCTCTTTAAGAGAAAAATACTTTCTGATTTCACTCCTAAATGGCTAGTTCTAATTTTAAGGTTATGCCCCTTTGTTCCACCTGAGGAAATAAGTTTCTCTGTAGCTACCCTCTTGAAACCCTTTATTAATTCAAGCACCATGATTAGATCTCCTCTCAATCTTTTAAACTCAAGAGAATACAACTTTATGCAATCTGTCCTCAAAATTTAACCCTCTTAAGCCCTGGTATTATTTAGGCAGATTTGCACTCTACCCACTCCAAAACCAATACTTCTTTCCTCAGACTCAGTGCCCAAAACCAACAAAGGACACCAGATAGGGGTCTGACTAAGAGACGTTTATATGTGAAGCATCTCTTCTATATTTCTGGAATTCTAAGCCCCTTGGGTAGACTGCTCCGTTTTTGATTTACATAATTTAATCACGCTTCGGGCTGGATTTTGTCATGGACTTCAGGACCTCACCATCGGGACCAAACGGGGGGTCCAGTACCATACTTGCCAGGAGCGAGACCGACAAAGCAATTTCTCCCCAAAGTGGCCTCCTAATTGGCCACATCAGGCTGGATCCCAATACTACTGAACTTTTTCAGAAGACCTGCAGCTCTGAAGCCTTGGCAACCCCACCATGTGAGGTGAGTGCTCAGAGTTAAGTCAGGGCCCATGAGGCCTCATTCAGTTACGCAACACTAAAAACAAAACAGGATATAGACTGGTAACTCAAGTGGGATGATGGGGAATCCCTTCTTTACAGTCCCCTCTTTGAGGCACAGAGCCTCTGGCTCTGAAAGGCCCCATCCGGCCTACCACAGGGAGGCTGTCAGCATTGAGCTGGCAGCCTCTGCACACGGCAGGGGGCCCCTCTGCTGGCAAAGCTGTAAGATTGTCCCTAATTGGATCTTTAGCAATGCAAATTGGCTGCCTGCCTCCTTGGAGCAGGCAGTGATTCACTTCCCAGCCTGCCTCTAGGAAAGTTCCCTGGCAGCGGGGATGGGTCAAGAAACTGTCCTGGCACAGCACCCCTTATCTTTCTGGGCACATTGCTATTAAGCATGCCATTCTGGAGCTGGGAAAATTCAGCCCTTTCAGACTCTACCATATGAAAAATTACCATCTTGCCATTAATTACTTTTGTTGGGCTGTTTTGTGAGCATTCTTCAGGTTTCTAAAGGTTACATTTTGGAAAAAAAAATCCAACCACAATCCAAACATTGATCATTGAAAATCAAAGGTTGCAAAATGCACCTTTGAGGCATTACAGCAGTCATTTTAAGGCAGAAACAAACTTGATCAGCTCCTCAAGATTTGCTACACCTGCCAAAAAACTGCAGAGCCTCAAGTTTATATTGTGAATCTCATTTATTATCCTTAAAATACCTTGAATCCCGTTTTCCTCTTCTTAGTGTGCTCACTTCAGTAAAAGGAGACGATATCCTGACATTTCTATATTAATCTTTCTATTTTACCTGACATCTGGAGCTCTTTTCCACCTTTTCTCTTATTTCAAACCCAGCTTTTATGAATTAAGGGCCTCTTACATTTCTTCCCCAAGACATGTGGCAGCAGCTCTGGCACAGATGGTAAATAATTCAACTTCATCCAAATTGAGCCCTCCTCCCCCATTTAGAATAATTTTGGCATCAGCACAGAGACTTTTCTTGGGCTGGTAGTCATTAAGACTCATTTTGGCCAGCTATCAGTGACCAGCCCTCCTCCTGGCCCCTGGAAGTTGCCCGACAAACAGATGTCCTATGTGCTCTAGTTCATTATGCCTTCACAGTATAATTTGTAACACACGCATAGACACATACACACACACACACAAACTGCAGCAATCTTCACGCTTCTACAATAAAAAGTACAAAATGCCTCACACCCTATTACTTGTTTTATTTGTACAAACATAAAACAGATCTAATGGGGTGTAACCATTCAAATGAAACAGTGCAGACGTGTACAGGCTTATATTGAACCTAAACCAGGTCAGATTCCCTAAGAAATCTCTGCATATTCTTCAAGTTCCTGATACAGGAAATGATATAATGATAGTGTGTTGCTCTTAGATTCCCCAATTACAAATACAAAACTGTGAAAAACAAAATGAACAGAATTTAAAAGCCTAAATGGAAAATATAGGGAGACAATAGAGTAAACAAGTTGGTAATCAAAATGAGTTTTCATAATCTGTGAACATTTATAGAGCCGAATGCTGAAGCCTTTATATACATACCACAATAACAATTCTGGTGATGGACTGAAAGCCTGTTACAGCAGATGGCTGCAGGCTTCAAGTCATAGGGCTGTACATTTCTCCAACTCCTCTGTCACTGCTTGGAAATTGTCCCAACACTGGTTGCTGGTTAGAATACCCCATTTTAATGAGATCCTCGGTTAAGCAGAGAAGCAAAACTAATGCTGCATTACTGCAGACCTGGCCACACCACCTCCTCATTAATAGCAACACATTTGTATTCCCTTTTTTAAATGGCTGAAAAAAAATGAAATACTTAGTTCTTTAGATAATAATTTTAAAATATTTTAGGTTTTGTAAAATTATTGAAGTTTTGCATTCTATGACATAGCATGGTTTATTTTGTATTATTTGGAGAATATCCCAGTGTGGGTATTTGAAACCAATTCATTATTAGAATCGAGAAACACACATTGTTAAAATAATTCAATAGGATAGATAGAGAAACTATTTTCTCTGGTCACAGACCCTAGAACAAGGAGCAATGATCTTCAAATTTGGGCCAGGTCATTAGGAATGAAATCAAGAAGCACTTCTCCACACAAACAGTATTGGAAATCTCGAACTCTCTTTCCACAAAAGGTTATGGATACTAAGTCAACTGAAATTTTAAAGGCGGATTGATAGATTTTTGTTAGGCAAGAGTATAAGACAATGAGCATTGAAAAATGAGCAAAGTCAGAGTAAACAGAGTTAAGGTACATCAGCTATGGTCTAATGACATGGCAGAAGAACAGGCTTGAGGGATTGAATGACCTACTACTTCCTGTTCCTATATACTTAGCAAGAGTGGAATTCTAGGTATTTACTAGTTCTCTTCAATTTTAGGGTGCTCACTCCAGGGACTTGGAACACAAATTCCAGGCTGAGCATGCCACATGTAAATTTGCACATTATAACAGACACTACACTTTTAAAAATACTCATAGGCTGTCAAGTGTTTTGGGACATCTTGTGGTTGTGAAAGGCACTATATAAATGAAAGTTTATTTTACTTTAAGGATGCTTCACAGTCTAAAGGATTAACTTGCAATTTTGAAATGTTAATACAAATGTACATGTGAATTTAATACCCAGCAATGAATGGGTCGACATACTCCTGCGTGTTAAACAAAAGATTCATATATTGCTTTACCATTTAACTACCTAGGGCAGGCACATTGTCACCATAGTATAAATATAACCTTTTGTGACAATATGTCTACACCTATGTAATATTTTGTACATACCATAAATGCCCCCTCATTTATCCAACTGCATCCATAAATTTTTTAAATGAATCTCTTACCTCCAGGAACAAAAAGGTTATTTACAAATTGCACAGAGATGAAATGTTAATGAAACTACTTATACAAAGCTCATTTTTAAAAATTCATTCATTCATGTGGGCATCTCTGACAAGACCATTCGTGTATTTCCCATCCCCAATTGCTTTTGAGAAGAGCAGTCATCATCCTGTAAAAGCACATCATTAATTCATCTTTGAATCTAACTATTTTCCTTTAACTTTCTTCCTTCATTCCCCACAGGAGTTGCTCACACATCCTCTCCATCAGGAAAATGTAAGTCATTCAATTGCTCAAACCTGTTCTACAATTCTATTAGATCATAGCTGATATGCACCCCAACTCTATTTACTTTGCCATTGCTCATTATCATTTGATATTCTTATTTAACAAAAATCTACCAGACCATCATCCATGAGCAGCAAAGTACAATGGTGCAACCAAAAGCAACTGCATCCGCCAGTCTGAGATGTCAATGAAGTATGCCGGGAATATGTCGTTGATGGACTATCTCAGTGAAATCTATAGTTTTCTCAAATCTTCAATAATAGCTCTGGTGCTATTTTAAGCTAGTTATTTTGCCACCCATGCATCTATTTTGTAAATTAAGTATCATGTCTCTTTAACAAGTGATTGAATTTTGCACTCCAAATCTAGTTATCGGAAACCAATAGAGACATAACTGAAACATTAAAAAATACTACTACGCTGGATGCTCTGGCCTAATTGGGAGGATAGAGCATCACTAACCTTCCCTTTGTTACCAGTCAGCAGCTCAATCACTACAAGCCATACGGTCAGGCCTGATGTTCAGCAGTCAATCCATTAAAGATACAAGGGCAATGTCATACTACTCATTTCACAAGCTCACGTAAATTAAAATAGAATTCAGCACAAATGAACACAAAAATCATAATAAATTGCGAAAAAGCAGACTCCTCTCAAATTAACAGACTCAGAAGTTGAAAGATAATTGATTAGTATACTTTAGGTGAATGATACATGGTAAATAGTTGCACTACAGATACTAAGTACAATAAATATCACAAATGATTTTTAGTAACTCACCCATTATAAACACTTGAACTAGGACTGCGTTCGCGCTCTCGCTCATGGTCCCGGTCTCTGTCCCGATCTCGTTCTCTCTCTCTTGTGCGCTCTCGTTCACGATCACGCTCCCTTTCCCTCTCTCTCCGAGGGTAATAATCCCAGTGCGGTTGCTGTTGCTGAGATGATTGTTTGTTGTTGTTGTCAATTAAGGTACTCCAGGAAGAGGAAACTGGGATATTGGGATATGTCAGATTACCATAATCTGAAAGACAGAAATGTGAAATAAGAAATATAGTACAATCGTTGCTATCTTCCATTCTCAATCAAGCAATATGGAAGCATATTGACTAAAGTAATAACTAAAAGCTGAGTTCAAATTCATTAGCCTAGTGTTTGCAGTAAAAATAATAGTGCTGTTATCAGCACTAAACATGGCAGAAAATGTTAGAGCTTGCCAATTCCTGTCAAAGTGAATTTTTATTGGCCTGGTAAGTCATAATAACTTCCAAGCAACCTCTCTGGCACAAGGATAAACAGCACAGAAAAAGGCCATTTGGCCCAATCAGTCCATGTTGACGTTTAAGCTCCATTTAAAAACTTCCTGTTATCTTTCCTCAGCTAAATCCATCATCGCAATCCTCTAATCCCTTCTCCTTTATGTTTGCCTAGCTTCCCTTAAAAACATCTATACTCCCTGTGGTGGCAAATTCCACATTCTCACAACTCCTCAAAAAAAAGGTTTTACTTTCTTAATTCCATATTTTGTCCATTTTTCCTGCTTTCTGTTTGTAACTTGGCATTGAATTAAATACTCCAACTGACACTTCTTGCTTTAGACTCTCATGTCTCAGTAAAGGAGAGACCCCATTGCTTGTCCTGTTCCCATATGTTCAAAGTTACCTATGGAGAGTGGAACACTATTTTGGATTTCTAATTACTATAACTTTCAGTGAGGGCAAGTGCAACAAACAGCTAGCACTATTCATTTGCTACTGCCTGCAAAGTCTGGGCAAACAAACCTGATAATATGTGGGGTAGCACCAAAATAAAAAAAAAATGTTTGTAAAGGTCCATTTGTACACTAATATTTTTTAGGGCAAGGAAACTGTGTGCGTGCACGTATGTGCGTGCGTGCGTAACATAAGAAATAGGAGCAGGAGTGGACCACACGGTCTATCAAGCCTGCTCCACCATTCCATACGATCTTGGCTGCTCTTGGGCTTCAACTCCATTTCCTCGCCTGCTCCCCATATCTCTTAGACACCAAAAATTTATTTATCCCAGCCTTAAATGTATTCAACGATGGGGCATCCACAACCCTCTGGGGTAGAGAATTCCAAAGATTCACAAAATTTTGAGTGAAGTAATTTCACCTCATGTCAGTTCTAAATGATTGGCCGCTTATCCTGAGACTGTGCCCCTGTTTTTAGATTCCCCAACCAATGGAAACAATCTCTTAACATCCACCCTAACAAGCCCCTTCAGAATTCTGCAGATTTCAATTAGATCGCCTCTCATTCCTCTAAACTCCAGAGAATATAAACCCAATTTACTCAGCCTCCCTTAACCTAGGGACCAATTTAGTGAACCTTCACTGTACTATCTCCAATGCAAGTATATCCTTTCTTAAATGTGGAGACCAAAACTGTACAGAGTACTCCAGGTGCAATCTCACCAAAACTGCACAGCTGTAGCAAGACTTATTTATTCTTGTAATCCAATCCCCTTGCAATAAAAGCCAATATGTAATTTGCCTTCCTAACTGCTTGCTGCACCTGCATTCTAACTTTCTCCATTCCTTGTACTAGCACACCCAAGTCTCTTTGAACATCAACACTTACAAGTTTCTCACCTTTTAAAATATATTCTACTTTTTATTCCTATGACCAAAGTGAAAATAACTTTGTACTTTCCTGTATTACACTCCATCTGCCATCTTGTTGCCCACTTACCTAACCTATTTATATCTCTTTGCAACTTCTCTTTCTACCTAGTTTGATATCACCAGCAAACTTAGATGAAGAGGCAGAGAGTAATGTTTCTAAGTCATTAATATAGATTGTAAATAGGTGGGGGGCGAGGCTGTGTGTGTGTGCAAAATATATATAAGTACACATATATACACACACATTATACCAGGCCAACTTAATTGACTGCTAGTGGCCTCTGAAGTAGCCTAGAAAGTCACTTAACTGTAAAAAATGTCAACTGAACTACTCACCACATTCTCAGGCAAATAATAAATAGGAAAAGGCAATAAATGCAGCCTCACCATTAGCACCCAGATCCAGAGAACAATTTTAAAGATACACATGCATAGTAACAATCATTAAACAAGACATTGTATATAACCTAAAAAATGTATATACATTTCTCAATGATTAAATGCATACAGATCTTTAAGTCAGAGGGAAGGAAGTAATTCCATTTCACTTCCAATGGAAATGTTTAAAGCATATTTAATTTAAATCATGTGATGACATAATTTGCATACTGGTTTGAAAGGACTTTTGATACCAACTAATCAAACTAGTATGTTCCTTACAATTACAGCATAGAAACAGGTCACTCAACCCAACCTGTCCTTCCCAGTGTTTATTCCCCAAATTAGTGGTAGTCCTAATCCCATGTACCTGCTGTTCCCAAACCCCTTCACTAACCTATTCAGCCACTTATCTAATATATTTTGAAATGTTGATATACTCTCTGCTTCAACCACTAATTTTGGTACTTTGTGTAAAAATGTTTCTCCTGCTCTGTGCCCTAAATCTCTTCCACTTAATCTTATATCCATATCTCCCTTGTTTTAGATCCCTCAACCAAAGCAAAAAGCCAGTTTCTATCGACTTTGTCCACTCCCCTTAAATTGCTCCTTAATCTCCTTTGTCCACTTCCTTTAAATTGCTCCTTTCTCCTTTGTCTGATGAAACAGCTCTAATTTCTTATTTTATATTTCACACCAGGCAGGATCTTAATTAATTATTAATAAAAGGTATAGTCAACAAAAATGTATAGTATCAAAAGTTTGAATCAATCAGATTCAATAGCTCTTCCATGTCAGCAGCCCTACTGAAATTAAACAAAAATGCATTAAAAACTGAAAAGGTGATATAGGAGGTCTTCACACTTGCATTCACTTTAATTTCCATAAGAAAAATCTCTGAACATAATGTTCGTTAAATAGTGATAAGCATTTTTTTCTCCAATAACTCAAAATGCTGACTAGGCAAAACTGCAGGATACACTTACCATTAGTTGTATAACCAAATGGAGCAGTAGTACGGCTGTTATATGTTGGAGGTCCACTAAAAATCACAAGAACAAAACCATGTTGTTATTCACATAATGTAACAGACGTCATGAAAAAAAATACAGATGCAACAGAACATTCAATATAGCAGTACAAGTTTATCTCCAGATAAAAATGTCATCCTTAGAACTGCAGACTTAGGAACTCAATGGCACAATCGGACGAGCAAACTGTCCTCTCACTTCGGAATCCAGCTTAGAATAGTGGGACCAATGTTCTCTTTTGTAAATGGCCATATGTGTCATTTTTTTTTTAGGGGAGGCGGTGGCATAGTCGCTGGACTAGTATTCCAGAAACCCAGGATAATGTTCTGGGGCCCCAGGTTCGAATCCCGCCGTGGCAGATGGCGGAATTTGAATTAGTTAAAAGTCTGATGGTGACCATGAAACCATTGTCGATTGTTGTAAAAACCCATCTGGTTCACTAATGCCCCTTAGGGAAGGAAATCTGCCGTCCTTACCTGGTCTGGTCTACACGTGACTCCAGACCCACAGCAATGTGGTTGACTCTTAAGTGCCCTCTGAACTAGGGCAACTAGGGATGGGTAATAAATGCTGGCCTAGCATTATGGCCACACCCATAAACGAATAAAAAAAAATTCAAGGGATGTGGGCATCGCTGGTGAGGCCAGCATTTATTACCCATTCCTAACTGCCCTTGAGGAGGTGGTGGTGAGCTGCTGTTCAAGTAGCATTAACTTGGTTTCTAGTGGACACAACCCAAAGCAAATGATTAAATTGGGAATCTCCCTCGGATAGACCCAAGTATGAATGAATGATGACTGGCAAGTGTGCATAGGCTGATTCATGAGTTTCATCATGTTCTGATGAAAGGTCATCGACTTGAAACGTTAGCTCAGTTTCTCTCCACAGATACTGCCTGACCCGCTGAGCTTTTCCAGCCATTTTTTGTTCTTATTTGATTTCCAGCACCTGCGGTATTTTGCTTTTGTATTACGGTTCACGAGTTAATGCATATCTTAGTTTATACATAATATCCAAATAGCATTGCAGAGGTAGCCTTAGAGGAGGAGTACCATGTCCAGCTCTCATACAATTCATATGCAGCTGCTGATTTGTGAAGCACATTAGTCCATGTGCTATGTTCCACCAGTCCTTACTATCACTGTTCTATCACTATCCTCCTCACAGTTCACAACACTTCCAAGTTTTGTGTCATCTGCAAGTTTTGAAATCATGCCCTGTACACCCAATTCTGTACTGACCTCTGGGGAACTTCACTCTAAACCTTTCTCCAATCCTGAAACCAACTGTTCACCATTACTTTGTTTTCTGTCACTCAGCCAACTTCCATTTCCATGCTACTGCTGCCCCTTTTATTCTATGGGCTACAGTTTTGATGGAAGTCTATTATGTGGCATTTTACCATCCGCCACATCAACTACATTACCTTAACAACTCAATCAATCAGTTAAATTAACCTTTAACAAATCCATGCTGGCTTTCCTTAATTAATTCACATTTGTCCCAAGTGACTGTTAACTTTGCTTCAGATTATTGTTTCTAAAATCTTTCCCACCAGAACCAGATCCAGCAATGCAGCCCTCCTTGTTGGGCTGGGATCGTACTAATCAAGAAAATTATCCTGAACACACTAGAAAAACTCTTCCCCCTCTCTGCCCTTTACTATAAACTAGAATAGTAATAGTGTAAAGTCCTCTATTATCACTACTCTAGTTTTTCTATGTGGTTCATTCCTCAGCACTGACCCATTCAGATGAGGGATGTCAAAGGGACAAAACCAGGGGTGAGGGAAACAGGAAAGAAAGTACCCAAGCACAATCCACACCAAGATTACTGTTGCAATTAACATTTTAAACACTCACTTTGCTTTACATCCTGAAACATTTTTCTATTCCAATACTAGTTTTATGACAACCTAGTAAATTATCAATCGATGAGAACATGCCGACCATCAAACTGCATCTTGAAAACTGCAACCAGTACTGCCAGTCAAAAAATCTGAGTGGTGTATCTTGAAGTTTTACATAATGGACTCCTTAGCAAAATTCAAGTCCACATGACTAAAGGGGTAGTGACAGCATGCATACAAAACTGGCCATGAGACAGCTGGGATTGTTCTTTGAGCAGAGGTTGAAGGGGGGTACTCGAGACATGTTCAAAATTATGACGGGTTTTGATGTGGGTAAATAAGGAGGAACTATTTTCATTGCAGGAGGTTTGGTAGCCAGAGGAGACTGATATAAGATAATTAGCAAAAGGAGGAGGAGGATTTTTTTAATGTATGGACTTGTTGTGATCTGGAATGCACTGCTTGAAATGGTGTTGGGAACAGACTCATCTGTAACTTCTGAAAGGAAATTGAATGAATACTTGAAGGAGAAAATTACTGTAGGGCTATGGGGAAAACAGTGGTATGAGTCAAATTGCATAACTATTTTAAAGAGCCAGTGCAGGCACAATTAGTCAAATAGCCATTCGTCTGTGCTGTATGGTTCTACATTCAAGTATGGGAGGTATTGCAGAGAAGAGTCATGAAGCTGTTCCCTGATGTCAGAAGTCTGAGTTATCACTAAAGACTGGAGGAATGTGGGTTTTTAGCCTAGAAAGGAAAATTTCACAAAGTGAGCTAAGAGGTGTATAATATTATTAACTGCATAGAAAAAGTTAACCAGGAACATATTAAAATTAAAGTGTGAAAATAGAATTAAGGGATTTGGATTCAAACCAGTAAAAGGGCAAATTTAGAAATTATAATAGGAAGAGCTTTTTCACACAAAGAATAAGGGACTAAACTTCCAGCTTGAGCGACGGAGGCAAACACCCCATAAATCAGTTAAGAAACAACTGAATACTACAATGGGGAATTCAGAAGAAACATCTTTTCCTATAGTGGTAAGAATGTGGAACTCACTACCACAAGGCATAATTAAGGCAACTAATATAGAGGCTTGTAAAAGGAAGCTAGATAAAAACAAATAAGAAAATAACAACAGGATATATAAGAGATTAGATGAAGACGGGTGGGAGAATTCTCATGTGGAGCAGAAACACCTGCTGGGCTGCAGGGCCTACTTTTTTATTCATTTATGGGATGTGGGCATCGCTGGCTTGGCCAGCATTTATTGCAACTTCAATTGCCCTTGAGAAGGTGATGGTGAGCTGCCTTCTTGAACCGTTGCAGTCCATATGGTGTAGGTATGCCCATTGTGCTGTTAGGAAGCGAGTTCCAGGATTTTGACCCAGCAACAGCGAAGGAACAAGTTAGGATCCTCTGTGGCTTGGAGGGGAACTTGCAGTTGATAACGTTCCCATGTGTCTGCTGCCCTTGTCCTTCTAGGTGGTAGAGGTCGTAGGTTTGGAAGGTGCTATCAAAGGAGCCTTGGTGCGTTGCTGCAATGCATCTTGTAGATGGTACACACTGCTGCTACTGTGCATCAGTGGTGGAGGGTGTGAATGTCAAATGGGCTGCTTTGTCCCCGATGGTGTCAAGCTTCTCGAGTGCTGTTGGAACTGCACTCATCCAGGCAAATGGAGTGTATTCCATCACATTCCTGACTTAAGCCTTGTAGATGGTGGATAGGCTTTGGGGAGTCAAGAGGTGAGTTACTCTCTGCAGCATCTGTCCTGCTCTTGTAGCCACAGTATTTATATGGTTGCCGGGTTCAGTTTCTGGTCAATAGTAACCCCCAGGATGTTGATAGGGAGGTATTCAGCGATGGTAATACCATTGAATGTCAAGGAGAAATGGTTAGATTCTCTCTCACTGGAGATGGTCGTTGGCTGGCACTTATGTACTGCAAATGTTACTTGCCACTTATCAGCCCAAGCCTGGATATCGTCCAGGTTTTGCTGCATACAGACACTGACTGCTTCAGTATCTGTGGAGTAGCAATTGATGAACATTGTGCAATCAGCAGCAAACATCTCCACTTCTGACCTTATGATGGAGGGAAGGTTATTGATGAAGCAGCTGAAGATGGTTGGGCCTAAAGCACTACCCTGGGGAACTCCTGCAGCAATGTCCCAGGACCGAGATGATTAACATCCAACAAACACAACCATCTTCCTTTGTGCTAGGTATGACTCCAACCAGTGGAGAGTCCCCTCCACCCCCCCCGGCCTACCTCGATTCCCATTGGCTCCAGTATTGCTAGAGCTGCTTGGTACCACAGAGGGTCAAATGCTGCTTTGATGTCAAGAGTTGTCACTCTCACCTAACCTCTCGTTCAGCTCTTTAGTCCATGTTTGGACCAAGGCGGTAATGAGGTTAGGAACCGATTGGCCCTGGCGGAACCCAAAGCGTTAGTGAGCAGATTATTGTTGAGTAAGTGCCATTTGATAGCACTGTTGATCACACTTTCCATCCCTTTACTGATGATCCAGAGTAGACTGATGGGGCGGTAATTGCCTGGGTTGGAATAGTCCTGCCTTTTGTGGCCAGGACATACCTGGGCAATTTTCCACACTGCCGGACAGATGCCAGTGTTGTAGTTATACTGGAACAGCAAGGCTAGGGACGCAGCTAGTTCTGGAGCACAAGTCTTGAGTACTATTGCCAGGATACTGTCGGGGGCCATAGCCTTTGCAGTATCCAGTGCCTTCAGCAGTTTCTTGATGTCATGTGGGATGAATCAAATTAGCTGAAGGCTGGCAGTTGTAATTCTGGGGGCCACCCGAGGAGGCAGAGATGGATCGTCCACTCGGCACTTCTGGCTAAAGATGGATGCAAATGCTTCAGCCTTGAGTTTTGGCACTGACATGCTGGGCTCCCCCATCATTAAGGATGGGGATATTTGTGAAGCCTCCTCTTCCGTTGACAACTGGGTGTGGCAGGACTGCAGTGTTTAGATCTGGTCCAATGGTTGTGGAATTGCTTAGCTCTATCGCATGTTGCACCTGCTGTTTGACATGCAAGTAGTCCTGTATTCTAGCTTCATCAGGTTGCCACCTCATTATTAGGTCTGCCTGGTGCTGATCCTAGCATGCCCTCCTGCATTCTTCATTGAACCAGGATTGCTCCCCCAGCTTGATGGTAATGGTAGAGTGGGGGATATGCTGGGCCATGAGGTTGCAGATTATGGTGAGTACAATTCTGCTGCTGATGGCCCACAGCACCTCATGGCTGCCCAGTTTTGATTTGCTAGATCTGTTAGAAATGTATCCCATCCAGCACAGTGGCAGTGCCACACAACACGATGGAGGGCATCCACAATGTGAAGGCGGCACTTTGTCTCCACAAGGAGTCTTTGCTGGTCACTCCTACCAATACGGTCATGGACAGATGCATCTGTAGATTGGTGGACTGTATCAATCTGTAGATAGGTAGATTGGCGAGGACGAGGTCAACTAAGTTTTTCCCTCTTGTTGGTACCCTCGCCACCTGCCAACGACCCAGTCGAGCAGCTATGCCCTTTAGTATATCGGTCAGTAGTGCTCTGAGCCACTCTTGATGATGGACATTGAAGACTCCACCCAGAGTACATTCTGTGCATCTGCCACCCTCAGTGCTTCCTCCAAGTTGTGTTCAAAAAGGAGGAGCACAGATCCATCAGCTGATGGGGGACAGTAGATGGTAACCAGGAGGAGGTTTCCTTGCCCATGTTTGACCTGATGCCATGAGACTTCAAGGGGTCCAGAGCCTGTGTTGAGGGCTCCCAGGGCAACTCATTCCTAACTGTATACTGCTGTGCCACCACCTCTGGCTGGTCTGTCCTGTCAGTGGGACAGGACATACCCAGTGATGGCAATGGTTGTGTCTGGGGCCTTGTTCATAAGGTAATCTCTAAGTCAGGCTGTTGCAAATTTTGGTACAAGCCCCCAGATATTAATAAGGAGGGCTTTGCAGGGTGGATAGGGCATTGTCGTTTCTAATGCTTAGGTTGCTGCCAGGTGGTCCATCCAATTTCATTCCTTTTAGATTTTGTAGCAATATGATACAACTGAGTGGCTTGCTACTCCATTTCAGAGGGCATTGAAGAGTCAACCACGCTGCTGTAGGTCTGCAGTCACATGTAGGCCAGGCCAGCTAAGGACAGATTTCCTTTCTGAAAGGACATTGGTGAGCCAGATGGGTTTTTACGACAATCGACAATAGTTTCGTGGTTGCCATTAGGTGAGCTTTTAATTCCAGATTTATTAATTGAATTCAAATTCCACCAGCTACCATGGTGGGATTTGAACCCCTGCCCCTGGAGCATTAGTCTGGGCCTCTGGATTAGTGTCATTATCACTATGCCGTCAGCTCCCCCACGAGCTGAGTTTCTATGCTGTAAATACTATGTAATTCTCATGCAAACAAATTTGCAACTACAATTCAAACATGTGGTCTGTTTCCTAATCCCAATTTTGTTAGCTACATGCAACTAATTTGTATACAACAGGATACCACTGTATCATTTCAGATTTTGCGCTCAATATCACAGTTAAATAAAATGTGGAAATAAGTAATGAGTGACCTGTAACGTGAAAAACCAGTACCAAAAATAGCTATAATTAAGTAGGTAACTTGATTCGTGTTTTGAGGGTAGGGGAGGTTTTACAACATTTAAACCATTTCAACACTACAACAAGACAGTTTCGTTTTTTGAAAACAAAATACTATGTTCTCTTCTTAGAGGCAGAGTGCTGTATTTCAATAGCTACAAGTCACATGAAGTGCCAGAAACTGCACAAGATTATAGCCAGGACTGGGGACACTGGACTATATTCCCTTCCCTAAAACAAGAGTGCTAACACCAATTAACTGAGATCAGTCAACTCAAGGACCATGGACCGAATCTGGGACATTCTTGTTCTGTATGACTCAGATAACAACTGGATAAACTCAGAATTTGTGGAGCCAGCAAGATTCTACCCTAGAAGCTTATTAATTTGTTAACTGGCATATCAATCTCCATAGTCAGTTCTTCAGAAAGGCTCTCCTAAGAGTTAAAAGCTTGTATTTATTTTGTGCCTTTCAGTCCCTCAGTATATCCCAAAGTCCTTCACAACCAATGAAATGCTTTTGAAGTATAATTACCATTGTAACATAGGAAGACAAACATTTGAAATAACATTTTTGTATGAAAAAAAGTGGAAAAAAGTTTTTTTAAACCTTAATAGAAATACACACAATTAAAAAGTGGGCTCATAAGCTAAAACAAATCCAATTTTAGGGACAAACATCAACAGTTATTAAAAATAGCTTTTAAGTGTGTACCATGCAAAGATTCCC
This sequence comes from Cetorhinus maximus, assembly GCF_964194155.1. Taxonomy (NCBI): domain Eukaryota; kingdom Metazoa; phylum Chordata; class Chondrichthyes; order Lamniformes; family Cetorhinidae; genus Cetorhinus; species Cetorhinus maximus. The sequence goes on along the minus strand of NC_135879.1, from coordinate 143,761,461 downwards.
CAAAACCAGAGCATGATTTTCCTGGACCGTTTGATGTGACTGGCTTTAATTTAGAACTCAAGGTGCAGGTTGGATTTAGAAGCCCACGCACTGAAGAATTGGCAGGTTACCTTGCTCACTGCCTAACAGGTTGGCAAAACGCCGAATGTTGATTGAATACTTCCATATATCCTTCCGGTAGCACATTTATGTAGGTAAACTCATCCAAGAAATTCATGTTATAAACAGGTGGGCCATTAATCCATTGTTCTATAAATATACTGTTAAATCAGATTCACATTTACCAGAGTCTACACTGCAGCAGTAGCCAACATGTGTGGGTGGCACATGCATGAACTGCAGTGAGCAGCCAAGTCATGAGTGAAGCTTTCATTTCAGTTTCTACTGAAAGATAAAGGCTTCGCTATAGCTAAGTGCACATAAGCAGGAATGCAAGGTAACCTTCTGCATAAAAACCCATTTTTGATATTGATTATAGCAAATGATTAACATTTTTGTCTGGTGATCCTCTGCTCACTATTAAATTTTTAAAATCTAATTATTTCACTAACTGCATCTTCTCTTCTGTGCCTTGCAAGTCATGAGGTAACCCAGATCTTCCACAGCTTTTACATTAAGGAGATCATACTCTGGGTTGTTTCTGTTAACAAAAGACAGGTTGTTAGCCTGACATTGGGGGTGGCAGGAGAGCAGCTAGATGTGATGGGGGTTAGAGTACCGCCACTCCACCCTCATCTGAAGCAAATACCCGGCTGGATGGCAACCCAGTATTCAAAGATGAGAATTCTATCCACTGGCCGGGGATGTGTAGAGTGGGACTCAAACTCATATGCATTTGACTCAAAAGGTGGGAATGTTACCACTGAGCTGGGTCTCCTTTCCAAGTCAGTAGCCAGCAGGCACAAATTTAGCATTACTAAAAGAGTGAAGGAAGAAGTTCAGAAAAAAAAATTCATTTTTGTGCGAAGATTTAGGACAGGAAATGCCCTGCTAGAAACAGCAGTGGAAGAAAAATCCATTAGAAAAAATGAAGCGAGAAGTAGATGAACATTTAAGGAAAAATATTGAGAATTTTAAGGGTTTTGAAAAGAATTATTAGGGCACATAGAAACTTTTTTCCATTGTTGGGCTGTCTAGGATAAGGGGACATTATCTTCAAACCAGAGCCAGGCCATACTAGAGATGTTACGAAACACTTCTTCATGCAAAAGGGACAGAAGTGTGGAACTCTCTCAAAATGCAGTTCGTGCTAATTCAATTAAATCATTTTAAAATCGGAGATTGATAAATTTTTAGGTAAGGTCAAGGATATAAGAAATATGAAGCCAAGGCAGATAGATGGAGCTAGAATACAGATCAGCATGATCTCACCTGAGTGGTAGACCTTGCCACTATGCTGTACATTCTATGTAAGAGATATGAACGTGAGAGAGTTCTACAATGTGAAAGATAATGCTAATTTGCTACTCGTCCTGAGTTTTGAACAACACAATAAAGTCCCAGGGATGCTTTTGAATTGGGAGATAAAAGATGTAGTGCTACTTTGAGATATTGAACTTGTTGTTCTTTAGGTGCAAATTGCTTAGTTTAGTAGAGCCCTTCTAGTGCTACACCTTAAAAATCATTGCAGCAAGCATCTCTGGGAAGAAATCTGAGAAAAAGTCAATGGGATCAGGGCAGTTTCAGTGCAAAGGAGGCTATTTCAGGCCATACAACAGGATAAAGGATTGGCAAGCTGACTTTCACTTCTGTGATATGGATTTCTGTCTAGCTCAAACCGTTGGATTGCAAGTCAGCTCTCTCTGCAAGTTGCAATCCAAAATTAACTGGGTAGTCTCAAACTCAACTCTTGTGGAGGCAGGTCTAAGCTACGAAAAAATTATTTAATGCAGACTGTAGATCAGTCATAAAAAAAACGATACAGGTAGCTTGTGTTATAATGAAATATGAAACATTATACTTGCACAGATTGATCTTATTCTGCTTCTAATCCATGTTATATCCAATAGGAAAATGCTTGACAGTGACAAAAGATGCCACAATTTAGCCATCCCAAGTGCTCCCACAGTTGCATGCAAAACAAAATCAGATGTAGGAAATCAGGAACATTACTAGGAAGTGAGGCTAAACCAGACTCGTTGGCTACAAAAGTAGGCAATTCTCACTTACAATAAACTACTTTCACATCATGGAGGAAAGTGGGATAGCCCTGTCTCCCAGTACCAATCATTCATTAATTTCAACAGTTGGTCTGAAGCAACTCACATCCACAGAACTTGAGCATTTCAACTTACATCAAGCATGAGAACCCCCAAAATTGGCATGTTAAGCATTATCTGTGATAATCCGTGTTCATTTAAGACAGAGGAGGAGAATTTTTTCCCCTAAGGGTTGTGAGGCTTTGGAACTCTGCTTCTAGCGCCTTTTGAGGAAGAGAGTCTTTGAATATTTTTAAGGCAGTGCTAGATAGATTCTTGATAAACAAGGGGGTGAAAGGTTATCGGGGTTTGGCAGGAATGTGGAGTTGAGGTTAAAATCAGGTCAGCCATAATCATATTGAATGACAGAGCAGGCCCCAGGGGCTGAGTGGCCTACTCCTGTTCCTAATTCATGTGTTCGCAACCTTCCCATAAGCCAAATTTTAACAACCTAAGTACTACAAAGTAATAGGTATGGCCCTAAAGTGGTTTAGAAATTGGTATGAATTGGAGCTGGGATTAGTCGAAAATATGTATAAAATTGATGAATTACAAAGATGAGTTTGGATCATTGGTAATTACAGAACTGCATGTTGTCTTAAAAGCTCAAGAGAAGAGGCAGTAGCTCTGTGGTAATGTCACTAAACTAGTAATACATAAGCCCAGACTAACGTTCTGGGGACACAGGTTCAAATCCTATCAACCGGCTGAACTTAAATTCAATTACTAAATCTGGAATTGTAAGCTAGTAAGCATGAAACTTTGATCGATTGTTGTAAAAATTGAACTGGTTCACTAATGCCCTTTAAGGAAGGAAATTGGCCATCTTTACCTGGTCTGGCCTACATGACTCCAGACCCACAGCAATGTGGTTGACTCTTAAATGGTTGCCACTCAATTCAAGAGCAATTAGGGATGGACAACAAGTGCTGACCTTACCTGCAATGCCCACATCCCATGAAAGAATGAAGAATAGCTTACTTGCATTATAAAAGAAAGACTTGCATTTATGTAACCCCTTTTATAACCACAGGACATTCCATAGCATTTTACAGCCAATGAAATATTTTTGAAATGTAATTATTGTTATAATGTAGGAAATGCAGCAGTCAAATTGCATACAGCAAGTTCCCACGAACAGCAATGTGACCAGATAATCTCTTTTTTGTGATGGTGTTTCAGGGATAAATATTGGCCAGTACTCCAGGAAGACAACTCCCCTGCTCTTAGGAAATTTGTACAGAAATAAGATCCAAGTACAGTAAATCAGTAAGCAGTACTTATGACCTAAAAGCAGGCATTGTGTTTCTTCCCACAGGCAACTTCTAGGTGCACTGCAGGAATATGTTAGCCCACCAAAATGAGTTTTTACAGTACTTGCTCCCAGGTGATGTACTTTTTCACTGTAGTTAAAATTATTTGCAACAGTGCTACAACGTTAGTAGGTAATGAAACATCTATTAGCTTAGGAACATGCAGTCCCATGTTCAGTATCTACATGGTTATGAATTTATTTTTTCTGGTCAGTAGAGAGATGCTGTCAACAATAGTGTGTATGTTTTAAAATTTTCTTTCATTTGTTTGTCGCAAGGCACAGTGATGAAATATTAGGAATTTCCTTCCTGATACAATATAATGCCAATTTTAGCAGCAGTTTTGGAATGCCCGAAAACCAACTGATGACTGCATACTGAAATGTTCCGATGCTAGAAGACTATATTCAACAAAGGAGACATTGACTGAAATTTGCCTCAGACATATCAATGTTACTTTTACACAAAAGAACATAGAACTCAGAACTCAGCAGCTTTAGTAAGAGACACTCAACACCTATGCCTCACACTAAATGCAGAGTTTTCCATCTCGAGGAATTGCGATCCTAAACTGTTCACACGGAGCTAGTTTCCTTTTCTTCAGTGGGAACAGTTGAGCTTGATATTTGAACTCACTGTCTAGAATACCATCAAGATTTAGTGGTTTGGATATTATTTGGTATAACGCAAAAGTTTGAGATTAGCTTGTTTACGAAAAAGATTTACTTGATATGTCTTCTCTACTGAATTACAGAATCAGAGAATGGAATCTTTTAGCAATTGGAACATTTAATCTTGTAGAAATAGCTGTGATGCATAAAATGCTGGGACGTGTAACAATAAAACACAGGAATTAAAATTGTCCTAGAAGTTTTCATTAGATATCTGATAAGGCACCTGTGTTCCATTATGAAAGTTATGCCAAATTATATTAAAGAAATGTAGCCACATGACTAATGACTAACTGATGTTTAGGGAACTGAAAATGAATGGCAGTATTTGGGTGCTTTCTGAATTGGCAGGATGTGGATAGTGGTACATCCCATGATTCTGATCAAAGATTCTTTCAGTTTCCATTTGTACACAGGCACTATTTCAAAAATCCTGATGATGGTAAATTAAGGATCATGGCAAACTGTGAGCAATGCAGTGGGGCATGAGCAGGTTCACAGAGTAAGCAGATAAGTGGCCAATGCAGAAGTGCTAAATTTTGTGAAAATGAATAATGAAAGGAAGTATTCCAAAATAGCATGATCCTTAAAGGGGGAGGGACAGAGACACCTAGGGTTACAGATACAGAGATCTTGCGAAGTCTTGAGCAAGAGATCAGTGTGAAGGGTTCTTAGAATATGGAGTTTAGCTTTAGTGAGCATTACTGATGGTTGGACTAATGTGAAAACTAAGAATTTCAAATCTGAATTTACCACTGAGCCTTTAGTAGCAGTAGACTGCGAAGGGTCATTAGAATGTGGAGTTCAGCAGGGAGATGCAGTTCCCCATATGTTATAATTGAGGGATCAAGTTGGTATATTTGAGTTTAGTGGGGCAGAAGGGAGAGATTTGTCTCAGATGTCCCTACATTGAACTCCATCAAATTAAGCGTAAAAAATATAGTAGGGAATTTTTTAAAATAGAGGCAAATAAAGCAAAGGAATAAAAGCCAGCAGGAAACAAAGGGAACAGTAAAGGGATATTTTCAAAGCACACAAAAACATACACACGTGAAGTAGCATTAATTGGATGAAAAAAGGGTACCTTTGCCTTTGATGAAGGTATGGCACAGAAACTAATGAAGGTATGGCACAGACTAATAAGCGTTTTGCTTCAATTTTCACAAAGGAATGGAAAAGTGGAAAAGAAAGAGGAGGAACAATTAGGTAAACATAGTACTCAGTCACATGGTGGACATGTGGAAAAAAACATCAGGCGTTGATGGTTTGTGGCTTGCAATACTGACAAAAGTCAGGAAGCAGTAAATGTTTCCAATAATAACCAAAGATCCTTGGATACATGCATATGGAACTCCAGAATGATATGTTGTCTCCCTGGTGCCAGGGTCCAGGATGCCACTGAGCTGCTGCAGAGCACTCACAGGGGGTATGGGTGAGCAGCTAGCGGTTGTGGTCCATATTGGTACCAATAACATAGGTAGAAAAAGGGATGTGGTTCTGCAGGCAAATCTTAGGGAGCGAGGAAAGCAATTAGGACTTCAAAAAGTTAGTAATCTCTGGATTACTCCCAGTGCCACACTCTAGTGAATAAAGAAAAGGAGAGCAGAGCAGATGAATGCATATCTGGGGGGATAGTGCAGGATAAAGGGCTTTAGATTCCTGGGGCACTGTGATCGATTCTGCAGAAGCTGGGATCCATACAGTCCAGACAGATTAGTTCTGGATCTATTCAGGTGCAAGCCCTCGTGAGATTGCTGTGGAGGCTTCAAATAACTTTTGCAGCAGAGTGGAAATCAGGATTTTTTTTTTAAAAGTTTATTTCATGGCATGTGGGGGTTGCTGGCTTGGCCAGCATTTATTGGAGAGTTTTCCAGGATTTTGACCCAGCAACAATGAAGGAGCGGAGATATATTTCCAAGTCAGGATGGTGTGTGGCTTGGAGGGGAACTCGCAGGTGGTGGTGTTCCCATGCATCTGCTGCCTTCGTCCTTCTAGGTAGTAAAGGCCGCGGGTTTGGAAGGTGCTGTCAAAGGAGCCTCGGTGAGTCGCTACAATGCATTTTGTAGATGGCACACACCGTTGCCACTGTGTGTCAGTGGTGGAGAGAATGAATGTTGAAGGTGATGGATGGGGTGCCAATCAAGTGGGCTGCTTTGTCCTGAACTTCTTGAGTGTTGTTGGAGCTGCAATCATTGAGGTAAGTGGAGAGTATTCCATCACACTCCTGGCTTGTACCTTGTGGATGGTGGGCATGCTTTGGGGAGTCAAAGGTGAGTTACTCTTTGCAGAATTCCGAGTCCCTGACTTGCTCTTGTAGCCATAGTATTTATGTGGCTGGCATCAGTTCAGTTTCTGGTCAATGGTAGCCCCCAGGATGTTGATAGTGGGGGATTCAGCAATGGTAACACCATTGAATGTCAAGGGGAGATGATTAGACTCTCTCTTGTTCGAGTTGATCATTGTCTGGCACATGTGAGGCACGAATGTTACTTGCCACTTATGAGTCAAAGCCCAAATGTTGCCCAGGTCTTGCTGCATATGGTCATGGATTGCTTTAGTATCTGAGGAGTCGCAAATGGCACTGAACATTGTGCAATCATCAGTGAACAACCCCACTTCTGACCTTATGATGTAAGGAAGGTCACTAATGAAGTAGCTGAAGATGGGCCAAGGACCCTGCCCTGAGGAACTCCTGCAGTGATGTCCTGGGACTGAGATGATTGACCTCCAACAACCACTATCTTCCTTTGTGCTAGGTATGACTCCAACCTGTGGAGAGTTTTCCCCTGATTCTCATTGACTCCAGTTTTGCCAGGGCTCCTTGATGCCACACTCAGTCAATTGCTGCCTTGATGTCAAGGGCAGTCACTCTTATCTCACCTCTTGACCTTATTACAGCCTTGGTCCAAAAATGGACAAGAGAGCTGGACTCAAGAACTGAGTGGCCCTGGTGGAACCCAAACTGAGTGACAGTGACATGCTGTTTCATGGCACTGTCGATGACCTCTTCCATCACTTTAGTGATGATCAAGAGAGTGAAGCACACAGAAAGGAGAAACAAAGTACACAGAATTGGGAGGGATGGATACCACTAGAATAGGAAACAGTAAGTTGGTAGGCAGGATCAGGTTAAGGGTAATGCAATAGGTCTAAATTAGGTTTACGGTACATATATGTAAACACAGAAAGCATAGTAAATAAGACTGGTGAGCTGCAGGTGCAAATAACCACAAGGGAATATGATGTTTTGGTGCTAATATTTTTAGACAGTACGTAGCAAGGGAGCAGCCCTGCATTTAGTTTGAGGAAACAAAAGTGAGCAAATGGAAGAGGTATCAGTGGGAGAGCATTTTGGTGCTAGTGATTATAATTCAGTTAGCTTTAATGTAGTTAAGAAAAGGACAAAGATAGATCAAGGCCAGGATTTTCCCCTCGGCAATTTGGGGGTGGGGCCCGCTTGCCGAGGGGAAAATGACGCTGGATGACGTCGGGAGGAACCCCCAACGTCATCCCGGTCCCTTTAAATATTCGTGAAGGCGGGCGGACAGCAAAATCAGCTGTCCGCCCGTCGACCTGTCAATGGCCAATTAAGGGCATTGACAGGCTAATTAACCTTATTAAACACCCTGCCCGGCCAACTTTAAGGCTGGCAGGCAGGCCAGGAGCCCAGCTGGCTGCAGACTATTAATGAAACTTCATCCAATGGCGGGATGAAGTTTCATGTCCGTTTTTTAAAAATTTAATACATTTTGTGTGTTTATTATTAACATGTTCCATCTCGTGTGACATTGTCACATGAGGGGGACATGTTAATAATTTTAATATTTATCTATTTTTAGAGTTTACTTACCTCTCACGAATCTCCCTGAAACAGGACTTTGCCTCAGGGAGCAGTGCGCTCTTTCGCGCGCATGCGCAAAAGAGCGCACTTTGACAGATGGGAATTCCCTCCATCCCCTGCACAGGAAGCGCATAGCCTTAATTGGCCTGCCCACTCAAAATGGCAGCAGGCCCCGTTACGGCAGCGGGGTTCTGTTGCCTGCCCGCCGCCAAGCCGGTGGGGCCCACCCGCTCATCGAGGTAAGAATTTTGCCCCAAGAGTAAAAGTTTTAAATTGGGGATAGGCCAATTTATCTAAGTATTTGATAAAGTGCCGCACAACAGGCTTATGAACAAAGTTATAACTCGTGGAATAAAAGGAACAGCAGCAACATGGATATGAAATTGGATGAGTGAGAAGAAACAGAGTGTGACGATTAATGAATGTGTTTTGGAATGGAGGAAATTTTGCAGTGGAGTTCTCCAGAGGTCAGTGTTAGGAATCTTGCTCTTCCTAATACGTATAAATGACCTAGGCTTTTGTGTACAGGGCACAATTTCAAAATCTGTAGATGGTACAAAACTGTGAATAGTGAGGGGGATGATATAGAACTTCAAAAGAATGTAAGCAGGTTGGTGGAATGGGCAAGTGGCAGATGACATTTAATGCAGAGAAGTGTGAAATGATTCATTTTGATAAGAAGAATGAAGAATTACAACATAAAACAAGGAGTACAATTGTATAGAGGATACAGATACAGAGGGACCTGGGCGTATATGTGCTTAAGCCATTGAAGGTGGCAGGACAGGTTGCAGAGAGCAGTTAATAACACATAAAGATTTTATTAAAAGGGGTATAGGGTAAGAGAGCAAGAGGTTATGCTAAACTTGTTAAGAACACTAGTTTGACCTGAACTGGATATTGCATCCAGTTCTGTGCGCCACACTTTAGGAAAGATGTGAAGGCATTAGAGCGACTGCAGAAAAGATTCACGAAAATGGTTACGTAATAAGATTGAGAGGTTGGGACTGTTTTCCTTGAAGAGACTGAAAAGAGATTTGACAGAGGTATTCAAAATCACGAGGGTCTGGACAGAGTAGATAGGAAAAACTATTCCCATTGGTGGAAGGATCGAGAACAAGAGGGCACAGATTTAAAGCTAATTGCCAAAAGAAGCAATGGTGACATGACGAAAAGCTACTTCATGTAGCGAGTGGTTGGGATCTGGAATGCCCTGTCTGAGCGTGTGGTGGAAGCAGGTTCATTTGAGGTACTTAAGAGGGAACTGGATTATCTGAAAAAGAAGAATGTGCAGGGTCAAAAGAAGATTGGGAGTGGCACTTAGTAAATTGCTCCTTCGGAGAATCAATGCAGACATGATGGGCCAAATGGCCTCCTTTTGTGCTGTAACCATTCTGTGATTCTAAATATGACGTGGGAAAAGTGAACTGAAAACAGTTACTTGAAGATAAATTAGTGTTGCAGCAGCGGGAAGTAATCAAGGAGAAGATAGAGAGGATTCAGAATAAACATGTTACGATAAATAAAAAAGGATGGTACTCCCAAATCTATAGCCCCTGAATGCCAAAGAGCATACAGGGTAGAATAAGGCAAAAAAAAGGGAAGCTTATGCCAGATACACCAAGAGCTCAAAACTAAAGAAAACTATGGCACAGAAAGTGCAGGGGTGACATTAAAATGGAAATTCGAAAAGCAAAGAGGGCATGAATAAAATACTGGCAAGTAAAATGAAGGAAAACCCAAAAGACGTTTTATAATACATAAAGAGCAAAAGGATAATTAAGGAAACAGTAGGGCATTTTAGAAAACAAAAAGGTTAACTTGTGTGTGGAGGCAGAAGACAGGAGCATGGTTCTTAATACTTTGTATCTTTTTCACAAAAGAGGGGAATGAAGCAGATATTGTATTTACGTGAAATATTAGGTGGGGTACCCATAATGAGAGAGGGGATATTAAGGGATTTAACATCCTTAAAAGTAGATAAATGGCCCAGGTGGAATTTATCCCAGGCTGCTAAGAGAAGCAAAGGAGGAAACAGTGGATGCTCTGGCCATCATTCTCCAATCCTCTCTGGCTCCAAGCATGGTGGCAGAGGACTGTTGTTTAAAAAGGGAAGGAAGGGTGGCTGAGGGTGGCAGATTTGGTGTAGCCTGCATGGATTTTAGCAGGGCTTTTGACAAGGTCCATATGGCAAACTGGCTAAAAAAAAGATAAAGCCCATAGAACCCTTAGGAAAGTGACAAGTTGGATCTAAAATTGGCTCAGTGCCAGGAAGCAAGTAGTCGACGGGTGTTTTCCTGGCTGGAAGATTGTTTCCAGAGGGCTTCCATGGAGCTGAGTACTTGCGTATGAATAACTTAGACTTAAACGTTGGTGGGGACATGACTAAGAAATTTGTAGTTGATGCAAAAGTTTGCCATTAGTTGATAGTGAGGAACAAGGTGGGCAGCAAAGTGGAAAATGGAATTCAATCCAGAAGTGTGAGGTAACATATTTGGAAAGGATAAAGAAGGCAAGGCAATACATAACAAATGGTAGGATATTAAACAGTGTGGAGGGAAAGACGACCTTAGAGTACATGTCCATAGATCCTTGAAGGTAGCAGGACAAGTAGATAAGATAAGGTAATTAAGACGACATACGGGATACTTTCATTTATTAGCTGAGGCACAGAATATAAGAACTTTGATGTTGTGCTAGAACTGTATAAAACAATAATTAGGCCACAGCTGGAGTGCTATATAAAGTTTTGGTCACTGTATTATAAGGAGGATGTGATCACACTCGAGAGGGCACAGAGGAGATCTACGAGGATGTTGCCAGGGATGCAGAATTTTAGCTAAGAAAGGAAGGTTAAACAGGCTGGGCTTTTTCCTTTGGGACAGAACAAGCTGGGGGCAAACTTAAGTGAGGTGAATAAGATTATAAGGAGCCTAGATACAGGGTTAAGAAGGCACTATTTCCCAACTTTCACAACCACGAGACGTCTTGAAATACTTTACAGCCAATGAAGGACTTTTGAAATGTAATTACTGTTATAATGTAAGAAACGCGGCAGTCAATTGGCAATATCCCACAAACGGCAACGTGGTAGTGACATGATAATCTAGTTTTTTTACGTTGATTGAGGAATAAATAAAGTAACAGGTAGAAGGATTCAATGGCCATGGGGGTCTGGAAATCACTGCCTGAAAGTATGGTAGAGGCAGAAACTTTCATAACATTTAAAAAATACTTGGCTATGAGATGATGTAAGCTATAGGGCTTCCAACAAAGAGCTGGAAAGTGGGATTAGGCTGGAAGGTTCTTTTTTGTTGCCACAGACATGATGAGCCAAGCTGTCTCCTTCCATGCTGTGAATTTTTTGTTTCTATAATACAAAAGCAAAATACTACAGATGCTGAAAATCTGAAATAGATACAGAAAAAGCTGAAAATACTCAATAGGTCAAGGATCATCTGTGGAGAGAGAACTAGAGTTAGTGTTGCAGGTCAGTGACTTTTCATCAGAACTGTAAAAAGTCAGAGATGGAGCAGGTTTTAAGCAAGAAGAGGTGGGAAAAAAAGGAAGGGGAGGAAAAGCACAAAAGGGAACGTCTGTGATAGAGTGGACGGGAAGACAGTAATAAATGACAAAAGGAATAATGGCGCAAGGAAATAGGGTGTGGCAATGAGCCAATAAACAAAAAAAAACAATGGATCTAGAATAGCTGAAAACGACCATAGCAGAATCTTTATTAGCAGCTGCTGTCTGAAAAAAAATGGTGACCATTGGTTATGGTCTGAAATTGTCAAATGCAATGTTGAGTCTGCTCGGTTGTAAAATACCTAATCAAAAGTTGAGGTGCTGTTCATTGAGCTTCCTTGAGGCGGAGTGGGGTAGAGAATTAAAATGACAAGCCATCGGAAGCTTAGAGTCACACCTGTGGACCGAATGGAAGTGTTCCACAAAGCAATCGTCCAATCTGGTGGTTTTCAATAACTTCACCACCAATGTTAGGCTGTCTGGCTTGTAGATTCTTAGCTTGTCCCCCTCCACCATTAGCAATGCTCCAGTCACCTGGTATTATTAATGTATCCAACGCAGATCGAACGATTGTGACCAATGCTTCTGCTTTTTCTACATTTGCTTCTTTCAGCAACCTAGAATGCATTCCATCTAAGTCAGGCAACTTACTAACTTCCAATAATGCTAATCATTTTGGCATGTTTTCTCCATCTGTCTATTTCTATCCTGTCTTTAACATCCATCTCTTGTTTTAGTATAACCTTCACATTATCCACTTCCTTTCCAAAGACAGATGCAAAATACTCATTTAATACTTTAGCATGTACTCTGCCTCTACATGAAGAATTCCCTTTGGATCTTTAATAGGCCCAGAAACCAAGTAGTGGTCAATGGAAGATTTTTGGACAGGAAGGGTATCCCCCCCCGGGTCACTATTCATTTTCTGCCTTGTATGTATTGGTAGATGATGTAAAATATAAAGAGGGCTGTAAGCAGCTACAGAAGGACAAAGACAGGTTGGTAGATTTTGACGGTTAAATGAACTTTAGGGGAATGGGTATAAAAGCAAGAAATGCTAAATTTATTGAAGACAAAGAATGTTGCTAGGGCATTGTAACAAATAGTGTGTCCATCAGGAGGAGTGTATTGGAGCAACAGAAAGGGTGCAGGAAAGATTCACTAGGAGTTTACTATAAATTAGAGAGGTCATAGTTATAAGATACTCAAAACATTTGGAGGACATAACATTGGAAAAAAATGGCCTTTTCCCCCTTGAAATAGAATTTAAGGAGAAAACTAGAGCTTTTCAAAACCATGAAGATTGTGGGATGGTAAACCAAGCAATAGTTCCTAGTTGTTGCCAAATTGGTAACATGGGGGCAATAGTTATCACTAGAAGAACAAAGGAGGAAGTTAGAATAAAATGTTTTCATGCAGAATGTTAATAGAATATGGAAAACGTTATTACAAGTATGAATTTCAAAAAAAAATTTGAAAAGGAAGAACCGTATCTGGTGAAATTCAAGTTAGCAGGATTTGTCAGTTGAAGTGCCAGGACAAGCAGGATGGTCAAACAATCTTCTTAGGTGAATAACTTAAAATAAATCAGAACATCAATCAGTTGATTACAAAGTTGAATCAAAAGCCTTGGATACATCCACGCTGCCTTTACTTCAAGGGTTAGAAGAAGCAGGAATATGAAAGGGAGAGGGTAAAAAAAACTAGAAATAAAATGGAGTAGATATTCAATTGAAGTTTATTATATATGCAACTAAAATAGTACTTTACATTTGAACAAAATGATAGTTTCAAAAATCTTTATAAAGTTTCTATTTACCTTTCTAATGGCACAAGTGAAGGTGGTGGAGCTCCAGGTGGGGGCAGGAAACCTGAAACAAAACATTTAATTCTAAGCATATTTAGAAAATATTCTAAATTACTGGAAGCTATGGCACAAGTCCATAAATGTACCACCTCCCTACTTAATGGAAAGAAAAATGCACTAGATTTGCAGTATACCAATTATAATATACAATATTACCCTTGGAAAAAAAAAAATGTTGGACCTGCACTGAAGGTTTTTCCATAGGCTTTATTTTTCACATTATTACTTAAAATTAGAGCCATTTATTAAATACCTACATGCACAATAATGTACTGAACTAAAACACAAAAGACTGAATAAAGTATCCATATACCAACAGAATGCTATAAATACAAATACACAATATGAATTCTACTTTAATACATATTACAGTATTATGACTTATGTAGAAATATAAAACCATACCTGGTGGTGGTGTCGTCAAAGGCATTCCTAAAAAGAGGAGAATTATGTCACTAAAACCATAAAGCACATCAGTATTCTCTTGTTTATGTACATGTAAAATTTAAAAGATAGGCGCCGGGTGGCGAATTGGGTTAACACCTTGTTCTTTCGACCCGGTGCCTGGACTCAAATCCAGCACGAACTGATGAGACCAATGTAATCCTCAACTGAATTTCAATGGGCATGAAAACAAAAGTACATTTAACTTGACATGCATCGGCAAAGTAACTAAGGCACACGTGGCTAGATCAGTAAATGGAAATGTTATACTTGGGCAGCAGCAAGAATTCTTCGAAGGTTAAATTTAAGGCACATTGTTGGACCAGTGCAGAGGAAGCTTTGCTCTGTTTCTAATCTGTGCAGCACTTTATTTAGGAATGCTCAATGAATCATAAAATCTTGGAAAATTCACCCATTTATGTAAATGACAAGTAGCCATTCAGCTTAATCCTAATTTCAAACTCTTGGGGCAGAATTTTCTGCCTGTCGGGGAGCCGATCCCAGCCGGAGAAGCGGGCCCCGCTGCCATTTTAAGTGGGCGGGCCATTTAAGGCCATGTCTGCCGGGAAGCACTATGCACTTTCTAGTGCGGGCAGGGGGGGGGGATTCCCCAAATGTGAGAGTGCGCTCTTTCGTGCATGTGCATGAAAGTGCGCACATCTCCCTGAGGCTAAGTGCTGCCTCAGGGAGATCGCTGACAGCTGTATAAACTTTAAAAATAGAAAAATAATAAAATCCTTAACATGGCCCCCTCATGTGACAATGTCATATGAGATGGGACATGTTAATAAATTTCATTGAAACTTTAATAAACTTTTTTAAACTCTACATGAAACCTCATCCCGCCGGTGGATGAGGTTTCATGTTTTTTCAGAAGCCCGCCGGGGCTCCTGGCCTGCCCACCAGCCTTAAGGTTGGACGGGCAGGGCCTTTAATTGTTTTAATTATCTTGTCAATGGCCTCAATTGGCCATTGACAGGTCGGCGGGCGGACAGCTGATCTCGCTGTGCTCCCGCCTTCCTGAAAATTTAAATGGAGCAGGATGACATCAGAGGCTCCCCCCAACGTCATCCCACCTCATTTTGTCGTCGGCGAGCGGGCCCCGCCCCCTGCTCGCCGACGGCAAAATCCAGCCCTTGATCTGTAGCCTTGTAGGTTACAGCACTCAAATGTCACATTTGTGCCTCTTTTAGAGGGAGAGTTCCAGATCCTCAACTCACTGGGTGAAAAAAGATTCCCCTCGAGTCCCATCAACTTCTTATCGCCTACCCAAAATCTATGCTTCTGGTTATGGATGCCTCACCCAAGGGGGATAGGGCCTTCCTATCCACTGACAGCGTGATCCCAAAAAATGAAATGCCACAACAGCCAAAGATAGGTTAAAAAGCAAATGTTTTCCGATTCCAATGGGCAGAATTTTACGTCCCGCGGGTGGGCGTGCGTCCGACCTGATCAGGCGTAAAATAGCACATGATGACGACGGGTGAGCATCCCGACGTAATCACACGCCCGTGCAATATTTCGGTCGGCAGGTGCACGCGAGAGTCGGCAGCGCGCCCGCCAACAATCAAGAGGCCCAGTAAGGCCATTAACGTATTAAGTGCGAATTTTTGCTGCCCGTCCAACATTACGGTTGGCGGGCAGATGAATCGGCCAAGTGGCCTTTGGATTTTTGAGGAAACCTCATCCACAGGCGGGATGAGATTTCCGATGTTAACTAAAAAAAAATGTTTTGACAGAATTTTTATAATCTATATGTTCATGTGAGGGAGTCTGATGTGTGAACATTTTTTAATGCATTTCCAGACCTTTATTTCATGGTTTAAAATTCTTCAGCTCATTGAGGCAGCTCTTTGCCTTCAGGGAGCTTTCATTGCGTGCTCCCCTGTACCCGCGCTGACTTCTGTGTTTGCACTCCTCCCTCGCCCACCCAGGTAGCGCTGAGCCTTTCAGTGTGCATTTCACGCTAGCTGGCTGTTGATTGGCCAACCAGCATGAAATCGCAGTCGTGGGCTGATCGCAGGGTCGTTTCCCTGTCGCTCTCAGGCCAGCCCACCACACCCACCTGACCTCAAATTCCTGCCCAATGTATATCAAACCATGCATATTTAAGTTTATCTGACTTGATATAGGGGCAGAGAGCAATTGAGACAAGCGTTCGCCCACATTTTTTTGTTTTTGGGATGTAAATCTCACTGGCAAGGTCACCATTTATTGTGCATCTCTAATTACTCTTGAGAAGGTGGTGGTGAGCTGCCTTCTTGAACAGCTGCAGTTCTTGTGGTGTAAGTACATCCACAGTTGTACCAAACCAGTACAGAAAAAAATTTATTAATGAGGCTAGCATTTTATTTTAGATTTTTATTAATTGATTGAATTTAAATTACCCATCTGTCTTGGTGGGCTTTGAACTCATGTCTTCACTACATTAGCGCAGGCCTCTGGATTACTACTCCAGTAATATTATCACTATGGACAGGATTTTTTGGATGGTGGGGTTTCCCGCCCTACGATCCAAAGAGTTGGCAGGGAACGCTTTCCCGTCAATCACATCCGCAGAATGTTAACTGGCTGGAGACAGGATTTCTGCCCCTCACTAGGGAGCTGCTGGTCAATCCAATTAGCTGGCAACTCTGTAGTTTCAGTAACGCCAGTGGCAGCAGCAACCTGGGCTAGGACTACAAGCAGACCCAGATCTGTGCCGGAGTTCAGAAACAGGTAAGTGTGGAGGAATTTCACCGTGGCGAGGAGAGCCCTGGGGGTGGGGTAGGGAGAGAGGGTTGGGGGTCTTGATGGAGAGGCCAGGGGGATGGGGGGTGGGGGAGGTTGGGAGAAGCATGCACCCGCAGGGGCAGACCTTGGTGGGGAGGGTTTGGAAAACGTGCCTAATGCAGAAAGGGGACCCTTAAGGGATGCACCCGCCTTCTCACACAAGGCTCGGGCAGGTTGACCTGCTGGGCCTCCCCTCTGCTCCTGAACTCCTCCTGCCAGCCTCAAAATGGTGGCCGGGCAGAATGCAGCCCTCAAGTGGCCAATAATTGGCCATTTAAGGGCCTCAACTGGGGAAAGCATGGGTGGGCTGCCCTCAGCCTCACCCATACCGCAACGAATCGCAGACAGGTCGAAGTGGGCAAAACAGTAGTGGGAAGACCACCCGGGAAATTTTACAGGCCCCCCTTCAGTTGCAAACTTGCCAATGGGAGACTATAAAATTCTGCCCGATGCCACCATTCTCCTCATGTGTACCTACCATCCTGCATATTCATGGGAAAAGCAACAATGTTGGAGTCCTGTGAATTCCATTCCAACGGTAAAATAGCCAGCTAACACTCACTATCTTGGCTTACATTAGAATAGTCACTTAGACAAGATGGTGGATGATGGTTTGCGTTCAAAGATCCATGCCACAACATATCTCAGCTCCTCAGAAGAGCAAAAAATTGAGACAGAAGGGGGAGAAGTATTAAATTAAGAAGCTTCTATTTGCACAGGATAAATTTGTTTCAGGTAAAACTAGAATTAACCTCCTGAATAACAGGTAGTTTCAACTTGAACAACACATTTGGGACAGCAAGAGGTTCTATCAATTTAACTACACAATATACTGACTGGCTAGTTATTCTGAAACTCAGCAAAATCGCAGCAAATGCTTAAGAAATAAAATAAAAACTTTAAACAAAGAATGCAACAAGCAATGTATAAACATACAACCTTTTGCAAAGCAGCTTGTGTCACTGCTGAAAACGTAACCTTTATGGGTCAATGGAAATACAGACTGTTTGAAATATGAAATTGCAATCAGTTTCGAATGTTCAACATCAGAGGAAAACCATCTGTGAACAATTTATTATTTCTTTAAAAGGGTGCCAGATGTGAATCTTTGATACTGTAACAGCAGGTACAAAAAAATTGTTAAAAGGCCATACACATAAAACTATTTACTTGACCTTTTCTCCAATTTATAAATTAATAGTCTATCAATTAGCGAAATCTTGAATTTAACCAGTTTCTTGCACGAAGAGAAAGTAACTTTCAGTTAAAATTGTCGTGAAATATAAATAACTGCACATGCCACAGTACTTAACATGTATTGGCTGTGAAAGTCCCAGAGTTTGAGGTACTACAGAAACTAACTTTGAGCTCACAGAAATACATCTTTCTTTCTGGTTATGCATTATTTAATGCAGTTTTCAACTTTGTTTCTGTGTAAATAAACAAAGTTTTTTAAAAAATCAGATCTTGAAGCAGATCAAATTTGGCCAATAACTACACTTCAAGATACAGCCATTCAGGGCTGGTTTTATGGGTGACCAGCATCTTATCTTTTATTTCAACTATTCAGGATGCACTTAAAACCAATGCTTACTAAATAACTAAACAATGGGAAAACTGCACTCCCCATGCACCCCTGCCTAAGAAAAAACATACAAAACAGGCTTCCCTGGGTACTTTAAAAATGGGCCAACACTACTATGGAAGATTGGAGAAATAAAATAAATGCATACTCTTCTGTAGGCAGAGTTAAAATATATTTTACTATGCATCCAAATTAATTCAGCATAATTATCAGTGTTATAATGGAGCTTAACTTCACCACTGCATTAGTTTTATTAATGGAATGCATTAATTGCACGAACCATTGATGGAAAATGTCAACCACTCTTAATTCTAAGATATTCAGTACTGATTTAGTACTGCAGCTATAGCCCTCAACCTGGCCACAGGAAGCACCAATGAGAAAAAAGACAAACAGGCAAGTCACCTCAGAATTGTTTCAACCCAAATTGGGTCTGACATAGTCAGCCAAACCCACATATTGCAATATGATTCCAGAAATCTTCATTTCTAGTGGACTTGGAAGTTTGTAGCATGGAGGATACACGCTATATTTTTAAAATTTGGGGAGAGAGTCTCTTATATTCACAGAACAACAGAAATTTAACTTGCATAGCAGTAAAATAATACAACATAATAAAACGGCCCCAACAGTGGTGAAAAATATGTAATTCCTTCCTTAAAAATTGTAAAACATATAAAAGCAAAAAAGTACATAATAAAGCTTGCTTAACTTGGACATCACTAACTATAAAGTTAATAAGTAAAGTTTGATTAAGCAGTGCTGTGTTTAATATAGATTTCAAAGAGTCTTCCACAGGATGTTTTATATTTGTAGTGATTTAAAGATTTTGGCACAGGAATACTATTCATAGGTAACAGCAGTCTTTTCCCTTGAACCCAACAGATTTTAAGTTCTATTTTAGAGGATGCTTTGAAGATTAAGCATTAGAAGCAGCACAATTAAGTACATCTAGGCATGAGCCAAATGTACACAACTTATCAGCAGATGCCAATTTGGAGCGTCAGGTTCCCAAGCTTTACTAAATACAGGGTGCATTAAATATAAGGTGCACTTTTTCGTTGAAAAATGAAACCTTGGCATTCTTCATGCCTTTCATTCCAAATTTGTGCATTTATAAAAAGGAAGGAATCTATTTCTCGCCTTGGATCAATAATTAGTTCTTGTCCCTACAGTAATCACAAAATCATAGGTTGCATATAATTCCATCGGCCAAAACATTTCAAGAAAATCTGCTTTCAAAAAAAAAGTGCTGAAAATATTGACAACAATTTGCAGGGAATCCATGAATTTTACACAATTTATACATTTGTTCTTATTGAGCACAGCCACTATCAACATGCATTTTCAATTATGAACGTTTTCTCAAAGGAGAAAATAACCAAAAGGAGGGTGCAAAGTACTTTCAACATTCAATCAGTTAACCTGCTACAATGACCCAATCCCTTTTTACCTCATTCTTTTTTGTTCTGGATGATATTCTAATATCTATTTTGAAAACAAGGTGCTGAAATAGTATCCAAGTCAAAAAAGGGATCCTGACCTCCTCCTCCTACCCTGATTCTTTGGAACTGATTATTAAATATGTCACCATAAATACTAGCTAATTAGCTATTTGGCTTGGAATATCGGGTTTCCATGAAACTGGGCCATGGAAACATAGTCAAATTTTTCCCTCCCAAAATGAAGACCCAGCATTTTGAGCCTGAGGCTGGTTAAATTGAAAGAAACTAAAAATTACTTTAGTATATTGTTATGATATGACAGGTGGTAATTGCTGGGCTGACCAAATCCCAAAAGGAAAACTTGGTCAAGCTATCACAACTATTTGCAATTTGTATTTTTATTACAAGAAGGTATGCATACTGGAATCAGAAGTAGAGATTCCACTACCACTTTTGGAGATTTTAAATATTAAATGAAAAATATTAACAAAAGAAAAGAAAACAAACACACAAGGGCCAGGATTTTCCCCTCGGCGATTTGGGGGTGGGGCCCGCTCGCCGAGGGGAAAATGACACAGAATGACGTCGGGAGGAACCCCCAACATCATCCCGGTCCCTTTAAATATTCACAAAGGCAGGCGGACAGCGAAATTAGCTGTCCACCCGCCGACCTGTCAATGGCCAATTAAGGCCATTGACAGGCTAACTAACCTTATTAAACACCCTGCCCGGCCAACCTTAAGGCTGGCGTCATCCACTGGCGGGATGAAGTTTCATGTCCGTTTTTTAAAAATTTAATAAATTGTGTGTGTTTATTATTAACATGTCCCATCTCGTGTGACATTGTCACATGAGGGGGACATGTTAATAATTTTAATATTTATCTATTTTTAGAGTTTACTTACCTCTCACAAATCTCCCTGAGACAGGACTTTGCCTCAGGGAGCAGTGCGCTTTTTCGCGCGCATGCACGAAATAGTGCAATTTGACAGATGGGGATTCCCTCCATCCCCTGCACAGGAAGCGCTATGCACTTCCTGTTGGGCAGGCCTTAATTGGACTGCCCACTCAAAATGGCGGCGGGCCCGTTTCAGCGGTGGGGTTCGGCTGCCCGCGCGCCGCCGAGCCGGTGGGGCCCGCCCATCGAGGTAAGAATTCTGCCCAAGATTACAGTTACACAGTTAAATTCAGTCTTACAACATTTCCCAAAAGATTTCTACTTAGCTAGACTCACAAATAAATACCCTTTTCCAGGCAACAGTCCCACTACATTCTTAATCTATAAAATATCTAGCAATATTACCGCAAGGCACCCACTGTTGCTATAGGGGAGGTATATCGCAGGGTTTCTTTCTCCCTCTCACTCGACAATGGAAATCCAAGGCTCGTAACAAAACCTTGCTTTCTGAAACAACCAGGCACTTCTCTGGGGTGGCAAGAGACTATTTCCTTTTCATATCTGTCTTCACAGAGCACACTCTTCAAGATCTCACATCGCCACACCCAATCCAGCTTTCAATCCTTTCTTAATTTTTTTTCCCTCTTTCATCTTTAAGCCCATTGTTCTTGACTTTCTTTGGAAGTTACCTCGCCCAGAATATAAAAATCTTTCATGTTGTCTTTATGGCCACTATTTTCGGGAAACAAACTTAATAACTTTTGCTTTATTCATTTATGATCTTTGCCAGCAGCAAAACTTCCTTTTTTCTCTCTTTGAAATTCAACAGCTAAAATTCAACTCCTCATTTATCTCCTAATGCAAATTCCTATTCATCTTGATTTACTTGTATCCCATTTTAGCACGTCCATTTCCACTCCAAAATGCCTGCTTTTACACCTAACCCATTGATGATTTAAATCTTACAGTTGGACTGCCTTCAGTTTAATTAAATCAGTCACATGCACACACAAACATACACACAGCCCCCACAAGCCTGCTTCACAGTAATATTGGAAAAATTGATATTTTCTTTACAATATTAATCAAATGGCATGGGAAGAGCAAGCATGTTTCATCAAAAATACCTTGTTCCTCTTCCCCACCAAATATTAAATGAACTCTCAGCCTGAGTTCCATGACAATTCAAACTTTCTTTTGTTAACTAAAAGTTGAGATTTAATGCTGGCATGCAGTACTCCAGACAAAATTAGGGTCCAAAATGTTTGACTCCTGATTTCTATGTAAGAGAGTGATACTGAATCTAAACAACAAACTAAAAATGTGTTTTTCCATGTCAAAACTAAGGGTTGAATTCTGACCTGGTGGATGAAGAATCGGAGGCCCGGCATTGACAGGAGGTGGAGGAGGTAGGAATGGGGGAGGAGGTCCAGTCAAGTGAGGTGGAGGTGCTCCTGGAGGCATAAATGGAGGGCGTTTTGTAGAGGCATTGTTATTAAATTCTGGTGCTGCATGATCTCCAAGAACCTTTTGGGAAACAGAAAAAAAGAATTAAATTCAGAATTAAATGTACTCTAAAAGGTTATGGTAAACCTAGAAAAAAGACACGAATTATGAAGTCAAATATTTGATCATACGAATTTGACTAAGCTAACTGGTTACTTTTCAAGGCCAACTACACATTCATTTGTTTATAGAATTGAAGGGGCCTTTGAACCGTGCCTCAGTTTTGACACCTGTTTTATTATTTTAAAGTAGAAGAAAATATTTAACTGAAGCCCCCAGATGTTGATGCTGCAACTTTTTGCAGAGCTCTAGTGATCAACTTAATTTAGATACAGAAAGGTCAGTTCAATATTATTGTCAGCATACTGTCAAGGTTTAAACTAATAAGGCGAAGGGTTCAGGTAGGGGTAAATTCATAAGTTTAATGAGAAAAGTCAAATCATAGAGCAAAGTGATGATTTGGGTAAAATGAAGCAGAATGTATCAGGAATGGACAGAGTTTGACAGTGGTAATAGGTCACAAGCAACAAAGGCCTATCAAGGAAAAATGGCAAAAAATTTCAAATTAAGAGGTGCTATGTCTGAACACAAATACTTCATAACAAGATGGATGAATTAATGGCACAAATAGAGATAAATGGATTTGACTTAATAGCCATTACTGTGATATGGGTGGATGGTGACCAAGCTTGGGAATTAAATATTCTAAGGTACCTGACTTTTGGAAAAGATAGAGAAAATAGAAAAGGAAGTGGAGCAGTAGCGATAATAAAAAAAATTGGTAAAGGCAGTTATGAGCAAAGGATCTTAGTCCAGAAAATCAGGATGTAGAATCCATATGCCTGGAGCAAAGAAATAACAGCAAAAAATGCTATTGGGAGATGGTTTATAGTGCTAACTATAAACCTAGTGTTGTCCAGAGTATAAATTAAGAAATTAGATGAGCATGAAGCCAAGGTAATGCAATAATCATGGGGGACTTGAATCTTCACATATAGAGTGGACAAATCAAACTGGCAAAAGTAGCTTGACAGACAAGTTCATGAAATGTATTCAAGACATTGTTCAAGAACAATATGTCATGGCACTAATTAAGGAGCAGGCTATTTTAGATCCAAGTGTGTGTCATGAGGCAGGGTTAATTAGTCATGTTATAGAATCCCTGGGGAACAGTGAGCATAATAGGATAGAACTCCATATTAAGTTTGAGTCCAAAGTACCAATTAGAGGGGTAGCGAACGTAAGGAGAACTATAGGCCAGTTAGCCTGACATCAGTAGTACAGAAAATGCTAGAATCTATTATAAAGGACGTGGTAACAGGGCATTTCAAAAATTGCAACATGATTAGGCAGAACAAACATAGCTTTATGAAAGGGAAATCATATTTGATAAATCTATTAAGAGTCTTTTCAAGGTGTAACTAGAGGATAGATAAGGGGGAATCAGTGGATATGTTATATCTGGATTTTCAGAAAACATCTGATTAGGTGCCAGAAGAACAGGTTCTCAGACAAGATTAGGGCCCATGGGATTGGGGTAACATATAAACATAGGTTAAGGCAGGAAATATGGTAAGGCAAAAAAACCCAAAACAGTTAATTTCAGGATGGCAAGGTGTCAGTGATGAAATGCAGCAAGGGTCAGTGCTTGGGTCTTGTCTTTTTACAATCTTTGTCTATGACTCAATGAGGGGGCTGAGTGCGATATAACCAAATTTGCTGATAGTCATAGAGTCAGAGACTCATAGGGGTCTACAGCCCAAAAAAAAGGCTCTTCAGCCCACTGAGTGTACGCCGGTAAAAGAAGTACCTAACTATTCTAATCCCATTTTCCAACACGAGGCCCAGAGGCTTGTATGCCATGGCATCGCAAGTGCACATCCAAAAACTTCTTAAAATGTTATGAGGGTTTCTGCCTCTACCACCCTTTCAGGCCATGAGTTCCAGATTCCCACCACCCTCTGGGTGAAAAAATTCTTCCTCACATCCCCTCTAAGCCTCCTGCCCCTTACCTTAAATCTATGCCCCCTGGTTATTGATCCCTCCACCAAGGGGAAAGTTCCTTCCTGTCCACCCTATCTATGCCCCTCATAATTTTATACACCTCAATCATATCCCTCCTCTGCTCCAGGGAAAATAACCAGCAGTCTATCCAATCTCTCCTCATAACTAAAACTCTCCAGCCAAGGTAACATCCTGGTAAATCTGCTCTGCACTCTCTCTAGTGCAATCACATCCTTCCTATAATGCAGATTCCAGGACTGCACACAATACTCTAGCTGTGGCCTGACCAGCGTTTTATACAGTTCCAGCATAACCTCCCTGCTCTTATATTCTATGCTTCGGCTAATAAAGGCAAGTATCCCATATGCCTTCTTAACCACCTTATCTACCTGTCCTGCTATCTTAAGGGACCAGTGGACATGCACACCAAAGTCCCTCTGATCCTTGGTAATTCCCAGGGTCCTACCATTCATCGTGTATTCCCGTGCCTTGTTTGTCCTGCCCTAGTGCATCACCTCACACTTATCCAGGTTAAATTCCATTTGCCACTGATCAGCTCATCTGGCCAACCCATCTATATCCTCCTGTCATCTAAGGCTATCCTCCTCACTATTTACCACCCCACCAATTTTCGTGTCATCCGCGAACTTACTGATCAACCCTCCTACATTCAAGTTTAAATCGTTTATATATATCACAAACAGCAAGGGACCCAACACCGATCCCTGTGGAACACCACTGGACACAAGCATCCAGTCACAAAAAACACCCCTCGCCCATTACCCTCTGCTTCCTGCCACTCAGCCAATACTGGATCCAATTTGTCAAATTGCCTTGGATCCCATGGGCTCTTACCTTCGTTATCAGTCTCCCATGCGGGACCTTATCAAAAGCATTGCTGAAGTCCAAGTAGGCTATGTCAAATGCATTGCCCTCACCTACACACCTGGTCACCTCTTCGAAAAATTCAATCAAATTGGTCAGGCATGACCTCCCCTTAACAAAACCATGCTGACTGTCCTTGATTAATCCCTACCTCTCCAGGTGTAGATTAATTCTATCCCTCAGAATTGCTTCCAATAATTTCCTTAACACTAAGGTTAGACTGACTGGCCTGTCATTCCCTGGTTTATCCCTTCCTCCCTTTTTGAATAACGGTGCCACACTGGCTGTCCTCCAGTCCTCTGGCACCTCTCCTGTGGCCAGAGAGGTATTGAAAATTATTCCCAGCGCCCCTGCTATCTCCTCCCTTGCCTCACTCAACAGCCTGGGATACATTTCATCTGGGCCTGGAGATTTATCTACTTGTAAGCCTGCCAGACCATTTAGAACCTCCTCCCTTTCAATGCTAATTTCTTCAATTATATCACAGTCCTTCTGCCTGATTTCCATACCCACGTCGTCCCTCTCACTTGTGAACATTGACACAAAGTATTCATTTAGAACCCTATCTACGTCTTCCGGCTCCACACACAAATTACCACTATAGTCCTTAATGGGCCCTACTCTCCCTAGTTATCCTCTTACTCTTAATGTACTTGTATAATAACTTTGGATTTTCATTTATTTTACCTGCCAATCCAATGTTTTTTCATGCCCCTTTTTTGTTCTCCTAATTTCCTTTTTAAGTTTCCCCCTACACATTCTATACTCCTCTAGGGCTTCCGCTGTTTTGAGCCCTCAGTATCTGCCATAAGCCTCCCTTTTTCTCTTTATCCAATCCTGTATATCCCCCGACATCCAGGGTTCCCTGGATTTGTTGGTCCCACCCCTTGTCTTTACTGGAATATGTTGGCCCTGTACTCTCCCTATTTCCTTCTTGAATGAGTCCCACTGCTCTGACGCAGATTTACCTAAAAGTAGCTGCTCCCAGTCCACTCTGGCCAAATCATTTCTGATCTTATTAAAATCGGCCTCCCCCTAATTTAGAACTCTGATTTCTAGCCCATCCTTGTCCTTTTCCAAAGCAACCTTGAATCTAATGGAGTTATGATCACTATCTGCAAAATGCTCCCCCACTGATACCTCTACCACTTGCCCGGCTTCATTTCCTAAAATTAAGTCCAGGACCGCCCCCTCTCTTGTAGGACCTTCTATGTACTGGCTTAAAAAGCTCTCCTTGATGCATTTTAAGAATTCCGCTCCCTCTAAGCCTATCACACCATGACTAACCAAGTTAATGCTGGGGAAGTTGAAATACCCTATTATTTTTACACTTCTCTGAAATTTACTTACATATCTGCTCTCCTATTTCTCTCCGATTGTTTGGGGGCCTATAGTACACTCCCAGCAATGTGATTGCTCCTTTTTTGTTTTTAAGTTCTACCCATGTGGCTTCATTTGAGGAGCCTTCTAAGATGTCATCCCTCCTTACTGCTGTAATTGATTCCTTGGTCAATATTGCGATACCCCCTCCTCTTTTACCTCCTTCCCTGTCTCTGTATCCTGGAATATTGAGTTGCCAATCCTGCCCCTCTCTCTCAACCATGTCTCCGCGACAGCAGTGACATCATACTTCCATGTGTTAATTTGTGCCCTCAACTCATCTGCCTTATTCGTCAGACTCCCTGCATTAAAATAAATTCCAGCCTACCTTGCCAAACTCCCTTGTGCCTTAATTGGCCTATAATTTCTATGCCTTCCAGTCCAGTCTCACTTGCTCGCTCTTCTAATTTTGGTTATGCATCTCCCCCTGCTGAACCTCCTCTCAGGATCCCATCCCCCTGATGATACAAAGCTAGGTGGGAAAGTAAGCTTTGATGTAAGGAGCCTGCAAAGGGATATGGACTGGTTAACTGTCTGAACAAGGCAGCAGCAGAGGGAGAATAATGTTTGGAAATGTGAAATTATCTACTTTTATTATTCTTTCATTGGATGTGTGCGTCACTGGTCCATCTCCAATTGCCCTTGAGAAAGTGATGAGTCGCCTTTTTGAACTGCTGCAGTCCATGTGGTGTAGGTATACCCACAGTGCTGTTAGGGAGGGAGTTCCAGGCTTTTGACCCAGCAACAGTGAAGGAATGGTGGCATAGTCAGGGTGGCATGTGGCTTGGAGGGGAACCTGCAGGTGCTGGTGTTCCCATGCAACTGCTGGACTTTCCCTTTTAGGTGATGGAGGTCGTGGGTTTGGAAGGTGCTGACTAATGAGCCTTGGTGAGATGCTACCTTGTAGATGGTACACACTGTGCATCAACGGTGGAAGGAATGAATGTTGAAGGTGGTGCATGGGGCGTCAATAAGTGGGCTGCTTTGTCCTGGATGGTGTCAATCTTTGAGTGTCGGTGCTGTACTCACCCAGGAAAGTGGAGAGTATTCCATCACACTCCTGAACTTTATTTCTTTATTCTTTCATGGGGTGTGGACATCACTGGCTAGGCCAGCATTTGTTTGGATGTTGGGCATCCTCCTCTGGTTAGTTGTTTAATTATCCACCACCATTCTCGACTGGATGTAACATGACTGTAGAGCTTAGGTCGGATCTGTTGGTTGTGGGATTGCTTAGCTCTGTATCTCGCATGCTGATTACACTGTCTGGCATCTATGTAGTCCTGTGTTACAGCTTCACCAGGTCGACACCTCATTTTTAGGTATGCCTGTTGCTGCTATTGGCAAGCCTCCTGCACTCTTCGTTGAGCCAGGGTTGATTCCCTGGCTTGATGGCAATGGTAGAGTGAAGAATATGCTGGGCCATGAGGTTACAGATTGAGGTTGAATACAATTCTGCTGCTGCTAGCCCACAGTGCCTCATGGATGCCCAGTTTTGAGTTGCTAGATCTGTTTGAAATCTATCCCATTTAACACAGTGGTAGTGCCACACATCATGATTGAGGATACCCCTCTATGTGAAGACAGGACTTTGTCACACATGGGCATGCGATGGTCAGTCCTACCATTAATGTCATGGACAGATACACCTGCGACAGGTAGACTGGCGAGGATGAGGTCAAGTAGGTTTTTCCCTCTTGTTGGTACCTTCGCCACCTGCCGCAGACCCAGTCTAGCAGCTATGTCCTTTAGGACTTGGCCAGCTTGGTCAGTAGTGGTGCTACATTTGAATCCCCCACCCACCCAGAGTAAATTCTGTACCCTTGCCACCCTCAGTGCTTCCTCCAAGTGAATCCCAACATGGAAGAATACGGATTTATCAGTGGAGGGGGGGGACAAGAGGTGGTAATCAACAGGTAGTTTCCTTGCCCATGTTTGATGTCATGCCATGAAACTCCATGGGAGTCAATGTTGAGGATTCCCAGGGCAACTCCCTCCTGATTGGATACCACTATGTCACCACCTCTTGGGTCTGCCCTGCAAGTGGGACATGACATACTCAGGGATGGTGATGGTGGTGTCTGGGACATTGTAAGATATGATTCCGTGTGAGACTATATCAGGCTGCTGCTTGACTAGTCTGTGGGACTGCTCTCCCAATTTTGACACAAGCCCCCTGATGTTAGCAAAGAGGACTTTGCAGGATCGACAGGGCTGGTTGTGCCGTTGTTTCCGGTGCCGGGTGGTCCACCCGTTTTTATTCCTTCTGTGACTTTGTGGCTTGGCCATTTCAGAGGGCAGTTAGGAGTCAACCACATTGCTGTGGGTTTGGAATCACATGTAGGCCAGACCAGGTAAAGATGGCAGATTTCCTTCCCTAACCTAAAAGACAGTGAGCCAGATGAATTTTTACGACAATCAACAATGGTCATCATTACTGAGATTATCTTTTAATTCCAGATTTATTACTTGAATTCAAATTCCACTAGCTGCCTCTGGATTGCTAGTCCAGGTGACATTACCACTACGCCACCACCTCCACCTGGTAGGAAGAATAGAAAAGCACATTCTTTTTTAAATAACAAGAGGTGAGGCTAGTAAATATCAGCATGCAGAAGGATTTGTAAGTCCTTTCACATGAATCACAGCAAGTTAACATACAGGGTACAGAGAGTTGGAGTATAAGGCAATGAAGCCTTGCTGCAATTCTATAGGTCTTTGCTGAGACCACACCTGGAGTACTGTGTACAGTTTTAGTCTCTGTACCCAAGGAATGTTATACTTGCCTTAGTGGGGTGCACTGAAGATTCACTAAACTGGTTCCTGGGATGAGAGCTGTCCTATGAGGCGAGGTTGGGTATAATAGGCCTATGATCCCTGGAGTTTAGAAGAATGAGAAGTGATCTCATTGAAATGTATAAAAGGGCCTAACAGGGTAAATGCTGAGAGGTGGTTTCCTGGATATAGAATCTAGTATAAGGGGTCACAGTTTCAGGCTAAGGGCCATTTAAGAGCGAGCTGAGGAGAAACTGCTTCACTCTGAGGGCTGTGAACCTTTAGAATTCTCCACCGAGACGGCAATGGATGCTCAGTCGTTGAGTATATTCAAGACTCAGATTGGCTGATTTCCTTATAACCCCCAAAAAATCTAAGGATATGGGGATAGGGTGGGAAAGTGGAGTTGATGTAGAAGTTCAGCAAAGTTCTCACTCAATAGCAGAGCAAGCTTGAGGGGGTTATATAGCCTATTGCTGCTCCTACTTCATACAAAATGGCTAGAAGTCACTACATTTAGTATTTTTTAATTAAGTTCAGACTTTCTATGCTGATAGGGTTAACTGAAGTAATGTCGAAGAGGTTCATAAGGAGCATAAATACCAGCATAAATACCAGAGACAGTAGTGTAGTGGTAATGTCACTGGACTAGTAACCTAGAGGCCCAGACTAATGTTCTGGGGACACTGGTTCAAATCCCACCAGATGGTGGAATTTATATTCAATTAATAAAATCTTCAATTCAAAGCTAATCTCAGTGATGGTGACTGTGAAACTATCATTGATTGACATAAAAACCCATCTGATTCACCAATACACTTTAGGGAAGGAAATCTGCTGTTCTACTGGTCTACTACTGGCTACATGTGGCTGACTTTTAACTGCCCCCTCAAAAAAGCCTAGGGCAATTAGGGATGGGCAACAAATGCCCACATTCCATGAATAGAGTTAGAGGAAAAAAAACAAGACAGGTCAGTTAGATTGAATGTGCTGTAAAATTCTGACCAACATGCTGGAGAGGCAGCTGGAATAATTTTGAAGTTTAATGTTAGATTTAATGATAATTCACTCCCTGAAACTCTGCATCAACTTAATACAAAATGTTTCCTTTTCTCACTCTTCATCCTATTTCCCCCCATCCAAAAATTGCACTTCTGAGTTTCAACCTCATTATCACAAATAACACCAAATATCCACTCCTTCCGTATTCTAGTTCAGTTGATTATTACAAAATATTTTATGTAACTGCTAACAGCTGATTGCATGAAGCTACTAAGCAAAAAAATGGAAGTGCAACCAGGACACTTATAGAATGGTGTACATCAAACTCAGTTCCTGAGACTTTCAACAGGCTTCAAACCTTTCCTGACAGTTATACCAGCAATATCATCTTCCACTTTCAACAAAAATATTCAAATAAAACATAGTTCAAGTTTCTGGAGACTGTTTGCAAGCTTGATTTTTAAAAGTGTACAAATGACTAGACTTGCTCTTACATAGGAAGCCATTTGAGTTACTCCATCCGCATTATGAAACTACAATTCTTTCTTTAAAAATGTAACTTCCGTTCTTCCCATAAAATAGCTCAGGTGACTTGCAAAAAACATCAACTTAACTGTTGGAATATTTGTACACAAGTACTTAACAAACCTGGATGGCATTTTCATCTGCTCCACCCCTGTCCCGACGTCGCCCCTCCACACGAGCAATGGTAATTAACTGACCTCCAATAACCTCTATGGACCCAGACAGCCTTCTGAAAAACAGGTTATAGATTAAGGTAGTGGCAACAAACATATTCTGGTTGATTTGCAAACAGTAAAATATTGGTAAATTAAAATTAAAATGTTATGCAAACAAAACAATGATCCCAAACACATTACAAGACAGCATCCACTAAAGATTTCAGGCTCATATAATCAATTCAAGGAGAGTTAGTAAAAAGTCTGTTAACCTGAACATTTTTAGCAGTAATGTTCACTCATCAAAAACAGGAAATGAGAGAGAACATACTTTAAAACACCAAATAAAAAATCATTGGGTCCAACAAATCTGCTCCCTTTTGATTAAGCCCAATGTCAGCTTTCTGAAAAATTCTCTACCCTCCTTTTCCCCCCAGAAGTATTCCAGCTTCTCCAACCCATTTATGATGCTGTTTCAATGGTTTCGCTGAAATTAATTCCATACTTTAATTACAATTTTTCTGAAATTGTTCTCTGATCACTCATTTCCTGACCACTTCTAACATAACAACTTATGTTTACATAGTGCATTTAATGTAGTAACACATCCCAAGGTGCGACACAGAAGTGTCAGCCAACTAAATCTGGCACATGGTAAGCTGTTTAGACAGGTGAACAAAATACCTTCCTCTTTCTGACTAAATTTAAGATATGACATAAAGAGGGTGGGGGGGTGTGGTGGGGGCTTGGGACTGAGAGCGCAGGCAGCAATGGTGGGGCATAGTGATGGATGTACAAGCCAATAGGGTTGGAAGAGGAATGCGGAGTTCTTGGATGTTATTGATTTGGATACAGGAGGCTAGAAAAATAGAAGACAGAATTTTAACCTTGGCACGTGGGCTCGACAGGGGTAGGCGGGAAGCCACCTGCCACCCGCAATTGGCAGCGCCCCGCGATTTTACGCGGGTGGGCCAATTAAGGCCCGCCCAATGTGAGACACGGCCTTTGAATGAGCGTGAAGGGGCGGGCTGGGGCATTAATGTCCGCTGGGTCCAATGGCGACCCGGCGGCTGATTCAAATGCGGCCTCAGCGGCCCCTGGAAGGCTGCCACCGAAGGATGTGGGAGTCATGGATGTGCATGGATGCCACAGCGGGTGGACGTGGCAGGCGGGAGGGCAGGTCAGCGGGGCAGTTGGCCCTGCGTTTTTTAGGCAAGTGCTTCACGGCCTTCCTGGAGGAGGTGGCAACCAGGAGAGAAACACTTGTCTCCAGGGACGGGAGGAGGAGGCCCCTCCCACCTCACCAAAAAGGCCTGGGAGGTGGTAACATCCAGGGTCAGCAGCCACGATGTGGTTAGGCGCACAAGGGTCCAGTGCCGGAAGCGCTTTAACGATCTCCTGCGATCAGGAAGGGCGAGTACCGTGTTTGCAGAACAGGAAAGAGCTGCCCCCACCGTGGACCTGTGTTGTTACAGAGTGAGTGGCAAATGTTAATGAGGCAGGATCTGGCCATGGCGGGTGAGCCCTGGCTGCTTAGGCTGAGTGCCTTGCGGCTCCAGGGTCACAAATATGCTGAGCCCTGAGAGGTTTGCCTCAGGTGGGATTGGCCAGGCTGCAATGGCGCTACAGGTAGAGGGTGGACTAATCAATGCTCCTCTGTCCTTTCTGGAGAAAACATTCCATAACTATGCAGAGAGGTCTGGCGGGTGACCCCCACACCTCCTCATCCTTAGTAGATACGAGCACGAGGCCCTGGAGGTGGAGAGACGCTATGCACCTCAGTCAAGCGGCCACGGTGAGGTTGGGGTGCCAGAGCAATGTTAAGAGTGCAGTGCACTGAGGTGAAAATGTGGCTTGTTGCAACCATTACAGTGTAGTCTGTATATTGATGTGAGCCTCGAACCTGGAACGCCCATTGATAATGGAAAGACGAGGGCACCATAATGCAGATCTCTGTCGCATGAGGATGCCAGGCATGCACAATGACAGTCTAATGACTTAAACTAATGACATGTCCTTTTAGGCTCACCAGCAGCCCCTCGTTGTGAGGAGCCTGAAGCTTCACCCCTGACCCCTGAGAACCAGCATGCTGAGCACGCACCAGCGTCAGACCCTCTCTGTGAAGCAGGCACCGGCGCAGATACCAGCACCTCAGTGGGCATAAGATCGGCGTCTAGTATCTCGGTGCACATTGGTGAGGGCACTTCACACTCACTTGAGGTGCAGGCTCTCGCTTGAGAGCGCCCAGGGTGCCGGCAGTCGGAGGACTGCTGGGCACCAGGACAATGCTCAGTCAATGGCTGATGATGGGCCTCTGGAATCATCCCCGAAGCAGCAGTTGCTGATGTGCAGCAGGGTATGTGGGAGGATCTGGCAGAGATACATGAGGAAATGCGTGCCATGGTCTCCGTGATGAAGTAGTCCCTGCGGAGCATAAGCACTGCGTTGACCCTCATGGCCGTGTGAAATGCCTCCTCCATAGAGAGAGAGGCGACTCTCATGGAGAGGCTCCGCCAGGAGCTGAATCAGGGGTCCCTGGGGTTGCGCTCGGAACTGCAAGCCCTCACACCAGCAATGACCTAAGCTGGTTAGTGTCAGTGTGGGAGATGAATTGGGCACCCAGTATCCCAGCTAAGTGCCCGTCCATCAATGGTGAATAGGGAGGTCCTGAGCGACCTGACGTTGGCGCACAAGCTGCCTGTCGTCTCTGCGGGCTCCTCTCAGGGCACTCTGGAGGGCTCCTCCGCCCCTCTGCCAGTGACTGTGGCATCTGAGGAGGCTGCAGGGGCTAGGGAGATGCCAGCCATGGCACTGGACGTCCCTTCCAGGTGGGCCAGCACAGGTTCCATGGGCCAGAGGACACCCACCAAGGTCATCAAGGCCAAGAAGACAGCAGAGTGAGCAAGCTGTCTCCAATGCCGTTGCCAATGAGGGAGGAGCACCTAGACGGAGCACTCGCAAGTGAAAACGTAAAGCACGTTAAGCACAACACGCCCTGATCCCCGGTGATATTTGTTTCCCCCACTTTTCTGGGTTTTTTTTTTAAATGGTGTCATGTAAAATACTGGTGAATGTTAATTTCTGCTGTGTTTGTCACTCAGGTAAATGAGATTTTTTTTTTTGCAACTGGCCTCTGGATGCTTCATTTGCTCTGTAGGTGCGAGGTAAGCCATGATGTTATGATGGACGTGTGACTCCTTAAACATTATTACAAAGGCACATCGTGTGTATTGTTGAGCAAAGAACTGGTCCTGTTGGGGATCAAATAAGGAGCCTGCAGCCCTGGCATGTGGCAGTGGTTCTTATTTGGTAGGCTAGCTGAAGGAGCGTTGGATCAAAGTTTCCCGGGTGTCCCTGCCTCCCTGGAGGTTACTCAGGTCTGCGTCTATGCCCTCAGCGTTCTCCTGAGCGTGCTCGTCCTTGGACTCACTACTGGTCTCATCGTCTGTTGCCTGTGAAGCTGCGTCAAGATCCTCTTCCTCCAATGCGTCCCCCCTTTCCAGTGCCAGATTGTGGAGAGCGCAGCATGCAACCACTATTGGTGACACACGATCTGGGGGGTACTTAGAACTTAGAACGGTCTAAGCATCGGAAGCACATCTTGAGAAGACCTATGGTTCTCTCTACTACTGCCCTTGTGGAGCCATGGCTCCTGTTGTACCGCTGCTCGGCCTCTGTTCTTTGGTGGCGGAGAGGCATTATGAGCCACCTTCTGAGCGGATAGCCCTTGTCACCCAGCAGCCATCCATCCAGCCGGGCTGGAGCACTAAAGAGCCTCAGCACCTGGGAGTGTCTCAGGGTGTAGGCGTCATGGGAGCTGTTAGGGTACCTTGCACAAACTTGCAGAATCTGTATCTTGTGGTCACACATTATCTGCATGTTCATGGAGTGGAATCCGTTTCTGTTGACGAAGGCTCCCGGCTCACCCACTGGCGCCTCGATGGCCACACGTGTGCAGTCTATAGCACCCTGGATGCAGGGGAACCCAGCAATTGCTGCAAAGCCTCTGGCTCGCTCTGCCTGGCTGGCCTGGTCCATACGGTAATGAATGAAAGTCAATGCACACCTGAACAGAGAGTCTGTCACGAGTTTGACACAGCTATGGACAGCTGATTGGAACACTCCACAAAGATCCCCCACTGACCCCTGGAAAGAGCCGGAGGCATAAAAGTTTAGGGCTACCATGAGCTTCCGAGCCACTGGCATGGGGTGTCCACCCTCTCAGCCAGAGCTGATCTCAGGGCCGATCCTCTGACAGAAGGAGGTCACTGACTCCCTTGAGAGACATACTGAGGTAGCTGCATCGCCGCCTGTAAGCCTACCAGGTTAGTGACGTCCTCTGCGGCCCCTTCCACCTTGGCCTTCCTGTTGGCCCTGCGGCCCTTATGCCTGCACCTCTCCTCCCACAGGTCGCTCCCCTGGAAACTGAATAGGGACACCTGGCCTCCTCCCCCTTCTGCCCTCTCTTCCTCCTCAGAGGAGGTGCTTCCAGCGGAGACCACAATCCCCAATACCAGGGTAAGGAAAGGCTGTCTGATACCTGGAAGGCCCCACATGGTGTGAATCCTCCAGGGGCCTGGAAGGCAACACTGAGTCCTGAACTGAAGCCTCTAAATTCTCTGAAGCAGAATGAAGCTGTCCTGTTCACAGAAGCAAGCAGCAGTAAGCGATATCCAAAACTACTCACTATTTGCTTTGTGAAGCCCACTGACCCCTCTTATTCTGCCCGTGGATGAGGTTTTGCAAACTGTGACCTGCCTGCCTGCCCATTTTGCCCATGTGACGGCCTGAAAATTGCACGGGCTACATAAACGAGTCAATTGGTCTCTCAAGGGCTTTAATTGGCCATTTAATTAATTGTGGGTGCGCCTCAGTCTTCATCGCGCACCCGCCGAGCGAAATATCACGAGTGCGCGTTGACGTCGGTATGCTCATCCGACCTCAACGCGCTTTATTTCACGCACGGGCGTGTCGGCCGTGCGCCCGCACGCCAAGGGTAAAATTCTACCCAGAGAGGGACTTAGCCATAAAGGAATTTGAACACAAGGATGAGAATTTTAAATTTGTGGCACGGCTTGATCAGGAGCCAACATAGGTCAGTGAGAACAGAAGCAATTGCTTCCTGTATCCTAATGTACCCGTTTTGGGTGAGCTGAAGTTCATGGAGGGTGAAAAATGAGAGGTCAGTCAGGAGGCATTGGAATAGTCAAGTCCTGGAAGCGACAAAATCAGCAGCAGATGGGCTGAGGTTGAGGCAAAGGTGGGTGATAATACAGAGCTGAAAGTAGGCAGTCTTGGTTTCAGAATGCTTCGTAGAAATCCTAATCATGAACCTCTCAAAACCTTATTGTCATGACAGTTTCACAAGCTCTTGACTCTCCTGTTTGATGAACCTCTGGACAATAATAAAATATGTCCTCCAGATTGGGCAGATAGTCAGTGGGGGAGGGAATAAAGAGATGGGCAGGTTAGTCACGCTTTGGGGGAGCATGCTTCCTCTCACCAACACAAATTCTCATGAATATAACAAATTGGATATCATGTTGAGTAAAGTATATCCATTGCTTGCAGTAACATTATCCAGTAGAAAAGATGACTGCCTCACAAGTTGAATAAAAATGAGAACAAAGTGCTCATTCAAGAAAAGGTTGAAAGACATCAACAGTGTTTATTTCTCAAATCAATCAATTTAAAAAAAAACTCCGAGCATGGATGAACCATGAAAGAAAACATTTGGCAACAAAATTCAGGAGCGCTTACCATTGGCATTCACCCCTTAGGGAACTTACTCTTCACACAAAAGATGAGATTCAAGCAGCCCTAGATATTGGACCTCATATCAGTGCACTATCAACAGCGCTGTGAAAGGAAGGGAGACCCAGGATTTTGACCCAACGACAGTGAAGGACCAGAGATATATATCCAAGCCAGGATGGTGTTTGATATTCCAAATTCACCACCTCAAATACAATAGCTTTCAACCTTAACCACTAGTATTTCACCTTAGCACTTATAGCTCAAAATGTTTTCTCTAGACATAATGCAAGTTTTGAAACACATTTCAACTGGACATAGTGCCAGAATTTCACATCTATATGCTTTATTAAAACATGAGCAATAACTACTGGGAGAAAATTCAAAAACTTCCACTGGACCTGCCTTTGCCCAAGTTCTGACCTGTTGGGCGGAGGTCCTGCCCTGAAACGATTTGGAGGAGAAGGGAAGTCCATCTTAGGGGGTGGTATCTCTGGTTCTTTCTCAGGGTTTCCAGTTCTACCCTGCTGTACCTGAAAAAAAATAACATTTCAATACCAGTGCATAATTTTCAGTATGATCTCCACCACACACAGCAAGCAAGTTGCAGAAAATGGAGCAAGACTATACAAAGGGACATACACAGTATAAATGAGAAGTCAAAAGTTTGGCAGTTGGAAGTTTATTGTGGGATGTGTGAGGTCAATGTTGAATCTGAGAAAGACAAATCAGAATATTTTAAGAGTGAGAAACCAATCAGCTCTGGAGGAGCATAGGAATTTAGATGTCCATATACATAAATCATTGAAAGCCATCAACACAAGCACAAAGTAAATTTAAAAAGCTAATCAAATATTGGCCTCCAACGCCAAAGAGGATTAACATACAAAATAAAGTAGGGAATTGATGTTTCAGTTGTACAAAGTCTTTGTCAGAGCCCAAATTGATAATTACATTCAATTCTGGCACTGAACGTGAGGAAAGTTATGTTGATCTTGGAGGGGTACAGTGCAGATAGGATAGATAAAAACCATTTCTTATGGTGTGGAGTCCAGAACTTGCAAAGTAGTTGCAAAACTAAGCCATTAAGTCCCTTGAGCCTGCTCTGCCATTCCATAAGGTCGAAACTGATCTGCCTCAACTATATC
Organism: Cetorhinus maximus; assembly: GCF_964194155.1. NCBI lineage: Eukaryota > Metazoa > Chordata > Chondrichthyes > Lamniformes > Cetorhinidae > Cetorhinus > Cetorhinus maximus. The sequence continues at coordinate 143,723,768 of NC_135879.1, read as the reverse complement.
TTCCTGTGCTATTCCCATATCCCTTGATTCCCTTAGTATCCAAAAATTTATTGATTGCAGTCTTGAATATACTCAACAACTGAGCACCCACAACTCAAGAATTCTGAAGGTTCACAACCCTTTGAGTGAGAAAAGGATCTCTTCATCTCAGTCCTAAATGGTTGACCCCTTAAGTCTGAAATGATAACCTCTAGTTGTAGACTCCTCATTCAGGGAAACATCCTCCCAACATCTACCCCGGCAACTCCCTTAAAAAAATGTATGCCTTTCAATGAGATCATCCTGTGTTCTTCTAAACTATAGTGAATATTGGTCTAGTCTACTCAAACCCTCCTCAAAAGGACAATCCCCTCATCCCAGGAATCAGCCTAATGAACGTTCATTGCACTCTATCCTTGGCAAGACCAAACTTGTATACAGTACTCCAAGCGTGGTCTCACCAAGGCCCTATAACAATTGCAGTAAGATTTCTTTATTCTTATGCTCAAAAGCTTTGTAATAAAGGCTAACATAACATTTGCTTTTTAATTACTTGCTGTACCTGCATGTTAACTTCCCATGACTTGTGTACAAGGAGACCCAGATTCCTCCGAATACCAACATTCCCCTGTCTCTCACCTCTTAAAAAATATTCTGCTTTTCTATTTTTCCTATCAAAGTGGATAACTTCACATTTTTCCACATTACAATCCGTATGCCACATTCTTGCCCACTTGCTTAACCTGACTAAATCCTTTTGCAGTCCAAGTCCTTCTCACAGCTTACTTTTCTACCTAAGTTTGTATCTTAGCAAGCCTGGGTACATTGCACTCAGTTCCCTCATCTAAATAGTTATTGCTAAGACTCTAAATAGATGAGGTTCAAGCATTGTAACTATTTGGATTAGCAAGGATCAATCAGCCAAACTGAAAAACCGTTATTTTCTACTGCTTCTTGTCTGTTAACCTATCCTCAATCCATGCTAATATATTACTCCCAATCCCAAGAAACCTAATTTTGTGTAATAACCTCATTTTCGTCACCTTATTGACTTCTTTCTGAAAAAACAAATAAATCCACCAGCTCCCCCTGGTCCACCTTAGTTACATCCTCAAAAAACTAGCTGGTTTGTCAAACATGATTTCCCCTTCATAAATCTGTGTTAACATAATATTGACCATATTCTAACAAGGAAGGATAACCTTAAAATTAGAACCAAGCCATTTAAGATCAAAATCAGGAAGTATTTTTCCACAAAAATGATAGTGGAAATCTGGAAGCAAAATACTGTGGATGCTGGGAAAACATTCAGCATGTGGAAAGAAACAGAGTTAACGTCTCCAGTCGTAATGAAAGGTCACATGCTGAAATGGAAAAATGCTAAGTTTTTCCAGCATTTCCTATTATAGTAGAAATTTGAGACTCTTACCCTCAAAAAAAACTGTGGATGCTGGGTCAATTAAAACTTACAAGACTGACATGGATAGAATTTTTTGTTAGGTAAGGGCATCAAGAATGTAAAAAGACAGGTAATTAGAGTTGAGTACAAATCAGCCGTGATCTGTTTGAATGGCAGAACAGATTCAAGGGGTTGAATCGTCTACTTTTGTTCCTACTTTCCTATGTCATTCTCAGTGAACAGAAGAGTTTTTAGATCTTCCTACTCCTCCTGCTTCTCCTTCATTTCATTGGCAGTAAAATTGAAACTTAGCACTTTCTTACTAAGACTTTATAATAGTATTTCCTGTCTGACAATAGGCTTGGAATGGAAGGAGTGGGGGAGGAAGAGTATGATAGGAATATTTTGAATGTGTGGTGATCTGCGTTTTAATAATTCGTTACGACCGGAGACATTAACTCTGTTTCTCTCCACATATATTGCCAGACCTGCTGAGTGTTTTCCCAGCATCCACAGTATTTTGCTTCCAGATTTCCACTATCATTTTTGTGGAAAAATACTTCCTGATTTTGATCTTAAATGGCTTGGTTCTAATTTTAAGGTTATGCTTCCTTGTTGGAATATGGTCAATATTATGTCAACACAGATTTATGAAGGGGAAATCAGCTAGTTTTTTGAGGACGTAACTAAGATGCGCACTGATAATTCACGTGTTAGAATTGTAATCTGTAATCTCAATGAATACTAACTGTAATTCTGTTTGTAGTTGAGGCAAGAGGGAGGGGCTCAAGACCCATTCTCAGTCGCTTCTGTTTCTCACAGTAGGCCTTCCAAGTCTCCTCATTGAACCCATAATTGAAGTAATCAGAAAGATCAGCACCTTAAATGGAGGGGAAAACAACTGCATGAGCAAACGACACTATAATTACAATAATTACTTAATTCCAACTATTTTTCTCTCATATTTTGAGCTACATGAACATAAAACAGTCATTATGTTAAGAATTTAATACAGGTAACTCATTTTCAGCAATTTTCTACAATGAAGATAAATTTCAGACATTACCAATAACATCATGACTTGGATGACAAAAACACTAAAATAACTCTTTAATTAATGCACAAAGTTAAATATTCAACTGGTGAGAGGATCACGTGGTAACAGAAAATTGTATACCTGGTTTCCTCCAAGGTTTATCTTCAAAAGAATCCAAATCTATTTCTAACGTTGGGATTCCATTGATGTCCCCAGGGGCATCAAGGTCAACCCCCTTTCCAGCTTTTGTTCCTGGAAATAAAAAGTTAAAGATTGATAGTAAGTAACAATATATTACCACTGTAGAATGCTAAAAACATTTCAAAAGTGAGATAAAGTTTCTTCATCTGCCACTTCATTCTAAATCAGTTGCAGTTCTCATTCAATGTACTGGATGCAAAGACAACTCAAATATAAAATAATTCATTCAAAAAGGAACTATTTTACCATGATAGGGTGCCCCTTGTCCTCACTTTTCACCCCACTAGCCTCCACATTCAAAGGATCATCCTCTGTCATTCCCACCAACTTCAGCATGATACCACCACCAAACACAACTTCCCCTCACCTCCCTTGTCAGCATTTAACAGGGGCTGTTCCCCCCGTGACACCCTGGTCCAGCCCTCAATCACCCCCAAAACCTCATTTCCTTCCCATTGGCACCTCCCCATGCAATCGCAGGAAGTTGGACATCTGACCCTTCATCTCCTCCCTCCTTGCTGTCCAAGGCCCCAAACACTCCTTCCAGGTGAAGAAGCGATTCACTTGCAATTCTTTCAATTTAGTCTACTGCATGTGCTGCTCACAAGGTGGTCTCCTCTACATTGGGTGACCACTTTGCAGAACACCTTCGCCCAGTCCGGAAGCATGATCCCAACCTTCCTGTTGCTTGCCATTTCAATTCACCATCTTGCTCTGACGGACTCGAAATGTTAACTCTGTTTCTCTCTCCACAGATGCTGCAAGACCTGCTGAGCTTTCCCAGCATTTCATGTTTTTAAAAATAATTATTTTACTTTCTCACTATTCGGCAAGTGATTTTGATGTTATTGATGCTCAAATAGCTTAAAACGTTGCTAAAAGAAATATCTGATAGCTTTAACCTCTGTAATTACCGTGGGTTTAAAAAAAAACCATGTTCCAAGGCATTACTTTGCTCTTTTATCAAAAAGGTGAGCACGCTAACAATGACAGAAGCAGTGTGTGATAAGTGGCTTGAGTGAGGATAGTTACATAAGGCTTTAAGATTTTTACTATGGTATGACAGATTCGACCACAATAGTAACAGAGAATTGGGTAGCTGTTCACCTCGTACCAAAGACTATTACCTGATCTGTACAATTCAAAAAAACTCTTCAGGTTAATGCAGTATTTACAATCATATCCAATCACTATGTTAGCAAAGCAAAAGAGCATGAATTTGAATAATGCACAAAATTAATCTTGTATCCTAACTGGCAAGCCACTTTACTCCCCAAAGAGCAAATCACAACAGTTACTGACAAAGGTGGTAGTGAGGGTTCCTTACTGTGTGTAGAACTGAATGGCAACTGTGAACCAGGGAATAGAAAATATATGATTAAAATAAATTTCCAGCACGTAGAAGATTTTCTATTCCTAAAACCTTAGATAATGGAATGCTTTTGTTAAAGATATTCTTTAATATACTGACAATCTCATTGGTTTTGTCTTTGTGGTTATTTTGACCTCAACATCCCAAAAAAAATTGTAATTATGCTAAAGGGGCTATGTAAACTACAAATTGATGTTTTTTTTACAAATGCCATGTTATCAATGTTAACAATGTTAACAAAATCAACAAAGAAAATTCTGTTGCATCAAGATATACAGGTTCAAAAGCTAAAGTAAATCAGTTTAAATATAAAATTACCAGAGTTCAGATGTGGGGCATAGCGTTGATTTCTCAATAAGCAACCACAGTTCTGAAAAATGGCCAAGTGAGGCTATGTACTTATACACTCGGTGATACAGGATAGGAAAGAATAAGGATCTTTGCCAAGCCACTCTCAAGCAATGCTTATGAGCCAGTTTATGCAGTTACTCATTATCTTGGCTGCAACTAGCAAGTAGCTCAGGGAGAAAATAATAGGTAAAATTTCTTACCCGATCCATAAAGTCTTCCTGACGACTTGATATTGAGATTTACAGGTGTCACTCCATAGCTATTGGACAGAAAATGTAATTCAATTAAGACAAAAAGTCTCAATTTCACAGGACTAACAGATTACATAAGTAATGATCACATGCTCATTTAATATTCTTCACTTGAATTTTGTCAAAGCAAACATTTCACATCACATTTGATATTCATATAAACGGGCATTAAAAATTCCTGTTTATGCTTTTCAATATAAAGTTTGCACCGAAAGTTATACACACAGGACCACAATTATTTGCAGCCTTCCGGAGTTTCTTTCCAAGTAAACACCAGCTGGGATAGCCTTGCTGCATATCAATAAGTGCTTATTTATAGAATGGGTCACGTTGTGTTAGAACTTTGCTTTACCAAATGAAGTGAAAGGATTTTGTCAATTCCTTCTGGATATGAGGCTAAATGACAAATCTGGCTGAAAAAGTTGCCATCAGTTTTAAAATCTGAATTTGAAAGATGGCATAAAAACACAATTTGACCATTACTTTGGTCATCAATGTAACTACAAATTCTAATTTAGACATGAAGTTGAGAGCAAGGCTATCAATGCAATTGCAGTGCCAGCTACGTTAACAATTCCTCTGATATTGAAGTAGCCCATGCCAGCCCACAACAGGACTTGGATAACATTTCTGTGTGCTGACAAGTAGTATATAACTATCACACAGGCAATGACATCCTGAATGACAGTAAACTAAGCCAACTGCCCTTGACATTCACCATTGCAAAGTTCATTACCCACACCTTGGGGGTCCACTTAAGCTTGACTGGACTAGTTATAACAACACCATGGCAACTGGAATATTTCCTGACCCATCAAAACCTATCCTTCATCTACAAGGTTAGAAGCACAGAAAATAGGAGCAGGAGTACATCATTTGGCCCTTCGAGCCTGCTCCGCCATTCAATCTGATCATGGCTGATCCTTTACCTTAACGCCATACTCCTGCTCTCTTCCCATACCCCTTGACGTCTTTAGACTCCCGAAATCTATTTCCTTCTTAAATATATTCAGTGACTTGGCCTCCACTGCCATCTATGGTAGAATTCCACAGGTTCACCACCCTCTGAGTGAAGGTGTTTCTCCTCATCTCAGTAACCAGGGACTGGGACCCCTTGTTCTAGACACACACCCCCATACCATGAGATTGTAACCCCATGTTCGAGACACCCAAGCCAAAGGAAATATCATCTGAGCACCCAGTGTTGTCCATTCCTGTTAGAATTTTAGACGTTTCAATGAAATCTCCTCTCATTCTTCTAAATTCCAGTGAATACAGGCCTAGTCGGCCCAATCTCTCCTCATGCAACAATCCTGCCATCCCAGGAATCAGTCTGAACCTTTGGTGCACTCCCTCTATGGAAAGTATATCATTTCTTAGGTAAGGAGACCAAAACCGCACGCAGTACTCCAGGTGTAGTCTCAGCAAGGCCCTGTACAGCTGCAATAAGACATCCCTGCTCCTGTATGCAAATTGGGAGGCGATGGCATAGTGGTATTGTCACTGGATTAGTAATCCAGATACCCAGGGTAATGCTCTGGGGACCCAGGTTCGAATCCTGCCATAGCAGATGGTGGAGATTGAATTCAATAAAATTCTGGAATTACTATGATGACCATGGGACCATTTTTGATCATCCATCTAGTTCACTAATGCCTTTTCGGGAAGGAAACCTGTCGTCTTTACCTCGTCTGGCCTACACGTGACTCCAGATGATGTCCTGCCCCACTGGCAGGACAGACCCAGCAGAGGTGGCGGCACAGTGGTATACAGTCGGGAGGGGGTTGTCCTGAGAGTCCTCAACATCGACTCCAGACCCCATGATGTCTCATGGCATCAGGTCAAACAAGGGGAAGGAAACCTCCTGCTGGTTACCACATACCGCCCTCCCACAACTGATGAATCAGTGCTTCACCATGTTGAACACAACTTGGAGGAAGCACTGAGGGTGGCAAAGACGCAGAACGTGCTCTGGATCGGGGACTTCAACGTCCATCACCAAGAGTGGCTCGGTAGCACCACTATTGATCGAGCTGGCTGAGTCCTAAATGACATAGCTGCTAGACTAGGTCTGTGGCAGGTGGTGAGGGAACCAACAAGAGGGAAAAACATACTTGACCTCAACCTCACCGACCTGCCTGATGCAGATGCATCTGTCCATGACAGTATTGGTAGGAGTGACCACCGCATAGTCATTGTGGAGACGAAGTCCGACATTCACATTGAGGATTCCCTCCATCGTGTTCTGTGGCACTACCACCGTGCTAAATGGGATAGATTTCAAACAGATCTAGCAACTCAAGACTGGGCATCCATGAGGTGCCATGGACCATCAGCAGCAGCAGTACTCAAACCCATAATCTCTAACCTCTTGGCTTGGCATATCCCCCACTCTACTATTACCATCAAGCCAGGGGATCAACCCTGGTTCAACGAAGAGTGCAGGAGGGCATGCCAGGAGCAGCACCAGGCATACCTAAAAATGAGGTGTCAACCTGCTGAAGCCATAACACAGGACTATGTGCATGCCAAATAGCACATGCAGCAAGTGATATTCCGGCTAAGTAATCCCACAACTAATGGATCTGCGGTCCTGCCACACCCAACCGTGAATGGAGGTGGACAATCAAACAACTCACGAGAGGAGGAGTCTCCACAAATAATCCAATCCTGAATGATGGAGGAGCCCAGCACATCAGTGCAAAAGATAAGGTTGAAGCATTTGCTACAATCTTCAGCCAGAAGTGCCGAGTGAATGATCCATCTCGGCCTCCTCTGGAAGTCCCCAGCATCACAGATGCCAGTCTTCAGCCAATCCGATTCACTCCACGTGATATCAAGAAATGGTTGAAGGCACTGGATACTGCAAAGGCTATGGGCCCTAACAATATTCTGGCAATAGTACTGAAGACTTGTGCTCCAGAGCATGCCGCGTCCCTAGCCAAGCTGTTTCAGTACAGCTAGAACACTGATATCTATGCGGCTATGTGGAAAATTGCCCAGGTATGTCTTGGACACAAAAAGCAGGACAAACCCAACCCGGTCAATTACCATCCCATCAGTCTACTCTCCATCATCAGTAAAGTAATGGAAGGGGTCATAAATAGTGCTATCAAGCAGCACATGCTTAGCAACAACCTGCTCACTGATACCCAGTTTGGGTTCTGCCAGGGCCACTAAGCTCCTGACCTCATTACAGTCTTGATTCAAAAATGGACAAAAGAGCTGAAATCTAGAGGTGAGGTGAGAGTGACTGCCCTTGACATCAAGGCAGCACTTGACCGAGTGTGGCATCAAGGAGCCCTAGCAAAACTGGAGTCAATGGGAATCAGGGGGAAAACTCTCCGCCAGATGGAGTCATACCTAGCACAAAGGAAGATGGTTGTGGTTGTCAGAGGTCAGTCATCTCAGCTCCAGGACTTCAATGCAGGAGTTCCACAGGGTAGTGTCCTCAGCCCAACCAGCTTCAGCTGCTTCATCAATGACCTTCCTCCCATCATAAGATCAGAAGTGGGGATGTTCGCTGATGATTGCACAATGTTCAGCAACATTTGTGACTCCTCAGACACTGAAGCAGTCCATGTCCAAATGCAGCAAGATCTGGACAATATCCAGGCTTGGGCTGACAAGTGGCAAGTAACATACGCGCCACAAGTGTCAGGCAACTACCATCTCCAACAAAAGAGAATCCAACCATCGCTCCTTGATGTTCATAAAAGCAAAAAACTGCGGATGCTGGAAATCCAAAACAAAAACAGAAACAGAAATACCTGGAAAAACTCAGCAGGTCTGGCAACATCGGCGGAGGAGAGCGCAGTTGACGTTTCGAGTCCTCATGACCCTTCAACAGTTCTGTTGAAGGGTCATGAGGACTCGAAACGTCAACTGTGCTCTCCTCCACCGATGCTGCCAGACCTGCTGAGTTTTTCCAGCCCCTTGATGTTCAATGGCCTTACTATCACTGAATCCCCCACTATCAACATCCTGGGGGTTACCACTGACTAGAAACTGAACTGGACTAGCCATATAAATACTGTGGCTCCAAGAGCAGGTCAGAGGCTCAGAATCGTGCGACAAGTAACTCACTTCCTCACTCCCCAAAGCATGTCCACCATCTACAAGGCACAAGTCAAGTGTGTGATGGAATACTCCCCACTTGCCTGGATGAGTGCAGCTCCCACAACATTCAAGAAGCTTGACACCATCCAGGACAAAGTAGCCCACTTGATTGGCACCACATCCACAAACATTCACTCCCTCCACCACCAATGCACAGTAGCAGCAGTGTGTACCATCTACAAGCTACACTGCAGGAATTCACCAAGGCTCCTTCGATAGCACCTTCTAGACCCACGACCATTACCATCTAGAAGGGCAAGGACAGCAGATAGATGGGAACACCACCGCCTGGAAGTTCCCCTCCAAGTCACTCACCATCCTGACTTGGAAATATATCGCTGTTCTTTCATTGTCGCTGGGTCCTCTGTTTACAGGGTTCTCTGTAACACAAGGGTACTCTGGGTGTACCTACATCACATGGACTGCAGCGGTTCAAGAAGACAGCTCACCACCTTCTCAAGGGCAACTAGGGATGGGCAATAAATCTGGCCCAGCCAGCGAAGCCCACATCTCTTGAATGAATAAAAATGAAGGCCAACATGGCATTTGACTTCTTAACTGCTTCTGCATCTCCATGCTGCCTTTCAGTCATTGGTGTACAAGGACACCCTGGTCCCTTTGTGCATCAATATTTCCCAATCTATCACCATTTAAATAATACTCTGCCAATCTGTTCTTCCCACCAAAGTGGATAACTTCACACTTATCCATGTTATATTGCATCTGCCATGTATTTGCCCACTCACTCAACTTGTCTAAATTGCCTTGAAGTCTCTTAACACCCTCCTCATCGCTCACATTCCCACCAAGTTTCATGTCACCAGCAAACTTGGAAATATTACATTTGATTCCCTCATCCAAATCATTTATATATATAGCTGGGGCCCCAAGCACTGATCCCTGCAGTATCCCACTAGTCACCGCCTGCCTCTCTGAAAAAGACCTGTTTATTCCTATTCGGTTTCCCGTCTGCTAACCAATTCTGAATCCATACTGATATATTACCCTCAATCCCATGTACTTTAATTTTCCACACTAACGTCTTATGTGGGACATTATCAAAAGCTTTCTGAAAATCCACTGGTTCTCCCTTATCTATCCTGCTAGTTGCGTCCTCAAAAAACTCCAGTAGGTTTGTCAAATATGATTTCCCTTTCATAAATCCATGTTGACTTTATCTAATCCCATTGATATTTTCCAAGTGTCCTGTTATCATATCCTTTATAACAGACTCTTGCATTTGCCCTACCACTGATGTTAGGCTAACTGATCTGTAATTCACTGTTTTCCTTTTTTAAATAATGGGGTTACATTTGCCACCCTTCAATCTGCCAGGACTGTTCCAGGGGTCTACAAAATTTTGGAAGATGACAACCAACACATCCACCATTTCCATGGCCACCTCCTTTAGTACCCTGGGATGTAGATCATCAGGTCCTGGGGGGGGGTTATTGGTTTTCAGTCCCATTAATTTCTCCACCACTATTATTTTAGTAATGCTAATTTCTTTCAATTCCTCCTTCTCACTAGACTCTTGGTTCCCTAGCATTTCTGGGAAGTTATCTGTGTCTTCCTTCATGAAGACAGAACTAAAGTAGTTGTTTAATTACTCTGCCATTTCATTGTTCTCTATTATAAGTTCTCCTGTTTCGGACTGCATGAGACCTACATTTGTCTTCACTAATCTTTTTCTATGCTTATAGAAGCTTTTACAGTCCGCTTTTATGTTCCTTGCAAGTTTAATCTCATACATTTTTCCCCTCAATCTCTTGGTCCTCCTTTGCTAAATTCTAAACTGCTCCCAATCCTCAGCTTACTACTTTTTCTAGCAACTTTATATGACTCCTCTTTGGATCTAATACTATCCTTAATTTCTTTTGTTAACCATGGTTCAGCCACTTTTCCTGTTGTGTTTTTGTACCAGAAAGGAATGTATAACTGTTGCAATGCATACATCTGTTCCTTAAATATTAGCCATTGCCTGTCCACCGCCGTACCTTTTAATGAAGTTCCCCAATCTATTTTAGCCAACTCACGCCTCATGCCTTCGTAGTTTCCTTTGTTTAGATTTAGAGCCTTAGTTTCAGATCGGATTACTTCACTTTCCATCCTAATGAAGGATTCTATCATGTTATGGACACTGTTCCCTAAAAGACCCCTCATAAGATGATTATTAATTAACCGCTTCTCAGTGCACAATAGCAAATCTAGGATAGCCTGTTCCCCAGTCGGTTCTTCAACATACTGGTCTAAAAAACCATTTCGTACACACCCCAGGAATTCATCTGCCATCATATTATTGCTAATTTGGTTTGCCCAGTCTATATGCAGATTAAAGCCACCCACGATTACTGTAGCACCCTTGTTATATGCATTTCTAGTTTCCTGTTTAATGCCATCTCCTACCTTATCACTACTGTTTGGAGGCCTATAGACAACTCCCACTAATGTTTTCTGCCTCTTGTTGCTTCTTAGCTCCACCCAGGCTAATTCTACATCTAGATTTTCTGAGTCAATATCATCTCTCACCGATTTCATCATTAACTAACAATGCCATGCTGCCTCTTTTTCCTTTTTGCCTGTCTGTCCTAAATATCGAGTACTCTTGGATATTCAGTTCCCAGCCTTGGTCACTCTGCAGCCATGTCTCCGTAATCGCAATCATATCATGCCCATTTACATCTATTTGCACTGTTAATTCGCCTAGTTTATTGCGAATGCTCTATGCATTCAGATACAGTGCCTTTAGACTGGTCTTTTTAACATTTTTACATATCTTTTTTGTACTATGGCCCTATTTGCTGCTATCCCTGGTTTCCTCTGCCTTCCATTTTTCTGTCTTTCATTCCTCTTTGTTTCCCTGTCTTGTGTCTCCCCATTCAGGTTCCCATCCCTCTGCCTGTCTAGTTTAAACTCTCCTCACAGTACTCGCAAATACCCCTGGGAGGATATTGGTCCCAGTTCTGCTGTGGTGCAACCCATCCAGCTTGTACAGGTCCCATCGTCCCCAGAATCGGTCCCAATGCCTCAGGAATCCAAATCCCTCCCTCTTACACCATCTTTCCAGCCACGCATTCGTCTGGTCTATTCTCTTATTCCTGATCTCACTATCACGTGGCACTGGGTGTAATCTTGAGATTGCTAATTTGAGGTCCTGTTTTTTAATTTATTTCCTAGCTCCCTATATTCTGTTTCAGAACCTCATCCATCTTTTTACCTATGTCGTTGGTACCGATGTAGACCACGACCTCTGGCTGTTCACCCTCCCCCAAATGAACGTCCTGCAGCCAGTGACATCTTTGATCCTGGCACCAGGGAGGCAATATACCATCCTGGTGTCACGTCTGTGGCCGCAGAAACATCTATTTGTTCCCCTTACGACAGAATCCCCTATCACTATTGCTCTCCCACTCCTTTTTTTCTCCCCGCCTGTGCAGCTGAGCCACTCATGGTGCCACAGGCTTGGCTCTTGCTGCATTCCCCTGAGAAACTATCTCCCCCAGCAGTATCCAAAACAGAAAATCTGTTAGAGAGGGAGATGGACGCACGGAACTCCTGCACTAACTGCCTAGTGCTTTTACTCTGTCTGGCGGTCACCCATTCCCTTTCTGCCTGTGCACTCTTTAGCTGCAGTGTGATCACCTCACTGTATGTGCTATCCACTTTCAAGCCAAGATTGTGATCAAACAGTCACCACTCATCTGAATGGACATAGATATTCATCATCATCCATGAGGGAAGTTTCTGTGACAGGTGCCCTGGCAATGGACTAAATATCCACTCCCGATGCACTGTGTTAAAGTACGCACTGCAGTAGCTCACCAAAGTTACTTAGACAGTTCCTCTCATCCGTGACATCTGCCATAGAAAAGGACAAGAGGAAAGTTATGGGAACACCATCATCTCAACCATCATTTCCATGTTATACATCCTTCTGACTTGGAAAACAGAGTGCAGTTACTTCATCGTTGTGACATTATCCTAGAATTTCCAACCAAGCCCCATTGTGGAGCACCGTCACAAGGAGAGTAGCAGTTCAAGGGGAAAGGCCATCACCACCGTCTTCTCAAGGCAACTGCTGATCGGCAAGAAATGAGGCCTTACCGATGTCACCCACATCCTAAGATAATTTATACCAGCGACCAGAACATTTAAGTCGAAAACTCTGAAGTGTAAGTGTGTGTGAGAAATATCCCTGTTTTATATGCAAATTTTTAGAAGCTGCACTTGCAGTTCCTGCTCAGAATAATGCAATTGTAAACAGAACCAATCCTGGCACGTTCACGCAATGTAAACCCGAACTGTATTACTCACCTCAAGGAACACCGACAGTGAAACATTCACATACATACAGGAAGGAACATAGGGACCTACGTGTACTGTGGTGCTCCAGTTTTAATATCACCAATGGTTACTTGAACATCGTCATCATCATCATCACTATCGCTATCGCTTTCATCCTCCCCTTCGGCTGCAGGATTCTAAACATTGAGAAAACAATTGCTTTTAAAATTAAACTGAATGTCAAACATGGCATTTTCAAACCTTCAACATTCTCCTCCCCTATTGCAAACATATACTGGAAGTAGAAAAACATATATGTCATCAAAATATCCAAAGCACAAAGCTCTAGTTTCTTGTGCTGTTTTTAATTTCAAAATATCAGTCACTTAATGTTAGCAGGGCAACCGCAGCAATTGTCTTCTGGTATAATACTGAAGTAAGCAAATAGGAGTAAGAGCTTCCTAAACTGACATTAACTAGTTATGCAATCGACTGAACAATGAAGATTTTTACACTACACAGAATTTATATATGAACTTACAAATTCGGAGCAGGAGTAGACCACTCGGCCCCTCAAGCTGGCTCTGCCATTCAATAAGATCATGGCTGATCTGAATGTAACCTCAACCCCACATTCCTGCCTACTCCCGATAACTTTTCACCCCCTTGTTATTCAAGAATCTATCTAGCTCTGCCTTAAAAATATTCAGAGACTCTGCGTCTCCTTTTGAGGCAGAGGGTTTCAAAGACTCATTACCCTCCAAGAGAAAAGAATTCTCATCTCTGTCTTAAACGAGTGACTCTTATTTTTAAACAGTGACCCCTGGTTCAAGATTCTCCCACAAGAGGAAACATCCTCTCCACATCCACTCTGTAAGGCCCCTCAGGTTCTTAAAGGTTTCGATCAAGTCACCTCTTACTCTTCTGAATTGCAGTGGATACAAGTCTAACCTGTCCAGCCTTTCCTCATAAGACAACCCACCCATTCCTGGCATTAGTCTGTTAAACCTTCTCTGAACTGCTTCTAATGCATGTACAGCTTTCCTTAAATAAGGAGTCCAGTACTGTATACAATACTCCGGATGTGATCTCACCAATGCCCTGTACGACTGAAGCATAAACTCCCTACTTTTGTAATCAATTCCCCTCACAATAAGTGACAACATTGTTAACTTTCCTAATTACTTGCTGTACCTACATATTAGCCTTTTGTGATTCATGCACTAGGACTCCCAGATCCCTCTGAATCTCAACTCTGCAATCTCTCACCATATAGATAATATGCTTCTCTTTTATTCTTCATGGCAAAATGAACAATTTCACATTTGCCCACATTATACTCCATTTGCCAGGTCTTTGCCCACTCACTTAACCTATCTATGTCCCTTTGTAGCCTCCTTATATCCTCTTGACAATTTACTTTCCTACCTATCTTTGTATCGTCAGCAAATTTCGCAACCATTCCTTCGGTCCATTCATCCAAGTCATTTATATAAATTGTAAAAAGTTGAGGCCCCAACACTGATCCCTGTGGCACACCACTCGTCACATCCTGCGAACTAGAGAAAGGCCCATTTATGTCAACTCTCTGCTTCCTGTTAGCTAGCCAATCTTCTATCCATGTCAATATGTTACCCTCTACACTTTTATTTTCTGCAATAAACTTTGATGCGGCACTTAATCAAATGCCTTCTGGAAATTTCCTATAGACTTTTGTAAATACAATAAATAACAAAGTATATACCCAATCAGGGTATTTCAAGGGCTATTAATATTTAAAATATTTAAAAATAATTTATTTGATAAACTAGGTCAAACAAACATAATGCAGTACTATAAGCAAACTTAAGTCTAAGCCAGCTTTTTTTTTTAAAAAGCAAAAAAAATCATAACCTATTTTAGATTTTAGTTTGAAAATCCAATCCTACCATCTGGCAGTATAATATTGCCTTTCACCCTTAAGAATCTTGGACTAAATTCAGCCCAAATTAATGGAATCAATGTTGCCTCCCACTGCAGCCTTAGGAATTCTACATGAATAAGTTTCAGGTATCTCTAACTTATAGAAGGTGAGAGAGTCAAACATCATAAACTGCACCCAATTTGCCAAACTATCTTGTAGAGACTATGAAAATAGCTGGTCTACAAATAGAAGAATTCACACAACTTTCACTTATATAATGTCTTTAAGTAGTAAACATCACAAGGTGCTTCACAAGAGTGTTATCAAACAAAATCTGATACCTAGACATACAAGGAGATATTATGACAGATGATCAAAGGTTTGGTCAAAGAGGTAACTTTCAAAGAACCTCAAAGAAAAGAAAGAGGTAGAGAAGTGGAGAGGTAAATGGAAGGAATTCCAAAGCTCAGGGCTTAGGCAGCTGAGGGCATGCTGTCCACAGTGGAGGAATTTAAATCAAATAAATGCAAGAGGCCAAATATAGAGAAGCGCAAAAATCTCTAAAGGCTGTGGGAGGTTACAGAGGTAGAGAGAGGGGGACGAGGAAGTGAAGAAATTTGAAAACAAGGATAGGAATTTTAAAATCCACCCATTGCTGGACCGCCCTGAGGACCGGGTTATGGGCAAACAGGACTTGGTGTGAGTTAGGATACAGGCAGCAGAGTTCTGAATGAGCTCAAATTTACGGAGGGCGCAGGATGGGACACTAGCGGCAAGACATGGGTGATAAGGGCATGGACGAGGATTTGAGATGAGCTGAGGGAGCAGTGTAGATGGACGATGTTACAGAAGTTGAATTCGGCAGTCTTGACAAAGTCACGTGCTCTTTTGGAGGTATATGTAAAAGGCAGCATTCTTTTTAAATCTGGCCATCTTACCGTAGCCTGTACAACACTGACGATAAACCTGCCCAATGGAGTTGTAGCAGTTCTAGCAATCTAGTAATATTCAAATATTTGTTTATTTACTTCTTTCAATGATTACTAGAACACTAAAATAACAAATAACTAATTTACCTTCTCTCTCTGCATTGTTTTATTTGAACAAATCATAACTACAAGGAAGATCGGGGAGGAGATGGAAGTTGAGAGATCCAACTTACATTAGATATCCAACAGCCTAATATGGTCCATATTCAAAAAAGGCTGGCAAACAGAAATTTGAAACTACAAACTAATTAGTCCTATTTCAATTTTGTCTAAAAACATCAGAATCAATAATCAGCAGTAAACTGAGGATTATTTGTACAATAATAACCTAGTAAATTGTAATAGACATAACTTCAGGAGGAAGAGATTTTGAATGAATAATCTCAGAATTCTTGGAGGAAGTGGCAACCCAAATAATGCAGAAAGGATACTTGGTACATCCAGAGTCCCAACTGACTAAATTCCATGCAAAAGGCTACTGATTATACTCAAATTTGTGGGGATACAGAGAAAACTCTGAGAATGGATAAAAAATATATGGTTGAAGGATAGGAAAGACGTACTTTTTAAGAGCAATTCTGTCAGAGTGAGGGGGAAGCGGGAGCACTGAGTAGGGTTCCAGGGCCCACTACTGTTCCTCATTTACATCACAAAACTGTCAGAAAATCAAAGCAAGTGGGCAAATTTGCCAATGAAACTATACGAGGGGAAATTGAGGAATTGAAGGAGGCAGCTCAGAAATCAGAACGGTTACAGAACCAAAGAGAGCATTAGATTTGTCATATCTGTTATGAACAGAACAATGGAAAATGAAATTTTAACGATAAAGGACACTGTTAATAATGTCTGAAGCTTTGCTTTTGGGTCTGTCATTGATAGGTTTCCTATAAAATAGCAGAGGCAACAACTTCTATTAATATAGCACCATTAAAACAATCATTCTTTTCCTTCTGCGAAATTTCAAGTGTTACAGATAATGTATCACCTGTCTCTGTCCCCTTGATTGCCAACTGTATAATAATGGAGATTAAAGTGTATGACTTACTATTGCATCAAGTTCTGAAAAAAAAACTAATAAAACATCCTACATTTCACAGAGGCATTATAAAACATAATATGACACCAAGCAACGTAAGGAGATATTAAGGCAGATGAGCAAAAGCTTGGTGAAAGAGGTAGGTTTTACAGAGTGCCTGAAAGGAGGAAAGAGAGATGGAGAGGCAGAGGGGCTTAAGGAAGGAATTCCAGAACATTGGGCCTTGGCAGCTGAATGCACGCTCATCAATGGTAAAACAATTAAAACTGGGGACGTACAAGAGGCCAGAATTAGAGGAGCACAGGTGTCCCACAAGGCTACAGGGTTGGAAGAGAATAGAGATAGGAATGGGCAAGGGGGCAATGTAGGTCAGCAAGAACAGGGGCAATAGATGAATGAGAATTGGTGCAAGTTAAGGCATGGGCATCAGAATTTTAGATGACCTCAAGTTTACAGAGGGTAGAATGTGGGGCACCAACAAGGAGTGCGTTGGAATAGTCAAGTATAGAGCGACTAAAGGTTTCAATGAAGGCTTCAGCAGCAGATGAGTTGAGACAGGGGCAAAGGTATTGTGGTAGAAATAGACAGCCTTAGTGACAGTGCGAATGTGCAGTCGGAAGATATCTTGGCTGAAATGTGACAAAGGCCCGAATCTTCTGAGTAGTGGCAAACACAGTTGCATTGCCACTCCATTCTTGCTTTCCAGCGCCACGCTGGAGCTCACATTTCTGGCTGGGAGTTCTGATCCCACTTTCTCCAGAAATGCTTTGCATTTCTGAAATCCAATTGCTTCGTCATGGTGCTGGATCATCGGGGGAAGGCATGAGCTGCCGCATTCTGCTAAGTGTTCACTAACACACTGAAAAGCTTGGACACTTAAACAGCTTTTCAGTGTTTCAGAGTATAAGAGGAGTCAGTTATTGTTTGAAGGCTTTTTTTATTCTTTCACTGCACGTGGACATCACTGGCTAAGCCAGCATTTATTGCCCATCCTTAATTGCCCTCGAGAAGGTAATGGTGAGCCAGCTTCTTGAATTGCTGCAGTCCAGATGGTGCAGGTGCACCCACAGTGTTGTTAGGGAGGGAGTTCCAGGATTTTGACCCAGTGACAGTGAAGGAACGGCAATATATTTCCAAGTCAGGATGGTGGCTTGGAGGGGAACTTGCAGATGGTGGTGTCCCATGTATCTGCTCCCCTTGTCCTTCTCCGTGGTAGAGGTTGCAGGTTTGGAAGGTGCTGTCAAAGGAATCTTGATGAACTGCGTTGTTGCAGTGCAATTTGCAGATGGTACACACTGCTGCCATTGTGCGCCAGTGGTGAGCGAGTGGATGTTGAAGGTGGTGGATAGGGTGCTAATCAAACGGGCTGCTTTGTCCTGGATGGTGTCAAGCTTCTGGAGTGTTGTTGGAGCTGCACTCATTCAGGCAAGTGGGGAGTATTCCATCACACTCCTGACTTGTGCCTTGTAGGTGGTGGACAGGCTTTGGGGAGTCAGGAAGTGAGTTACCCTCTGCAGAATTCCCAGCCTCTGACCTGTTCTTGTAACCACAGTATTTATACAGCTGGTCCAGTTTCTGGTCAACGGTAACCCCTAGGATGTGGACAGTGGGGGATTCAGCGATGGTAATGCCAGTGAACGCTATGGGGCGATGGTTAGATTTCTCTCTTGTTGGAGACGGTCATTGCCTGGCGCTTGTGTGGTGTGAATATTACTTGCCACTTGTCAGCCCAAGGCTGAATGTTGCTGCACATTGTGCAATCATCAGTGAACATCCCCATTTCTATGAAGGAGGGAAGGTCATTCATGAAACAGCTGAAGATTGTTGTGCCTACGACACTATCCTGAGGAACTCCTAGAGAGTGATGTCCTGGAGCTGAGATGACTGACTCCCAACAACTACAACCATCTTCCTTTGTACTAGGTACGACTCCAACCAGTGGAGAGTTTCCCCCCCAAATTCCCATTAATTCCAGTTTTGCTAGGGCTCCTTAATGCCACAGTCAATCAAAAATGCTGCTTTGATGTCAAGGGCAGTCACTCTCACCTCAGCTTGAGTTCAGCTCTTTTGTCCATGTATGGGCCAAGACCAGGAGCCGATTGTCCTTGGTGCAACCCAAACTGGGTGTTAATGAGAAGGTTATTGCTAAGCGAGTGCCGCTTGATAGCATTGTTAACGATCCCTTCCATCACTTAGTTGATGATCGAGAGAAGCCTGGTGGGATGCTAATTGGCCGTGTTGGATTGGTCCGGTTTTTTACGGACAAGGCATATCTGGGCAATTTTCCACATTGCTCGGTAGATGCCAGTGTTGTAGCTGTACTGAAACAGCTAGCAAGGAGCGCAATGAGTTCTGGAGCACAAGTCTTCAGTACTATTGCCAGAACGTTGTCAGGGTCCATAGCCCTTGCAGTATCCAGGGACGTCAGCCATTTTTTGACATCATGCGGAGTGAATCAAATTGGCTGAAGACTGGCATTGATGCTGGGTACCTCAGGAGGAAGCAAAAATGGGTCATCCACTCAATAATTCTGGCTGAAGATTCTCACAAATGCTTCAGCCTGGTCTTACGCACTGATGTGCTGGGCTCGCCATCAAGGGTGGTGATATTTGTGGAGCCTCCTCCTCCAGTGATTGTTTAATTGTCCACCACCATTGACAACTGGACATGGCAGGACTGCAGAGCTTAGATCTGATTCATTGGTTGTGGAATCGCTTAGCTCTGTCTATCACATGCTGCTTTCACTGTTTAGCATGCAAACAGTTCTGTGTTGTAGCTTCAGGTTGACACCTCATTTTTAGGTATGCCTGGTGCTGGTCCTGGCATGCCCTCCTGCACTCTTCATTGAACCAGGGTTGATCCCCTGGCTTGATGGTAATGGTACAGTGAGGGATATGCCAGGCCATGAGGTTACAGATTGTGGTTGAGTACAATTCTGCTACTGCTGATGGCCCACAGCACCTAATGGATTACCAGTTTTAGTTGATAGATCTGTTTGAAATCTATCTCATTTAACATGGTGGTAGCGCCATGGAACACGATGGAGTCTCCATGGGACTGTGCGCTGGTCACTCATACCAATACTGTCATGGACAGCTGCATCTGCAACAGGTAGATTGCGGAGGATGAGGTCAAATAGGTTTTTCCCTCTTGTTGCTTCCTCACCACCTGTTGCAGACCCAGTCTACCAGCTATGTCCTTTAGGAATCAGCCAGCTCAGTCAGTAGTGGTGTTACCGAGCCACTCTTGGTGATGGACATTGAACTCCCCCACCTAAAGTACATTGTGTGCCCCCGCCACCTGCAGTGCTTCCTCCAAGTGGTGTTCAACATGGAAGAGTACTGATTCATGAGCAGAAGGGGGGGGGATGGTAGGTGGTAACCAGCAGGAGGATTCGTTGCCCATGTTTAACCTGGTGCCATGAGACTTCACGGGGTCCAGGTGGGTAAGGGGGTACGGTGGTCGAGGAAGTGGGTAGGGCGGCAGGTGGGTAGGGGTGGCAGGTGGGCAGAGTGGTAAAGTTGTGGTGAAAGGGGGGTGGGCAGGGGAGTATTCGGGAAGATCAGCTGTATAGCTAGTTACCCTGGAGTTAGACTCGGGCTAGGTAACTATTCAGGTAAATAAGTCGGAACCGTCTGATGTCTCTGACTCTAACTCAGAGTTGGAGACTTTTTCGGAAGGCACCAAGTTCAAACTTCCTGGACAATTCCCACGTAGTCAGTGCAATGGAACTTCGGAGGGGTCCTAACGCATATCCTGGGCGTATTTCTGGTTTCTGACCATTCAGAGACTAGAAGATCTGGGCCAAGGTTGCAAACAAAATGGCTTAATCTCAGGCAGGGGAGGCAGTGGCAGAGCGGTATTGTCACTGGACTAGTATCCCAGAGAACCAGGGTAATCCTTGGGGGAAACCGGGTTCGAATCCCACCAAGGCAGATGAAATTTTAATCCAACAAAAATCTGGAGTTAAAAGTCTGATGATGACCATGAAGCCATTGCTGATTGTCATAAAAGCCCATCTAGTTCACTAATGACCTTTAGGGAAGGAAATCTACCTGGTCTGGCCTACGTGATTCCAGACCCATAGCAATGTGGTTGACTCTTAAATGCTCTTGAAGTCAGTAGCTAGGGAACAAAGTTTGGAGCAGGTACTGAAAACAGTGGTTTCGACTTTCCCAATATAGAACATTAAATATTGGACACTGAATAAGCAGTCTGATAATTTAACAACAGTGGAGTCATTGAGAGAGGTGGTGATAAGATAGAGTTGGGTGTTGTCAGCATATGTGTGAAAACTAACACTATGCTTTTGAATGATATTGCCAAGGGGCAGCATGTAGATGAAAAAAGTGGGGGGGGGCAAAGATGGGGCCTTGGGGTTTACAAGAGGTGGAGGGGAGAGAACTGATAATCTGACTATGATTAGATAGATAAGAATGGAACCTGGTGAGTGCAGCCCCAACCAGCTGGTCGACAGTTGGAAGCCAATGGTGTGATCAACTGTGTCAAAGTCTGCAGATAGGTTGAGAAGGGAAAGTTTAGCTTTGTCATATTGGTATACAATGTAATTTGCCACTTTGATAAGAGTTGTTTCAGTACTATGGCAGGAGTGGAAACCTGATTGGAGGATTCAAACATGGAGTTGCAGGAAAGGTGGGCATGAAAAAAAAAAGCATTAAAACTTCAGGGACTGACTGAAAGAACAGATGAATTTTGTTCTGATACAGATGCTACTAGGTCACCTTCCAAGTGTGTGTCTCTATTCTGCTAGAGTGGAATAGTGCCCCAAACCTAGATGTAATCGACACACATTGCCTGTATTTTAGATCCTTTTGACTTTTGAAGGAGCAATAGAGAGCACCTCACTAACTTACTAAGAAGTTTTTTTAACTCAACTTATTTTGTCCAATGTCAAATTGTACTTGATGTAACATAGGCCATGCCTCAGGTTTGTTTTCATGGATTTTAAAAATCTACAAAAGTTTTTGTATTTTTTAATAAAGCTAACTAGTTTACAGTAGAAAATATAACTGGCCAAAGTTCCAGAGGCCCCATAGTATCAGAAATTTGTGGGCACTATGCCTGTAATTTTCCTTCTGTTAGCAATAGAAGAAAAATTGCAGGCAATGCATCTGCGTTTTTCTAATAAGCTTCCTACAGCATGCAAGGTCCTGGTCATAAAATGAGGCTTTGGAAAGTTCCACCCACAGTAGCTATGCCAAATTCAAAGCATGCACTCCTAGAAAAGGCATGTGCCCAACATAAAATGTGTATCTCCACTACTGTTTCTGGAATGCACTGCCTGAATGTGTTGTGGAGGCAGATCCAATCAAGGCATTCAAGGTGGAATTGGATTATTATCTGAAAAAGAAGAATGTGCAGGGCTATGAGAAGGTTTTGGGGGATGGCGGGGGGAGCGATAGCACTAGGTCAATTGTTCTATCAGAAAGCCAGCACAGATATGGCAGGCTGAATGGCCTTCTTCTGTGCTGTAACCATCCTATGATTCCGTTCTATTCTGTGTTTCATCTAAACAACTCCTGTGTTCTAAAGATTCTGGATATTTGTGTTTTTCATCTGTTCCTTTTTATTCTCTTCTATGGTGACTGAATGAACCCTAAATAAAATGAATTTTCGATCAAATTGTAAGCTACTTTAATAAATAGCAAGGTGAAAAGTAAAAGTAGAAATGATTAGAGTCACCTGGTTGAGCTGATACAACTTGGCTCCATGTCATGGTAATGATTAATAAAACTAAAGTGATGCAATCCCACATTAATGGGTTGCCTTACTTAAATGATCCCTCCACTTCTGGTGCTATAGTCCAAAGGCAGGATGTCCTCTCCTTCCAGACTTCAAAATTAACTACCCTTCTGCCAAAATCCACCAATCTAACATGGCAATGACCCACGTCGAATTCAAATGTATAGGATTGCCACAGCAGCAAGTGTGAATGGTTGCTGGACTGTCAAATTATCCTTCAATGTCTCCAAGGTGCCAGTTCAGACACACTGTGAAACCTAGTGCATTGTCCCAACATTGTTGCCCTGTGAATTTAACCCTTCACATCAGTCTCAACATAAAAACACATTTTAAATTAACTAATTTCTATATGCTGCCCATGGAAATACAGCCAAAAATCCAGAAAACATGACATTAATCTTTGTCATGTTATACTGATAGGAGCTGAATGAGGGACAAAACAACTGGGCAAAGAGATGTTATATCCCTCAGCAGAAATAGTAGTGGCGTGAAACTGATCAGCCACCCTGGCTTCTCTTCTACAGCGACTACATAACTTAATGCAGGGACTCTTAAGAACAGGAAAGAGTCTTTCATTCCATCAACCCATCTTATTTTGAACACCCTACCTAACTGTCACATGCCTCAATCTTTTCTTCCTCCAAAGATACACAACCATCCCTTGAACTAATTTATGCTGTTAATTTTGATGGTCTTAAGTTGACGGAAAACTTACCACTCGCATCACTCCATTACCCCGAGTTTCTTCTACAGCAGAAGTTGGAGCAGGTGCATCGGCACTAAAGAGAGAGAAACTATTATTATTCCAAGATATATTTTACATGAAACAGCAGAGTCTTTAAAACACAAAAGCAGATAGGAAGAGAAAATTTTTTCAAAACATGAAAATAGCATACATGGTAACTTCTTTCAAAATTTAACACTTTTGGTACAAAAATACATTTCAATTAAGTGTGTCAGGTTACATACTTTTTCATTTTCTTCCCCGTTTTTTGAAGGAACATAAGCTACAAATCAGCTTATCTCAGCTAGTACCATTCTCAACTGAGGCAGAAAGTTGCATATTCAAGACCCACTCTAAAACTTCGGCATGAGTTATTAAAGCTGACTGAGTGCTGTTTTGTGGAAGGTGTATCTTTAAAATGAAATCATTTTGCTCTGGTAGTTTAGTGCTCACGATTATGACTCCATTGAAACTGACAGCAACTTTGGGAGTTTGTGCAGAAATCCAGAAGTTGCTGTCAGTGAGTATATATTCCTCCATGGGTGCATTGTCGAGGTTCCCACAGACTGCAATAGCCCCTGCAATCATGAATTGGCAAGAACTTCCACTTCTACATGGTTAGTCTCACTGTAAAAACATTAGAAAAAGTTACACCTTGTTGAATGAGGTGCAACTGGGTTTTCAGTGGCATACTAACTTCATAATTACTGCTAAACACCCTCACTGGCCCGATAAGCTAATGTTTGTCTTTAGTTTAGCTATTTTTAGTTTAGCTTTTTTTTTCATGCAGTCATGGTTTTATGGATTTTTCATGGATTTATTTCACTATCTGAAAGTTTAAATTAAAAGAGAAGGATTTAAGTGCTTTTAACTTCCTGGTTTGCAGTGTGTGAATACCTCAACTTGATTGGTCGCCCACCTGCTTGCTGACATCACTGCTGCTGCACATCAAGACGTAACCCTTGATTTGGCACCAGATTTAAACTACCATCAAGAAAGGGGTAATTCCTGCCACAGAGATCGCCAGATCTTTGTAGGCAGTTTCCTTTGAGGTCAGCAGTGAGAGCCTTTGCTTTGCTGCCAACTGCAAATTCCGGGCCATTAAGCAAAGGCTTTCAC
Source organism: Cetorhinus maximus (assembly GCF_964194155.1). Taxonomy (NCBI): domain Eukaryota; kingdom Metazoa; phylum Chordata; class Chondrichthyes; order Lamniformes; family Cetorhinidae; genus Cetorhinus; species Cetorhinus maximus. The sequence goes on along the minus strand of NC_135879.1, from coordinate 143,699,242 downwards.
CTGTGCATGTTCAGGTGGACATAAAAAATCCCATATATTTGAAGGGGTACCCTGACCCATGTTCCTTCTTCAGCCAATGCCAAAAGAAACAGATTAACTGGTCACTCATCTCATCTGATGTCTTTTGAGATATGATTGTAGTGTTTTCCCATATTAGAATAGCAAATGCACTTCATAAGTAATTCATGGATAGAATGAAAGACTTCAGAAATTCTTAAGGATGTGATAACATGCAACATATAAAGGCAAGTTCTGTCCTTCTTTATGTTGTTATTCAAAAAGAGCAGCAGGTGCTGGCTTTGAAACCTAGCCCCTACTACATATCAATTTTGTTTTGTAAAGCAGGTGATATTTCAAAGGAGGCTGCTGCAATGCACTCCCTTGATAGCCTGATGCCCAGTGGGATACAGAAATAAACCAAATAAGCTAGTAAGTCCCAGGTTCAATTCCTATTCTATGATAAATTAATCAGTCTCAGCTGGTTTGGCATTCTGTAGCCTAAGGAGGTGAGGGAGAGGGGAGAAATCAGCAAAAGTTCTAGATGACTATTTCATCATCCCTGCTGGAAGCTGCATCAAATACACTGCTGCTACTCACTGTCTAGATTCATACTTCTGTACCCAGGAGAAACCAAAGACTTCAGGAAAAGAGTAATTAGGATAGAAAATAGATGGGTGGTTGAGAAATGTAAAATGAAAATACAAAACATTAACATCGACAAATGGGAAACTCTAAACACTCCACATTAGAAAGAGAATCAAGCAGCTGGCAGGAGGAAACTATGTTGAAGATGAACTGTATTCAAAGAAAGTAGACATTCTTAACTGTATTTTGCAATCAGGAAACAACTCTTTTCCAGAAAAAAGAAGGATTTCACAAACTTTTCTTCCCTGAAAGGAAAAGGACTTAACAAGTAGCCAATTCACTCCTCACATTTGAGGCTACTAGCCAGATTTTTAAGATAATAGGGCTTCACAAAACAGGAGAAAGTCATTGAACCTCCATAGCATACACCAGCTCATTAAAGTGTTAAATGGCTATTCTTCATCCACATCCCTTATAATTATTTTCTTCTTGAAATATTTATCCATTTTTTACATAAAAGCTATTAGAAATTCTGCTTCAGGTGTTATTGGTTTCTGGCAGGACATTCCATATCCTAACAACCTGTTGAGTTTTTTTTTGAATCTCTCCTTTCAGTGATGATCTCCAATTTATGCTCTCTAATTCCTAACTCTGACTACTGGAAATAGTATGCGGCCGTTTACCTTACCAAAACTTTTTAATCTTCTCTATCTAGAATGCCCCAGTCAAAAAGTCCCAGTTTCTTCAGTCATTCCCTACAGGGCTAATGTTCTTTAGAAAAGGAAATCTCCAGGTCCACAGCAATATGGTTGACTTTGAAATTCAAGGGCAATTAGGATGGGCAATAAAGGATGGGCCTTGCCACCGATGCTCACATCCCATGAACGAATAAAAAAAAATTTAATGGCCAGCATTTATTGCCCATCCCTAACTGCCCTTGTTCATAAGTCATTTTTTTTTAAAGAGAGTCAACCACATTGCATCACATGTAGGCCAGGCCAGGTAAGGACAGCAGATTTCCTTCCCTAAAGGACATCAGTGAACCAGGTGGGTTTTTATGACAATTGACAATGGTTTCATGGTCATCATTAGACTTTTTTATTTATTGAATTCAGATTCCACCATCTGCTGTGGTGGGGTTCAAACCCAGGTCCCCAGAGCATTATCCTGCGTCCCTGGATTACCAGTCTAGTGACAATACCACTATGCCACCACCTCCTTCTGGTATCATCATTAAAAATCCCTTCTGTGCACTCTCAATAGCCTTCACTTTGTTTCTAAAGGACGGTATTGGACAATACTTCAACTGTGACATAATCCATGATTTATACAAGTTTAAAATTTCTTCTTTGCCTCTACCAATGAAACCTAGGTTTCCAATTATTTGCTCAAAACCTTTAAAAATGAGATGATAAGTACTGAGACCCAGAGGTCTTTATTTTATTCCTTTTAAAAAGGAAAGAATACCATTTGCCATACAGTTATTCAAAACAGATGCACTTCCTCCCAAAGTGTACCACATCACATTTTTCTGCATGAAAATTCATTCAACACAATCTAACTTGTCTATACCCTCCTATGAAATTCCATAGTCTTTTGGATAGTTAAACTACCAGCTATTGTTATCCAGTACTTCTGGGTCTCAGTACTTGTCATCTCATTTTTAAAGGTTTTGAGCAAATAATTGGAAACCTAGGTTTTATTGGTAGAAGCAAAGAAGAAATTTTAAATTGGTACAAATCATGGATTAAGTCACAGTTGAAGTGTTGATATGCAAATTCTGAAAGTGACCTTTGCCCCTACATCAAAATTCAGATTAAAATATATTCAAAAGCACAATAGTCCTAACACTGACCCTGGAGGGTATCAGAGTTTAGATCCCTCCAGTGTGAAAACAATTACTCCAAAGAACAGAAAGCAGCCAACTTCCAACTACTTGTGAGCACAGAGGTGATAGATGAATGAAACTTGGCATAAGTAATAATACAAGAGGCAGAGAACAGGATAAACTGAAGTGTTTCGTAAATGGTAGACGGAAGGTCAGCCATGGAAGCATTGGAGCACTCAAGCCAGGAGGAAATAAAACCAAGGGCTTCCTAATTATTATGGCAAATTCTCTCAGGCCACATGCCTTACAGTTATCAACAAACGTCCGACATGGCACCTTCACAAATACTTTTGAAAATCCATATATACAACATTCATTCAATATGAGGCACATAAGCACCATGTACTCTGAACAGCTTTTGTTCCTTTTAACCTTAATCTGCTACCACACCAATTTTTCCATTATAATTTGCTCTGCTGCAAACACACAGTTTAGGATTTTTAAACATGATTATTTCCTACTCAATCTCTTCATTATTTAAAGCCAGACAAGTCAGGAGCACTCCAGTAGCCTGGCTGATTTAAAACATGGCCAAACTAAAGATAAGGAATGTCTCAGTTTGATCACAGGGATGTTTGGAGTTAACTGACATCAGCCAACACAGTGGTCTATAATCAGCTTCACTATATCTCAAGTTACCTAAGCCCTAAACTTTGGATTTTACTCCCAAAATCTCTCCTTCCTTTACGATGCTCTTTAAAACTTACCTTTTTAACCAAACTTTTGGTGATGTCCCGAAATCTCCTTATATAGTTCATCACCATGTTTTGTTTGGTAACACTCCTGTGAAGAGCCTTTTTTAACTATGGTAAAGATGTCATATTATTACTGTTGAACTGATCCGGAACTGCTTTGTTTATGCAGTTCCATTATGCGCCAAGATGTCAATATTCAATCCATTCAAGCAATTAAAATGACTGAACAAATTTCCTGATTACTCCGTTGATAAATGAGCTACATAAAATGGAATTGAGTCACACAGGTCCACCGTTCAATTCCCATTCCGTCAGCAGCTAATCTCAATTCAGGCTACAGGAAGGATCATATAATTGGCCTCAACAACACTGGGCTGATCGAGAGAAAAGCACAACACAGGTTCCCACTACTAATCACAAGGCTGGCAAGTGCACAAGTGAGGGTGAGGCTTGGAGGTGATATCTGTCAGATTGGACAGTCTGATGTCCATTGCAGAAACTGCATTTGGGCAAGGTGGTCATATTATAGAATTGTAGTACAGCAGGAATCTAGGAAGAGAAGTCAATTGGGAAAAAAAAATCTTAAAATCAGGATTAGAGGTAAGTATAATCACTGAACCACTGAACTGTGTAAATTAGGGAGCAATTTCGTATATTGGAATTATATACAGTTGGTTACAATCCCCAAGTTTATGTCTGAGGAAATTTCAGAAGCTCATGCTTGGTTCAACTAGCAACTACTGTATATTGCCCAATGATTATGGAGTATTAAGGCTTAGAGACCAAGAGGTTCCTGGTTCAAGCCAGTCTGTAACACCACCACCTTCTCACGGGCAACTAGGGATGGGCAATAAATGCTGGCCCAGCCAGCGATGCCCACATCCCGTAAATGAGTTTAAAAAAAGGCTAGCTAGTACTGGCCAGTGTGGCTGTAGACTCAGTACAATTGGCACCTTTGAGTGAGGAAAAGTAAAGTATAATCAGCAAACTATTCATTGCATATTTAACAATCACTAGATAGCATGTGGACATCAAAGACAAATGAAGCTTGTACAAGATGTTTCATCATGAACAATCTGGAAACAAAAGTTTAGCCATTTGTATAAGATACCAGAAGGCAGCTGCTATCCTCAAAGTCCTAACAAGATCGTGTCTTTAAAAGCTAGAACAAAACAAAATAGGAACAACACAAACTCAATTCAAAACAGATGAGCTGCTGGGAGGATAACTTGTCAAATGACATCAGGCAAGGAGAAAAAGTTTACCTTTACTTTTTTGACCTGTATGCAGGTTACCATCCACCTCCAATGCATTTCTACTGTTGTCTAGCTGGGTGGGATGGCTTTTACCTGGTTCCATTTTTAGCTATCTAGCCACATCCAGAGAATCACTTGCAAAGGTTTCTCTTCTTGCTCTTACATTGTTACCTCTGGTATCCCTCAAGGATCTATTTTTGGTCCCCTTTTATTTCTCATCTACATGCTGCCCCTTGGCAACATCATCCAGAAGCACTCAGTTAGTATTCAAATGAATTCTGACAACACCCAGCTCTACCTCACCACCACCTCGCTGGACTCTTCTCCACTGTTGCTAAATTGAGACTGATTATCTGACACCCAGCACTGGATGAGCAGAAATTTCTCCAGCTAAACATTGGGAAGACTGAAGCCATCGTTTTCAGTTTCCACTCCAAACTTTGTTCCCTAGTGAATGGCTCCATCGCTCTCCATGGAGATAGTCTGAGATTAAGGCATGCTGTTCACAATTTTAGGACCACATTTGAACCAGAGATGAGTTTCTGACCTCACATCTGTACCATCTCCAATACTGCCCATTTCAACCTCTGTATCATGTGACTTATCCCCCTCTCAGCTCATCTGCTATCAAAACTCTCATTCATGTCTTCGTTACCTCCCGATTCTAGTATTCCAACACACTCTTGGCTGGCATCCCACATTCTACCCTCCTGAAACTTGAGGTCATCCAAAACTCTGGTTCCAGGCTCAACTCGCACCAAGTCCCATTCCTGTGCTTGCTGAACCACTTTGGCTCATCCTTGTTTTCAAATCCCTCCATGGTCTTGCCTCTCCCTATTTCTGTAATCTCCTCCAGCCCCACAATCCTCTGAGATATCTGAATTCCTCTAATTCTGGCCTCCTGACCATCCCTGATTTTAATCACTTCATCACTGGTGGCTGTGCCTTCAGTTGTCTAGGCAACAAGCTTTGGAATACCCTCCCTACACCTCTCCGTCTCTCTCCACCTAGCTTTCCACCTTAAGGCACTCCTTATAAACACACCTTATGACCAAGATTTTGGTCATCTGGCCTAATATCTCCTTATGTGGCTCAGTGCCATTCTTAATTTTATAATGCTCCAGTTAAGCACCTATGGATTTTTTTTTAAACATTAAAAGGTACAATACAGGTTGTTGTAAAGAGGGTCCTTTGATTCTGCTCCAAATCACCTGTAGTCAGAAACTACACTTTTGTTTATGGCCAGGCCGACTGTCTTTGGTTGAGACAGAAATATAGATAAAAATTTGTAACATGACCCCAAAAGACTGAAAATGTTCTATAAATGAATGGGCCTAGTTAGAAAGAAACAGAATGCAAATGTGATCCCTGAAACACTGCTTAAAACGCGATTTATTTAGTCACCGCCAAACATCATTGCCAGTCAGACAGTGCCTTGAATTCTGTACAAATTGAAGTGAATCAGAGTCCACACACAGGGAAAACAGGAATTCTTAATAAATGATCTGAACGCATCGCTAAGAAACAAAGCACCTTATAAACAAAATAAATAACTCTCACAGTGGAAACAAGGAAAAACGACCAGCTACAGGCCCAGACTATAATATTCAATGAAATACAATCTCCCACCTGTCAACAGGCGCTGCCTCCTCTTGCTTGTTTGGGTCGTTTTCATCTGAAATCAAAATAGCCATCTGTTAAAAAGATCAAATGATAAAGACAGTAAGCGGCAGCCCAGTCCGGCGGCCTGGGACTCCTTGACAGCTTTGAGAAGCCAGGGCCGCTCTCCCCCCGCCCCCCGCGGACTCTCCGCCTGGTTACCCGGCAGTGATCGGCCCCGGTCCGTCTCTCACCTCCGTACAGCCAGTGCTCCTCATCCTCGCCGAGTCCCGCATTGCCCGAGCCGGCCTCCTTCGGCATGTTCTCCGCATCCGCTGACATGCTGCCAGAGATGTTCGGCCTCACCGTACTCCGGGCCCAACTCGGATGCGCAGATTCACTCCTAACCTGACCTTTAACCCAGGAAACAAGCCCAAAGCCGGGTACCTCTGACCCGGAAGTGAACGATGGCACTGAGCCTCAGTTTTGCTGTTTGGAGTCAAAGAGAAAGAGGTGAACATTGAAATGAAATAGGAAACATTCAGTACTCACACAAAGTTTCACACGTTTTGGATTATGATTTATTAATAACTTAGAGTCACAGAGGTCTACAGTACAGAAAAAGGCTCTTCGGCCCATCGAGTCTGCGCTGGTCAAACAAGTACCGAACTATTAGAAACAAAAATAAAAATACCTGGAAAAACTCAGCACGTCTGGCAGCATCTGCGGAGAGGAACACAGTTAACGTTTCTAGTCCGTATGACTCGCCGCAGATGCTGCCAGACCTGAGTTTTTCCAGGTATTTTTATTTTTGTTTTGGATTTACAGCATCCGCAGTTTTTTTGCTTTTACCTAACTATTCTAATCCCATTTTACAGCACTAGGCCCATAGCCTTGTATGCCATGGCATTACAAGTGCACATCCAAATAGTTCTTCAATGTTATGAGAGTTTCTGCCTCTACCGCCCTTTAAGGCAATGAGTTCCAGAATCCCACCACCCTCTGGGTGAAAAAATTCTTCACATCCCCTCTAAACCTCCTGCCCCTTACCTTAAATCTATGTCCCCTGGTTATTGATCCCTCCACCAAGGGGAAAAGTTTCTTCCTGTCTACCCTATCTATGTCCCTCATAATTTTATATGACTCAATCATGTCCCCCCTCAATCTCCTCTGCTCCAAGGAAAATAACCCCAGTCTATCCAATCTCTCCTCATAACTAAAACTCTCCAGCCCAGTCAACGTCCTGGTAAATCTCCTCTGCACTCTCTCTTGTGCAATCACATCCTTCTGATAATGTGGATTCCAGAACTGCATGCAATACTCTAGCTGTGGCCTAACCAGTGTTTTATACAGTTCCAGCATAACCTCCCTGCTCTTATATTCTATGCCTTGGCTAATAAAGGCAAGTATCCCATATGCCTTCTTAAACACCTTACCTACCTGTGCCGCAACATTAAGGGACCGGCGGACGTGCCCACCAAGGTCCCTCTGATCCTCGCTACTTCCCAGGGTCCTCATTGTGTATTCCTGTACCTTGTTTGTCCTGCCCAAGTGCATCACCTCGCACTTATCCGGATTAAATTCCATTTGCCACTGATCAGCCCGTCGATATCCTCCTGTAATCTCGGATTTTAAAAATACATTCCAAAAACAAAATAATGCGGATTCTGGAAATTTGAATCAAAAACAGAAAATGCTGGAAGAGGCATTCAAGGGGTAATTGGATTATTTGAAAAGGAAGCATGTGCAGGGTGACAGGGAGAAGGTGGGAAATGGCATGAGGTGAATTGCTCAGCTGGAGAGCCAGCGCAGACATGACCAACTGAATTGCTTCTTTGCTGTAACAATTCTGTGATTCTATAAAGACCATAAAATGTTGGACCATAAGAAGTAGGCCATTCGGCCCATTGAGTCTGCTCCACCATTCAATGATGTTATATAATTCACTTTTCCAGTAGAGTTGATTTCTACAATGAGATAGACACACAGAGAGGAATCAGTCTTGCAGGCGATGGTACAAAAGTTCCAGTAGAAGCAGTGTAGATGAGGCCAGGTATTCAGCCTCTGCAGAGCCCACTTTTCTGTGCTAGTTAGATTGTAAAATGGCAGACTGAGCTTTGCAGTTCCACAAGGCAATATTACTGGTTCCACAAGCTAGATCCATGTCACGTGACTCCTACCTCTCCCCTCTGGCTTTGACAAAGGGGGTTGTTATGACCACACTGGTGTTAATTGCTGCGCAAACCAAATACCAAAGGGAAACTTGGCTTACGGGCCATACCCTTTTTTCTGAAAATGAGATGGGGATGTATTGATCTCAGCACTAAGAAGTACAGTAAGACTTTTGGGATTTCAAAAATTAAAAGTTTTATTAACAAGAATAAAAGAAAACTTAAGCATACAAGATTACAGGTACACAGTTAAACTTAGTATTTCAAAACATTCCCCTCAAAAAAACTCTCTACTTGGTCAGACTCACAAGTAAACACCTTCCAAGCAACATTCCCTTATAGATGTTTAACTATAAAAAATCCAGAAATGTTACCCAAGGCAAACTGCTGTAGCTTCAATAAAGACACATCACATGACCTGTAACTCTCTTCCACTTTGCTGTGAAATTCCAAACTTCAGAATAAACTGCTTTTTGCAGCCCAAGATTTTTCTGGCTTGACTGGATGGTTGATTCAAACTGTATCCTCTCTCAGCCACAGCTCCAGCTGCTACATCTTATATCTCACAGCTCAACAGCCCAACAGCTCAAACAGCCACAGACCAAAAATACCTTATTTTCCTTTTCATCTCAGGTTCCATTGTTTTCACACCTCTTTGAAATTCAAATCCTTCCAACTATAAGGTCTTTCATGTTTTCACCTTGTCTTTGCTTTCAGGTCAATAAAATATAATATCCCCAATTCTATTTTCCTATAGCTATTTATCTATGGAATTTCTGCAAGATGCAAACACGTCTCTTGTTACCTCTGATTCCCCTTTGATATTCAAACAAACTCTCCACTTATCTAAAAATGCAAACGTTATTTCTAACCGATTCACCTGTACCTCAAACCTAACACCTCTATCCTTTCCATGTTTTCAACCCCCCCCCCACAGTCAACCTGTCCCCTATGAATCTATGCCCAGCTTTATTAAATCACACACACACACACAGACACAGATACACACACACTTTTCACAGACTAACACAATATTCCCCAAAAATATACAAAAAACACCCATTTCTCACAGGGTGTATCCCTTTGTTTGAGTCCCTGCGGTTGTTAAATGTTCCAACCATAAAGATTTGAAAGGAAGGTTGTGGAGTCCTTTACCCTGGCAGATGAATAGGCTCCGGTTGGCCAGCCTGGCTTATGAAATGCAGATGGCCTTTGCATAGTTCTCTTTGAATTTGGTCTCTGCAGCCCACAATACGGGCAAAAACGTCCCAGATTTGCACGAAGTGTGGTAGTGGGCAGGTAAAATGTCATTTTACCTGCTGGCTGCAATGGTGAATTTTCATGCTATATCGTCCCAAACCCACCGCATTATTTATGCATTCCTGGGGAACACGCCGTTTCCATGGCGGGTGGGCTCTCATTCACCCACCATCGCCTCGCCGCTTCATCACAGCAGGTGCCATATTTAAAGTGCAGCCACCCACACACCTCTTAGTGCTTCCAGCCCACGATTGCTGCAAAGAAGACATGGCCCTGAAAGGCAAAAATACTGCAGCCCCCAGTTTCGATGATGCATCCCTCGAACGCCTTTTGGACAGTGGAGGCTTGCTGTGATGTCCTCTACCCCCACTTTGACTGCAGGATGGGCAGCAACATCACTAATCTGGCTTGGGAAGTGGTGGCAGCGGTGGTCAGTGCCAATACCCTGCAAAAGATGTCAGCCACCCAGTGCCACAAGAAGATGAATGATCCTCTCTGTTCTGCCAGGGTAAGTCACTCTTCTTATCACTTTCAACTCACACACTCACAAACCCATCACACATCCACAGGGGCCTCACTCACTGCTAGTTCAAGCAACATCATCATTCACTCTCTCACACACGCCTTCATTGACCTCATCCCGGCAATGGAACAACTCACCACCCACACATGGCAGGTATACTTAACATGTGGCCTGACAGGCGTCCTGCTTACGCTCTCCATCTCTATTCATGCAGGACAAGCTGGCACAGAACAAAAGAGAGAGATTGCAGACCGGTGGAGGAATGCCTGAAATTCTCACAGACTTTGAAAACAGAGTGATCCAGCTGGTGAGGTTTCCGTGCTGACGGTGAGGTCAACCCTGTGAGGATCCAGCAGTGCAACATCCATCAGACAACTGTGCTGAGAGTGACGTGTCCTGTTCTACAGGCCACTGCCATGCACTAATTATCTCTCCTTGCTTTTGCAGGCACATCTGGGAAACGGCCAAGGGGTGAAAAGCTCTGGAGCACTTGGTGGCACTTTCAGGCCTCTGCGTTGCTTGAGTGGGCAGATAAGCTAGAGGCCTGACTCCAATCATATAAATGTGGCTGCGCCTGAACTGTCTCAGCTGCAGAGGAATGGTCACTTTATACAAAGTGTTCCTAATGCATGGCCACTTCCCTTGCCCACCACACCCCTACCCCGCACGTGCTTGTGCGCTACCTTCAAGCGCAGGCCAGCCTTTGCCATCCCCAGCAAAGTCGCCTCAACCACAGGGCAGCCTTTGGCCCCCCACAACGCACCTCAACCTTGAACTCCAACAGGCACCCCTCGCGAGCGCTCCGCTACGTTACTGTGCACTCACCTCTGAGTTCCCCTCAAAGTGCAGTCCACCTTTTATATGCTGTTGTGCAATCACGCCAACTTGGGCGGAAGATCGAGTGGGGGTGGACGTGTCCGACGGGCTAGCCTTATAATGATAGGTTGATATATTACAACGAGGTTGCCAAACTCTGATGGTGGGAAACGTGACCAGCCATCGACAGGCTGAGTGGACAATCGCCATATTGTCCACTTAAGCCACTGAACATGCCTGATGACAACGGGCACAGAAAATTCCACCCTATGTCTCTTCAGAGATAATGTGGTGCAAGTTTCTTTGAAACTGCCAGATAGTTCCACTTGTTCAGGCATCACAGACAGACATAGATTCAGCCATTTTAAAAAGTCTTTGTCCAGTTTTAAACATTTTAGAAATAGCCATGAGGATATCTATATCTATTTTGTAAAAATATACAATGTGAGGCCTTAGCCCCCTCACATTGTATTATGAAATTCATCATGGGAAACACAACAGGAGATCTACTGCCAATATGTTATAGTCCTATCTGCATCTCTAATTTACGGTAAGCATCCTGTCACATTTCAGATGTCACAATTCACATCCTACTCTTGAGGGATAGTTAACACTGAGGAGGACTGCAACAAATTACAAAATTGTAATAAACTGACAGAATAGGCAAATAATTGGCAAATAAATGACAACATGCACAAGTATTTTATTAATCTTGGTAAGAAAAATAAGGAGGTCACATATTTCTTGGAAAGTAAGAATCTAAAGAGGAGAAAAAGGTTCTTGGAGTACAAATCCATCAACATGTAAACTGTGAAGTAGGTCAATAACCCTTAACAAGCGTAAACCAAGCCATGTAATGTATTCCTAAGGATACAGAATTGTAAAATAGAGAAGTTATGTTAATTTTGTTTCAACTTTAAGAAGAACACATTTGGAGTGCTGTATATAGTTCTAGTTACCATATTGTAAAAAGGAAATGGAGGCAATGAAGATGGTGTAAAAAAGGATTTACAAGATTGATACCAGAAATGCAAGGTTAATCCTTTCAGGGAAGGTTGAACAGTCTGAAGAGTCATCTAACAGATCTCATTAAAATTAGGCAAGATCATGAAAAAGTGGACAGAAAGAAAATATTTCCAGTTGTGGGAAGGACAAAACTAGAGGCCCCCAATATAAAATAATCACCAAGAAATCAAATTCATTAGGCTGATTCCTGGGATGAGGGGTGTCATGCCAAGAAGACATAAAAAAAATCTGAAATAAATTTGTTTCTCATGCATTTCTCTTCCTTAAATTCTTTTTTTCACTAGACAATTGCTGGGTTGACAAAATGGCCGCAGCTTTTTTTTTATTCATTCATGGCATGTGGGCTGTACTGGCTGGGCCAGCCTTTATTGCTCATCCCCAATTGCCCTTGAGAAGGTGGTGGTGAGCTGCCTAATTGAACTGCTGCTGTGCATGTGGTGTAGGTACACCTACAGTGCTGTTTGGAAGGGAGTGCCAGGATTTTGACTCTGCGACAGTGAAGGAATGGCGATATATTTCCAAGTCAGGATGGTGAATGGCTTGGAGGGGAACTTCCAGGTGGTGGTATTCCCATGTATCAGCTGACCTTGTCCTTCTAGGTGGTAGTGGTCATGAGTTTGGAAGGTGCTATCTAAAGAGCCTTGGTGAGTTTCTGCAGTGCATCTTGTAGATGGTCCACACTGCTGCTACTGTACGTCGGTGGTGGAGTAAATGTTTGTGGTATTGTGCCAATCTAGTGGGCTTGCTTTGTCCTGGATGGTGTCAAGCTTCTTGAGTGTTGTGGGAGCTGCACTCATCCGGGCAAGTGGAGAATATTCTATCAAACTCCTGACTTGTGCCTGGTAGATGGTGGACAGGCTTTGGGGAGTTAGGGGATGGGTTACTCACCACAGGATTCCTAGCCTCTGACCTGCTCTTGTAGCCACAGTAGTCAAATGGCTAGTCTAGATCAGTTTCTGGTCAATGATAACCCCCAGGATGTTGGTAGTGGGGAGGTTCAGCGATACCATTGAATGTCAATGGGTAATGGTTAGATTCCCTCTTATTGGAAATGGTCATGCCTGGCACTTGTGTGCTGCTTGTTAGCCCAAGCCTGGATATTGTCCAGATCTTGCTGCATTTGGGTATGGACTGCTTCAGTGTCTGAGGAGTCGCAAATGGTGCTGAACATCGTGCAATCATCAGCAAACATTCCCACTTCTGATCTTATGATGGAAAGAAGGTCATTGTTGGAGCAGCTGAAGATGGTTGGGTCTAGGACACTACCCTGAGGAACTCCTGCAGTGAAGTCCTGGAACTGAGACCTCCAACAACCACAACCATCCTCCTTTATGCTAGGCATGACTCCAACCAATGGAGAGTTTTCCCCCTAATTCTCATTGACGTCAGTTTTGCTATGGCTCTCTGATGCCACACTCGGTCAAATGCTGCCATGATGTCAAGGGTAGTCACTCTCACCTCACTTCTGGAGTTCAGCTCTTTTGTCTATGTTTAAACCAAGGCTGTAATGAGGTCAGGAGCTGAGTGGTCCTGGTAGAACCCAAACTGAGCGTCAGTGAGCAGGTTATTGCTAAGCAAATGCATCTTGATAGCACTATTGATGACTCCTTCCATCACTTTACTGATGATCGAGAGTAGACTGATGGGGTGACAATTAGCCGCATTGGATTTGTCCTGCGTTTTGTGTACAGGACATATCTGGGCAATTTTCCACATAGCCAGGTAGATGCTGGGCAGCTGTACTGGAACAGCTGGGCAAGTTCTGGAGCACAAGTCGTCAGTACTATTGCCGGAATTTTGTTAGGTCCCATAGCCTTTGCAGTATCCAGTGCCTTCTGCTGCTTATTGATATCACGTGGAGTGAATCGAATTGACTAAAGGCTGGCATCTGTGATGCTGGGGACCTCCAGAGGAAGCTGAGATGGATCATCCACTCGGCACTTCTGGCTGAAGATTGTAGCAAATGCTTCAGCCTTATCTTTTGCATTTATGTGCTGGGCTCCTCCATCATTGAGAATGGGGATATTTGTGGAGACTCCTCCTCCAGTGAGTTGTTTAATTGTTCACCAGCATTCAAGACTGGATGTGGGAGGACTGCAGAGCTTGGGTCTGATCTGTTGGTTGTGGGATCGCTTAGCCCTGTCTAATACTTGCTGCTTCCAATGTTTTGCACGCCATTAGTCCTGAGTTATAGCTTCACCAGGTTGACACCTCATTTTTAGGTATGCCTGGTGCTGCTCCTGGCATGCCCTCCTGCACTCTTCACTGAACCAGCGTTGATCCCCTGGCTTGATGGCAATGGTAGAGTAGGGGATATGCTGGTCCACGAGGTTACAGATGTGCTCGAGTGCAATTCTGCTGCTGTTGATGGCCCACAGTGCCTCATGGATGCCCAGTCTTGAGTTGCTAGATCTGTTCCAAATTTATCCCATTTAGCACAGTGGTAGTGCCACAGAACACGATGGAGGGTATGCTTAATGTGAAGGCTGGACTTTGCCTCGAGAACGACTATGCGGTGGTCACTCCTACCGATACTATCATGGACAGATGCATCTGCGGCAGGCAGGTTGGTGAGGATGAGGTCAAGTATGTTTTCCATCTTGCTGATTCCCTCACCAACTGCCGCAGACCCAGTCTAGCAGCTATGTCCTTTAGGACTTGGCCAGCTCGGTCAGTAGTGGTGCTACCGAGCCACTCTTGGTGGTGGACGTCGAAGTCCCCGATCCAGAGTACATTCTGCACCCTCGCCACCTCAGTGCTTCCTCCAAGTGGTGTTCAACATGGAGGAGCACTGATTCATCAGCTGAGAGAGGGCGGCACGTGGTAATCAGCAGGAGCTTTCCTTGCCCATGTTTGACCTAATGCCATGAAACTTCATGGCGGTCGGAGTCAATGTTGTGGACCCAGGGCAACTCCCTCCTGACTATTTACCACTGTGCCTCCACCTCTGCTGGGTCTGTCCTGCCAGTGGGTCAGGACATACCCAGAAATGGTGATGGTGGTGTCTGGGACATTATCTGTAAGATATGATTCCGTGAGGATGGCTATGTCAGGCTGTTGTTTGACTAGTCTGTGAGACAGCTCTCCCAATTTTGGCACTATCCCCCAGATGTTAGTAAGGAGGAATTTGCAGGGTTGACAGGGCTGATATTGCCATTGTCATTTCAGGTGCCTAGTTCGATGCTGGGTGGTCTGTCCGGTTTCCGACTCATCTCTTGTGCTAATGGTTCCACAGTTACTTGCTCAAAATACAGTGGGAACCTCGTTAGCTGAATGACTCGACCCGAAAACACCCTGTCACACGACACCTTCAGGGTTCTATCTTCAGTTGCTGTTTAACCTCACAAGAGGTAACAGGACTGCAGGCTACAGCAGCCTGCCTCTGACCTCCGTCTCTCTCAAAGCCTGGTCTCCAGAAAGAATCCTGCATTTTGCCTACATAGTGAACCCAATTCCCAGAATGCAAGAATACTGCATCTTCACCTGCCTCAGCCTTCAACTGAGCTCCTACGATAAAGAACAGACTTTCTGCTAGACAAAGCCAACTGAAAGAACGTTTCTTGGTCAGTGACTTACTGGACTCTGGACTCATGTGAAGTAATAACTCTTTTTTGTGTGGTCTTTTCCCTGTACGTCTTTTCCTTATCCCTCTTTTATTGTGTGAATGTACCGAAGTTACATAACGACATTCCCTCCCTGCGATTTGAGTGTGTGTAAAATAAACCAACCCTCTGATTTTACCCTATCTCGAGTTTGCATGGGGTTATTAATAGAGGATTGGGTCATTCCCAAACTGAGGGATTGGGGGAAAATATGCCACCACTTATAAAGGGCGAAATCAAAAATCAAAAGCACCTTTCTGTTTACGGAAGGGTGGTGAGAGGAGAAATCAGGCTGGTTGAAATTATATCTCCTTCTGTCCATAACAGGGGCTTGTGTTCACTAGGCTGATTCCTGAGATGAGGGATTTGTCTTATGAGGAAAGGTTGAGCAGATTGGGCATTTACTTATCGGAGTTTAGAAGAATGAGAGGTGATCTTATTGAAACATATAAGATTCTGAGGGGGCTTGACAGGGTAGATGATGAGAGGATATTAAATCAACAACTAGTGAGTACACTTTCAAAATAAGGGGTTTCCCATTTAAGACAAATGTGAGTAAGAATTTCCTCTCTCAGAGGCTCACTAGTGTTAGGAATTCTCTTCCCCAATGAGCAGTCAATGCTGGGTTATTGAATATATTCAAGGCTGTGTTAGACAGATTTTTGATTGACAAGGGAGTCAAGTGTTATGGGTACAGACAGGAAAGTGGAGTTAAGGCCACAATCAGATCAGCTATGAACTTATTGATTGGCAAAGCAGACTGAAGGAGCCAAATGACCTACTCTTGCCCTTATTTCTTAAGTTCTTATACATAGAAAATTCAGAGGGAACTTATTTATCAAAAGAGTGGTGAGAACGTGGAACTCGATGTCACAGGGAGTAATTGAAGTAAATTGTGTAAAGGCATTTAAGGGAAAGTTGGAAAAGCATATGAGGGAGAAGGGAGGAGAAGGTCATGCTGACAGAGGTAGATGAGGTTGAGAGGACACTCAAGTGGAGCATAAACGCCAGCATAGATTAGTTGGACTGAATGGTCTGTTTCTGTTCAATATATCCAATATAATGCAATGTGAAATCACCCAGATTGGACAGTAACATATGATACTCTATAACAATTGAAAAGGGTACTCAGTAGAGTGCATACTCCACCACCCCGTGTTAACTCAACTACACAATTCAACTCAACTCAATTACACAATTCTTCGTTGAGGCTTTTCCTTGCCTGATTGATGCTCTGTAACTACAAAGGTGAAA
The DNA here is from genome assembly GCF_964194155.1 of Cetorhinus maximus. Lineage (NCBI taxonomy): Eukaryota > Metazoa > Chordata > Chondrichthyes > Lamniformes > Cetorhinidae > Cetorhinus > Cetorhinus maximus. The sequence continues at coordinate 143,682,567 of NC_135879.1, read as the reverse complement.
AAAAATTTAAAAGCTTCCATCTCACTGAGAAGGCTTGAGGCCAATCCCCATCCAACAATCTGCTCTGAAAACTCTGCTCATATTTGGCAGCTGTCACAAATTCCACCACAGCAGATGAGACAATCCACAACATTCTAAAACAACAAACATCCTAAAAAAAAGTGAATTTGCCCTATCTCCCAGTGTTAACAGTTCCTTTAAAAAATTCCATGGTCTGGATCTGCTTATCCATCAAAAGCTAATCAGTTAAAAGCAAAATACTGCGGATGCTGGAAATCTAAAACAAAAACAAAAATAACTGGAAAAACTCAGCAGGTCTGACAGCATCTGCAGAGAGGAACACAGTTGACATTTCGAGTTCGTATCACTCTTCATCAGAACTAAGGAAATAGAGAAATGAGGTGAAATATAAACTGGTAGAGGGGGATGGGACAGGTGGAGCTAGATAGAGGGCCAGTGATAGGTGGAGGCAAAGAAGAGATTGCCAAAGATATCATGGACAAAGGGGTGCAAATCAGTTCTGCTTTGGGCCATATCCTATCTGTGCACCAAGTTTTTTTTATAAATCCATCCATTAGTTTTTGAGATACTGTATATTTTTTACAAACAGGGGCCAAACTAACTAAGCACCGCCAGAGATTTAATGATTAATTAATTCAACAGTTATTACTAAATTTTTACATTAGTAACCACCAAGTATCATAATTAATGTCACCATCCATTGCACTCAATTGTGCACCTCCTGTGAAAATTCCTTCAGTGGAAGACTGCAGAGGGAAACCTTATCAAGCACCAAATGTTTTAAATCTAATGAACCAAAAATGTTGGCTTAATAATCGATTACATTCCTGAAGCAAGAGTGCAAGAGTTTCAAGGTTTGAACGTCACGGAAACCACGCATGCGCACTAATAATCCCGATGCCGAGGGCGGTCATTGCGTCCAATTCTGTGCATCGTCATCTTTAAGGGACCGGCGTGTCGAAAGTTGCCTGTTGTTGTGACCATAGAGACGGGAGGGCAGCTTTATTGAGAGAGCATGAGTGATGGAGCCGGCACGGGGCCGGGCCTGACCGGCCTTGCCCACCACACCTGGGGGAAGGTGTGCGACAAGGTGAAGAGGGCCGTGGTGTTCATGGACGCGGCGTGCGCCGAGAGCTTGCACTGGGCCGGCGGGATGGACAGGCTGCTCCAGGCTGGGGCCCTGAACGTCAAAGAGTTCAGCAGCTTCGAAGCGGGGGCCCCGGGGCAGGCCAAAGCGGTATTTGTGGTGAGCACTTTGCTGAAGGGACGCACAGCAGACGTGATCCATGACATTGTGAGCCTCAGCTCCTTCCAGTATTGTGTGGTGATCACCGCTGTCAGCCACTCTGTCCACCTGTTTGCCAATAATGTGATGGCCGAACTGGAGCAGGAACTGGTCTTCGAGCAATTCGGGGAGCTGTTGTGCCAGTGGATGGGTAACATGAATTACACCGCCGAAGTCATGCACCTGCCCATATTAATCGCGCCCCTCGCTCCCCACTTTTTCGTCACTGCAGCCTATTCGTCCTTGTTTTCGTTTGTGCCTCAGGATCTGAAATTACTCAACAATACCAGACCTGACAAGAAGAAATTCGGGAGCCTGAACGACGTAGACTTCCAGTCTTTGCCCTTTGAACTTCAAGTACAGATCAGGTCACTCGTTTCGTCCTTGAACTCTATGTTTGAAGTTCTGCAGCTCAAAGAGGAATGTTTTGCAGTTGGACCTACTAGCAGAATAATTGCAGGAGAGCTTGCTAATTACCCACAGGCAAAACACAGAAGGAAAACTGCTCAACATAAGGCATCTATCGTCTTTATAGATCGCACACTTGATCTCTCAGGTACATTATCGATTCATGGATTTTTATTGTTCTGTCACATTTCAGGTTGTGTTGCAATATATTATTTGCAACCCAGAATTAATGCTTGCTGTTACTGGTTGTCATCAACTTTTTAATTGCATATCCACATAACTCTATTGTTAGGAGTATCAATTGAGTGTGGTAATTATGTAGGAAATAGTTAAACTTATGTTAGGGGAAAGTGCAAACCTTATTCCCCAATGTTTCAAGTTGTCTTTTTTCCATTATTTTGCATTGTTTCCCACATTCAATATTACTATATCCCAATGTACTTGGTTACTGTTATGATTTATTTTTAGCATGAAGAGGTTTTGGAAGTTGTCTCTTTTTCTTGTTAAGTCACAAGTAGTCATGGTAAATATTATAGCATTGTTTGCTCCTGTGCACCTACTTAATATTATTAGAAGATATTCGGATGCCCAAATAGTTGATTAGAGACAATGCTCCTTTTGTCACCTTTGTGTGAGACATTAATGTTGCTGCCTTTTGGGAAGAGGAAAGAAAAAGTGCAAGAACAACTTATTTATATAGTACCTTTAATCTAATAAAATGTCCCAAGCAATGTTTTTGCTAAGTTGTAGGGGCAGCTGTTTGGCAAATTGAAAGATAGCATGTAGGACATGACGTGTTCTGGGATAAGCAACACGTGTGCGCAGCAATGCAGATAATGAAAGGGGTCACACACACAGCAACCAGCTTTTAAAGGGATCACTGGTCTCAAGGTACTTCAGAGGAGTATTACAAAACAAAATATGACACTGAGCCATATAAGCGGATTAGGGCAGATGATCAAAAGCTTGGTCATAAAGTTAGGTTTGAAGGAGAGGAGTGTTGTCATGACTCACTGGGGATAGTGCGCTGTAAAATCAAACCCCACTAATCCCCGAGCTGTGACAAATGTGAAAAGTTTGACCAAACTACCAGATTGTCCCAATTCTACCTAACTGTTTGATTTAGGTTAACACAATATGAGCACCGGGTGTGTAAACTTAATAAGTAAATAACTGTTTATTGAACAAACTGTCATTAACCAGTGGCAAAAGCAAGAAACATGAACTGCTAATTTCTAACTCTATAACCTAAGTTCTACCCCTTCTTAAATCCCTATACGCTCACATACAAGACGTATAAGACACACAAAAACATGGATTCTCAAGGTGGAATAAAACAGTTCAATAGCACCAATTCCGGAGTGCAGGATTTTATACAACAAAAACAGAAAATGCTGTAAAAACTCAGCAGGTCTAACAGCATCTGTGGAGAGAAAGACAGAGTTAGCGTTTTGAGTCCATATGACTTTTCTTCAGCTCTGAAGAAGAGTCATATGGACTCGAAATGTTAACTCTGTTTTTTTTCTCTCCACAGATGCTGTTCGACCTGCTGAGTTTTCCCAGCATTTTCTGTTTTTGTTTCAGATTTCAAGCGTTCGCAGTATTTGCTTTTATCACAGGATTTTATGGGTTGATTTTGGTCTTTGTCTTCCAAATTCCTTTCAGTTCTTGTTGATGACACAAGGTGGTCTTCCAGCACTTTCAGTATTTAGTTCACTGGTTGAACACTTGCCTTTCAATGTCTCTAACTGTGATTTTTCCCTTTGCCTTTTGACAGGGGTTTTCAGCGAGAGAGCAGGTTATAGAGGTATGAGAAGAAAAAGCTAGCTGTGGAATTACTGTGATCTTCCACACAGGAGCAAGAGGTTTTAGGTCTTGATCCTTTCAGGATAGGAGCTATTCTGCTGCAGTGCTTCTCACACACAACCTGGTCAGGAGCCAATTAAAACATTGTTGCCGGGCAGCTCCTTTGGTCTAGGACTCCTTTTTGGCTCCATCCTGTCTTTCATGGCACACTTTGTTCCAGGACTACAACATTGTATATATCTCTCATCCTGTTCCAGTGGACATGTCTTTCAACCTGCAGCTTTTGTAATTTTAATCCCCAGTCCAACAGAAAATAAAAAGATATGTTCTTTACAACAGTCCAACAGAAATAAAAAGATGTGTTCCTTACAGTGTCCTAAAGGAGAAAGTGAAGTGGAGAGGTTTAGAGATAGAATTCCAGAGCTTGGCACAGGCAGCTAAAGGCGCAGCCACCAATGTTGGAGCAAATAAAATCGGGGATGTTCAAGAAGCCAGAATTAGAAGACCGCACATGTCTCGGAGGGTTGTGGGGCTCAAGGAGATTATAGAGATAAGGAAGGCTGAGGCCATGGAGAGATTTAAAAGCAAGGATGAGGATTTTAAATTTGAGGTGTTGCTTAACTGGAAGCCATTGTAGGTCAGCGAGCACAGGGGTCATGAATGAACGGGACTTGGTGTGAATAAAGATAAAGACAGCCAGGTTTCGGATGAACTCTGGAGGGTAGAGTGTGGGAGATCAGCCAGGAGCGTGTTAGAATAATTAATTCTTGAGGTTACAAAGGCATGAATGAGGCTTTCAGCAGTGGTTGAGCTGAGGCGGATTGAAGTTGGTCAAAGTTGCCCAAGAGAAAATAGGTGGACCTAGTGATGGTGTGAACATGTGGTTGCAAGCTCATCTCTGGGCCAGATGTCACTCAGTTTGCAAACAATTTAGAATCATAGAATGGTTACTGCACAGAGGAGGCCATTCGGCTTGCTGTGTCTTTGCCGATTCCCTGTAAGAACAACTCTCCAAGCCCCATTCCCCACCTTTTTCCAGCTGTCCTGCATTTGTTTTTTTTTCAGATAATTATCTAATTTTCTTTTGAATGCCTGGATAGAGTCTGTCTTAGAAACATAGAAAATAGAAGCAGGAGTAAGCCATTTGGCCCTTCGAGTCTGCTCCGCCATTCAATATGATCATGGTTGACCTTCTAACTTAACGCCATATTCCTGCGCTCCCCCTGTACTTATTGACGCCTTTAAGAGTCCAGAAATCTTTATTTCCTTCTTAAATATATTCAGTGACTTGGCCTCCACAGCCCTCTGTGGTAGAGAATTCTATAGGTTCACTACCCTTTGAGTGAAGAAGTGTCTCCTCATCTCAGATCTAAATGGTCTACCCTGTATCTTGAGACTGTGACCCCTTGTTCTAGACACCCCAGCCAGAGGAAATAAAATCTCTGCATTCAGTCTGTCTTGCCCTCTCAGAATTTTATATGTTTCAATGAGATCTCCTCTCATTCTTCTAATCTCCAGTGAATACAGGCCTAGTCGGCCCAACCTCTCCTCATACAACAATCCTGCCATCCCAGGAATCAGTCTGGTGAACCTTTGCTGCACTCCTTCTATGGCAAGTCTATCCTTTCTTAGGCAAGGAGATCAGAATTGCACACACCACTCCAGGTGTGGCTCACCAAGGCCCTGTACAGCTGCAGTAAGAAATCCTTGCTCCTGTATTGAAGCCCCCTTGCAATGAAGGCCAACATGGCATTTGCCGCCTTAACTGCTTGCTGCACCTGCATGCTTGCTTTCAGTGATTGGTGTACAAGGACACCCAGGTCCCTTTGTACATCAACGTTTCCCAATCTATCACCATTTAAATAATACTCTGCCATTCTGTTTTTCCTACCAAAGTGGATAACTTCACACTTATCCACGTTATACTGCATCTTCCATGTATTTGCCCACTCACTCAACTTGTCTAAATCTCCTTGAAGCCTTTTAACACCCTCCTCATTGCTCACATTCCCACCAAGTTTCATGTCATCAGCAAAATTGGAAATATTACATTTGGTTCCCTCATTCAAATCATTGATGTGTATTGTGAATAGCTGGGGCCCAAGCACTGATCCCTGTGGTACCCCACTAGTCACCGCCTGCCATTCCAAAAAAGACCCACTTATTCATACTCTCTGTTTCCTGTCCGCTAACCCAATTCTGAATCCATGCCGCTATATTACCCCCAATTCCATGTCTTTTAATTTTGCAAACTAACCTCTTATGTGGGACTTTATCAAAAGCTTTCAGAAAATCCCAATACACCATATCCACTGGTTCTCCCTTATCTATTCTAGTTACATTCTCAAAAGGACTCCAATAGGTTTGTCAAACATTATTTTCCCTTTCATAAATCCATGCTGACTTTGTCCATGCTGTTGATATTTTCCAGTGTCCTGTTATCACAGTCTTGACCACAGTATTAGGCAGTGTATTCCAGATCCTAACCTCATGTTTCCATTGCTTCTTTTGCCAGTCACCTTTAATCGGTGTCCTCTCATTCTCGACCATTCTGCCAATAGGAACAGCTTTTCCTTATCTACTCTGCCTAGAAACCTCATACACTTGCCACAGAAAGGGATAAAGTCGCAGGTGATGGAGCAGAGTTAGTGGCACATACCGAAGACAATACCTTCGGTCTTTCCAGTATTCAAACGGAGGAAATTTCTGCTCATCCAGTACTGTCAGATAAGCAGCCTGACAATTTAAAGACAGTGAAGGGGTCGAGAGAGGTGGTAGTGAGGTAAAACCGGGAATCGTCAGCGTACATGCGGAAATTGATGTTGTGTCTTTGGGTGATGTTGCTTAGAAGCAGCATGTGATTCAGAAATAAGTGAGGTCCAAGGATCGATCTTTGAGTGTGGGAATAGGAAGAGAAGTCATGGATCGCGATTTTCCGATCTAGAATGGATCTAGACATTTGCTGTCCCACCCCGCTGGACAATGGTTGAGAGGTATTGGAGGAGGATGGTGAGATCAACTGTGCTGAAGGTTGAAGACAGGTTGAGAAGGATAGGGGGACACTTTGCCTTTGTCACAGTCACCCAGGATGCCATTTGTGACTTTGAGCCATGTTGGTACTATGGCAGGTGTGGAAACCTGGTGGAGGCATTCAGTTGTGATGACTGGAAAGATGGGTGTGAATTTTGGAGGTGACAACACGTTCAAGGACATTGCAGTGAAAAGGGTGGTTGGAGATGGGATGGTAGTTTGCTAGGGTGGTGGAGTCAAGGGTTCTTTTTTTGCAGAGTGGTGTGATGACAGCATATTCAAAGAAAAAAGGGACAGAACCTGAGGAGAGAGAACTGTGAACAATGTCAGCTAACATGGGAGCTGGGAAGAGATTGGAGAAAGCGAGGAATTAGATAAAGATGCGAGTTCAGAGCTAGGGAAGGGGGAAGTTAAGTCCGCTGGGCTAGGGGAAGGGAGGGAATTGGAAGAGGCAGCTGAAGGGATGATCTCACTCTTGGTGACAAAGAAATCCATGAATTCTTCACACATTGTTGGAGGTGAGGGTGGAGGGACAGGGGAGAGGGATTTAAGAAGATGCTTTGCAGCTGTGAAATGAAGCCAGTGTTTTACTATTCCATTCCAGGATGATCCTGGAATAGTGAGCACTTTTCTGCAGACAAGAACAGGATCGAATAGTGATTTATGTGGTCCAGCCAGATCCAATGGTGAATGACTAAACTAGTTGTGTGCCATATCCATTCAAATCTGTGTACTTTGGACTTAAGGGAGTGGAGTTAAGGGCTACACCAGGTGTGTTGGGGTACAGCCAGGGCTTGAGGGAGTAATAATTTTAATGGGGACTAGGGCATCAATGGTGGAGGAGAGGGTGCGGCTGAACCAGTTGGTAACTGCAGAAATACCGTGGTGAATGGAGGGCCAAAGACTAGACATTTGGGATTTTGAGAGTGCAGTTGTAAATGAATTGGGAAAGAGTTTTATCCAGGGGCTGGCGTGAAGGAAGTGGGGTTTGGAGGGGGAAGTGGATGTGGGTGGGGAGTGATACAAGGAACTGATCAGAGATAGCTGTTTCTGTGATTGATACTATGGGAGTATTGAGACCACGTGACATTGTGAAATTAATTGCATGACCTTGAATGTGGGTTGGGTAGTTTACATGGTTTAAAATTAAGGGAGGATAAGAGGACAATGAACTCAGGAGTGAGAACATGATGAATTGAGATGGAAGTTGAAATCATTTAGGATGAGAAGTTGCTCAGTGCAGAGGGAGGAAACCAGTGAAGATAGCTCATCGAGGAAAATTGGAATGGTACTTGGACAGGTGGCAGAGAACCAGGATTTTACATGAAAGGTGGAACAATATGAGATGTTCAAAGGAACAACCACCAATGTTTTAAAGTCAGCTAAAATAAAATGCTTGTAATTAAGGAAACATCATACAGGTTGAGGGATTATATGTCTAAACTTTTGTAATTTATGCTCTTATAGAAAGATCCTTTCTCGAGGACAATACTAAATTAAATTTCTTTCTTCTAACCCTCATAGATAATTCATAAACAGTACTGCACTGTCTGTAAGGGTAGTGGAAACAGTTTTATTCATAACTTTCAAAAGGAAACTGAATCAACATTCAATAGGGAAAATTTGCAGGGCTACAGGGAAAGGGCAGGGGTCTGGGACTAATTGGATCACACTCTCAGAGCTGGCACAAGACCATTGGGCTTAATTGATGCCTTCCTTGCTGTATCTTTCCATGATTCTAAGAAATGTTTTTAAACTGCTCTGAATTGCATTCTGACACATATGCAAATATTGACATGCTTTTCAGTATCCCTTGTTCCAAATAACCCTGAAGAAAAGCATCAGCAGCCCAAATAAAAATATTAAGCAAAGTCTTAACATTCACACTTCAAAGGCCTCTCTTTTCTTCCACAGATTTTTATTTTTTGTCCAGGTTTCTGAGGCATAAAGGAAAGTGGATAGAATGTAGCATCTTATGAGTTTTTTCCTTGCTAAAAGCTTAAGTTTTCTTGTTGTTAGTACATCCTTCATCTACACTTAATTACTTTTGTCTATATCTATCCTCCTGATTTTGATATCACATCTACCATCTCCTATTATCATTTGCCCTAAATGGACAAACTTATCTAATTGTTCCAGTGTGACACCATCTGCTTCAAACTTCACTCCAGTTTCTTCCAATGTATTCCTTCTGACTAACATTGCTTTTGTCTTTTTGGTGTTCGCACTCAATCCGTATTCTAAACTTCAAGATTTTACTTGATCTATGATATTTTGTAGTAAAAAAAATGAAGGTGTGTAATTAAAAAAAAATCCTAAATTCAGCAAAGCTGCTTCATATTACTCGTCTTTGCACTTTATAAATCTCAAACTCAAGTTTATATTTGCATTTGCATTAACTTGTCTACGTCTTGCTATTTAGTATCCAGTCTAAGTTAGTTTGGTGCCAGTCTCATTGAGAGCTGTTTGCTGCGATCTAATGCATATGTTGCTGACGCACCTGAACTGAAGGAGCAGGCTTCCATTAGGCTATCTGTGACTAGTCTTATTTCTCCCGTCTGAAAAATATGTGTTTGAGGAGAATACTTTAAATAACCCTGCCAACTCCAAAAAAAACCCCGAAAATGTTGGAAATACTCAGCAGATCAGGTGGCATACGTGGAGAAACAGGTTGATGATCTTTTGTTAGTAGTGATACTGCCTGAACTGCTGAGTGTTTCCAGCATTTTCTATTGAGATTTCCAGCACTTGCAGTTTTATTTTTGCTTTCCTTCTAACTCTCTTTTCTTCTATGGGAATCTTTTTTTGGGTATTGGTATATGGAAATGTTGATGTTGTCCATGTTGTTTTTGGACACCATCTAGAACCCAGCTCAGGCAGGTCCCTGAGATATAAGAAACTGGAGTGAAGATTGAAGTGGATGGTCCAATATTGGAACAAGTAGATAAGTTTGTCTATTTAGGGCAATATTTTGGATGCAGAAAGAAACATGAATTTTGCTAACTTGAACGTAAGTAATTTGTACGCTCACGTGAGAATAAATCGCAGTTCCTGATCTTGCATTAGTTGAAACCTGTTTCATGTTTTAATTTTGCTTTAATTTAAGTACCTGTTTAAAAACAGAGATAATTATATAATTGGAATCCTTTGTGTTGATTTAAATCATCTTCTAGAAAACTTGTCCAGCATACAGCAATTAAATAGCTGATGACAATGCATTTTCTTTGAAATGGCAATTAATTGATGCATTTTGTGGAACCTTACGTTCTTACTATTCATGATTAGTTTACAGGCTAAAAATGTATTTGTATACTTAAAAAAAAAATTGTTATTCTTAACTGTTTATTGGACATTACAGCCAAATCTGAGCTTCCTGCCCCCTCAGCATTCTTGAATAACAATGGGAGCACGAATTCTCTCCAAATGTTTACCTATGAATTCTTCGTGTTGTATGCCTCCCTAATAATTAGTCTGGTGGAGCATTGGAGCCCCTTACTGGGTCTTAGAATGTCACCAAGCTTTTTAAGTGCAGTTTTGAAATTCTTGTTCACTTCTTTGGTCCAATGAATTCTCTTATTCTTAGTGATTTCTACAATATTTGACACAGAACCTATACATAAGGAAGATCAGAGTTGTTCTAATACTTCACTATATATACTGTCCCTCGAGAAAACAGATTTAAATGTAAACATACTAAACAGTGTTATTTTTCCACAGGTTCTGTTGCTCATCATGGTGACAATCTAGTTGAGAAAATTCTTAGCATTCTGCCCAGGTTTCCAGGGCTCACCAATGATGTGAAGATTAATATGGTGGATCTAACAGCTATCCAAAATAATGAAGAAACCCAGAATATCATAGCTCCAGGATGCTTATCCCAACCAAAGTAAGGCCTTTTAAAACAAATAGGTATTGGAATGCTATTCTGCAGAAATATTTTTCATGGTTTTACACCAATGGTAAAGTGTTGTTCCTTTAAGGTTTAATATATTCTGGTTAGCAGTGATATTTGATAACCACTTCCATGCCAAACAAAACAGTATCTAGCTTACCAATCTAAGTTATCAAATCAGCATTTCCTATTGCTTCTGATATTGCCTTTTTATTTTTGTATAGTCTAATAAAATGTGTATGAGAGAATTAACAGGGAGTAGCACAATTGAAATATTTTAAACTGCATTTGAAGCTTGTGAAGATATTAATATTAATGCTTTTAATACTTTCTGTGTTTAGTTTGGATGCAGATGAGTTGTTAACGTTTTATACTGGGGAGTGGTGGCAAAGAAAAATGCAGTAAAGGTTGGTTGCACAGTTCAGTAGACAGATAAGTGCAATTCTGACATCCTGAACCATTTTTGATGTTCACAAAAGATATCCCAGAACAAGCAAAAAATGTAAAATATGAATCATGTGAAGGATAAATTATATACATAATAAGAGTTTATGTTTTGTGTGATAAATAAGACTATGCAGGAAGAAAATTTAGACTTGCATAGTTACTGTGAGGATGAAAACAGAGGATATTCCAAATTGAACTGATCATCTTTTAGTTTTTTTGGCTGGGGTGGGTCAGAGTTAATTATTGTTTTCTGCAAGTGAGGGATTTCCTTCCTGAGTCGTTGAGGTAAGTTGGAGGACTGCCTGTGGTGTTAGACTGGCAACTGACTGACTATGTGTGGAATTGAGCTGAATAAATGTGGTTCCAGAAAATTGAATGTGAATATTACCGATTGTTAAAAGTCCAACTGTATTATGAATGCCCATCAGGGATGGTAACCTCCTCATCCCTACCTAGATTGGCCTTTGTGTGCCTTCAGTCAGTTCTACACTGCATATCTCTCAATGGCTCTTGAAATGCTCTAACAAGTTGTTCACTTGTACAAGCAGCAACAACTAGGATAGGCAATAGGTACTGTATTCTCTGGGCCACCAGCATCCTGAGAACAAATAAAGCAATGCATTATTTTCAGCTTTGTCATCCAGTGCCAACATTCTCAGGTTGTATGGTGAGACTGAAGGTTAACTCTGCCATAACTACCATTAGAAAATTACAAAAATTATTCCAGTCTTTAAGAAAAGATGGAACAGTGTCTGAGATCAGCATGATCTGAGTAGTTTCATAACCTGCACTGTGCAGCATTCGTCACTGGACAGCAACCAAGAACAAGAATTTTGATGATTTTCTTATTACTCCTCCATAGCACGGATGTAATATAACCAGCTTTAATTCCCCACTTGCCACCTGGTAAATACCAGCAAATTCAACATGCAATCCCTTGGTTCCTAAGGGTTAGGACCACATTGGTTGTGATTTTATCCACTAAACCATTGAAAGTGATAACTATTACATTTTTATATGCAGCTGCTTTTGCCTCTTTTTGCAATATTTTCTTTGTCATTTATAAGTTGCTTCAGCTGATGATATTAATGTTAAAAGTTGTGGTTTTCAGAGGGCTGGCGTTGGAGCAACATACTGTTCATTTCAATTCCAAAACCTCAATTCAAATCCAGCCCAGACTAATGCAATTAGACTGCCGAAGCTTCTGCGAATTATGAGGCCGCCACACTGGAGAAAATATTCAGGAAAGGATGACCAGTCATTTCAGGTTTAAATCAATTGGGGAAATTGTAGACATTCAATTTGATATGTTAGAAGAAACACATATTATTGAGAATATACTATTTTTAAAGTAATGATAAGGGGAATCTGAGATGGAAGTGGATTAAGTTACAGCACAGAAGCAGATCTTTGGCCAACTTGTCAGTGCTGGCGTTGATACTCCATTGTTTTAATTGTTTTCCTTCCACTTCACTTCATCTAAACCTATCTGCATATCCTTCTTCTGTTCCTTTCCCTCTTGTGCACTTATCCAGCTTCCCCTTGAAGATATCTATGCGAATGCTAATCATCTCAACTACTCTGTGCAGTAGCAAGTTCCACAGTCTAACCACTTTCTGGGTAAAGTAGTTTCTCTTGAAGTGGGCTAATTGTCATAGAATAGAATCATAGAACGGTTACTTTTTAAAAATTCCTTGATGGGATATGGGCTGACCAAGGCCAGCATTTGTTGCCTATCCTAATTGCCCTTGAACTAAGTGACTTGGCCATTTCAGAGGGCAGTTAAGAGTCAATCACATTGTTGTGGGTCTGGAGTCACATGTAGGCCAGTCCAGGTAAGGATGACAGATTTCATGCCCTAAAGGATATGAGTGAATGAGACGGGTTTTTACAACATTCAGTGATAGTTTCATAGTTGCCATTAATGAGACTAGTTTTATATTCCAGATTTTTTATTAATTGAATTAAATTCCACCAGCTGCAGTAGTGGGATTTGAGCCCATGTACCCAGAGCATTAGCCCAGGTCTCTGGATTACTAGTGCAGTGACATTAACACTACACCACCATCTCCCTTTACTGCACAGAAGGAATCCATTCAGCCTTTCATGTCCCTGCTGGCTCTCTGCAGGAGCAGCTCATCTAGCCTTAATCCTCCCGTCTTTCCCCTGATAATTTCTTCTCAGATAATTATCCAATTCCCTTCTGAAAGCCATAATTGAATCTGCCTCCACCACACTCTCAGTAGTCCATTCCAGATTTTAAAAATTCTTTCACGGGATGTAGGCATCGCTGCTGAGGCCTGCATTTATTGCCCATCCCTACTTACCCTTGAGAAGGTGGTGGTGAGCCACCTTTTGAATCGCTGCTGTCCCTGTGGTGTATGTACATCCACAGTGCTATTAGGAAGGGAGTTCTGGGATTTTGACCCAGCAATGGCAATATATTTCCAAGTCAGGATAATGTATGGCTTGGAGGGGAACTTGCAGATGGTGGTGTTCCCCTGCATCTGATGACCTTGTCCTTCTAGGTGGTAGAGGCTGTTTGGAAGGTGCTGTTGAAGGAACCTTGGTGAGTTCCTGCAGTGCATTTTGTAGATGGTACACACTGCTGCTACTGTGCGTTGGTGATGGAGGAAGTGAATGTTAGTAGATCGGGTGCCAATCAAACAAACTACTTTGTCTTGAATGATGTTGAGCTCCTTGTGTTGTTGGAGCTGCACTCATCCAGGCAAGTGGAGAATATTCATCAGACTCCTGACTTGTGCCTTGTAGATGGTGGACAGGCTTTGGGAAGCCTCTGACCTGCTGTTGTAGCCACAGTATTTATATAGCTGGTCCAGTTCAGTTTCTGGTTAATGGTAACCCCCCCAGGACAAAAACAAAAATAAAAATACCTGGAAAAACTCAGCAGGTCTGACAGCATCTGCGGAGAGGAACACAGTTAACGTTTCGAGTCCGTATGACTCTTCAACAGAACTAAGGAAAAATAGAAGAGAGGTGAAATATAAGCTGGTTTAAGGAGGGATGGAACAAGTAGAGCTGGATAGAGGGTCAGTGATAGGTAGAGGCAAAGAAGAGATTGCCAAAGATGTCATAAACAAAAGGACAAAGAGGTGTTGAAGGTGGTGATATTAGCTAAGATATGTGCTAATAGGTGACATTAAGGTTAGAAAGCAGGACGAGCAAGGTACAGATAGCCCTAGTGGGGGTGGGGTGGGGGGAAGGGATTGAAATAGGCTAAAAGGTAGAGATAAAACAATGGATGGAAATACATTTAAAAATAATGGAAATAGTTGGGAAAAGAAAAATATATATAAATTATTGGAAAAAGGGGGATCGGAAAGGGGGTGGGGATGGAGGAGAGAGTTCACGATCTAAAGTTGTTGAACTCAATATTCAGTCCGGAAGGCTGTAAATTGCCTAGTCGGAAGGTGAGGTACTGTTCCTCCAGTTTGCGTTGAGCTTCACTGGAACATGTGGGCATGAGAGCAGGGTGGAGTATTGAAACGGCAAGCAACAGGGAGGTCTGGGTCATGCTTGCGGACAGACCGAAGGTGTTCCGCAAAGCGGTCACCCCGTCTGCGTTTGGTCTCTCCAGTGTAGAGGAAACCGCATTGGGAGCAGCGAATGCAGTAGACTAAATTGAGTGAAGTGCAAGTGAACTGCTGCTTCACATGAAAGGAGTGTTTGGACCTTTGGACGGTGAGGAGAGGGAAAGTAAAGGGGCAGGTGTTGCACCTTCTGCGCTTGCATGGGAAGGTGCCGTGGGAGGGGGTTGAGGTGAAGGGGGTGATGGAGGAGTGGACCAGGGTGTCCCGGAGGGAACGATCCCTGCCGAATGCCGCCGGGGGGGTGAAGGGAAGATGTGTTTGGTGGTGGCATCATGCTGGAGTTGGCAGAAATGGCGGAGGATGATCCTTTGAATGCAGAGGCTGGTGGGGTGATAAGTGAGGACAAGGGGGACCCTATCCTGGTTCTGGGAGGGAGAGGAAGGTGTGAGGACGGATGCACGGGAGATGGGCCAGACACGGTTGAGGGCCCTGTCAACCACCGTGGGTGGAAAACCTTGGTTATGGAAGAAGGAAGACATGTCATGGAACTGTTTTTGAAATTGGCATCATCAGAATAGATGTAACGGAGGCGAAGGAACTGAGAAAATGGGATGGAGTCCTTACAGGAAGTGGGGTGTGAGGAGCTGTAGTCAAGGTAGCTGTGGGAGTCGGTAGGCTTGTAATGAATATTGGTGGACAGTCTATCACCAGAAATTGAGACAGAGAGGTCAAGGAAGGGAAGGGAAGTGTCAGAGATGGACCATGTGAAAATGATGGAGGGGTGGAGATTGGAAGCAAAATTAATAAATTTTTCCAGGTCCAGACGAGAGCATGAAGCAGCACCGAAGTAATCATCGATGTACCGGAGAAAGAGTTGTGGGAGGGGGCCAGAGTAGGACTGGTACAAGGAATGTTCCACATACCCCATAAAGAGACAGGCATAACTGGGGCCCATGGGGGTACCCATAGCCACACCTTTTATTTGGAGGAAGTGAGAGGAGTTTAAGGAGAAATTGTTCAGTGAGAGAACAAGTTCAGCCAGACGGAGGAGAGTAGTGGTGGATGGGGATTGTTTGGGCCTCTGTTTGAGGAAGAAGCTGAGAGCCCTCAGACCATTCCGGTGGGGGATGGAGGTGTAGAGGGATTGGACGTCCATGGTGAAGAGGAGGCGGTTGGGGCCAGGGAACTGGAAATTGTTGATATGATGTAAGGTGTCAGAGGAATTGCGGATGTAGGTGGGAAGAGACTGGACAAGGGGAGAGAGAAGGGAGTCGACAGCAAAAAATGAGTTCCGTGGGGCAAGAACAGGCTGACACGATCGGTCTGCCGGGACAGTCTTGTTTGTGGATTTTGGGTAGGAGGTAGAAGCGGACCGTCCGAGGTTGGGAGACTGAGGTTGGAAGCTGTGGAAGGAAGATCTCCAGAGGAGATGAGGTCAGTAACAGTCCTGGAAACAATGGTTTGATGTTCAGTGGCAGGGTCATGCTCCAGGAGGAGGTAAGAGGAAGTGTCTGCGAGTTGACGCTCAGTCTCTGCGAGGTAGAGGTCAGTGCGCCAGACAACAACAGCACCACCCTTGTCAGCAGGTTTGATGACAATGTCAGGGTTGGACCTGAGAGAACGGAGTGCAGCGAGTTCAGAGAGAGACAGGTTAGAGTGGGTGAGAGGAGCAGAGAAATTGAGACGACTGAACCCCCAGGATGTTGGTATTGGGGAATTTGGCAAAGATAATGCCATTGAATAACAAGGGTAGATGGCCTTTACCTGGCACTTGTGTGGCATGAATGTTACTTATCAGCCCAAAGCTGAATGTTGTCCAGGTCTTGCTGCATTTGGACATGGACTGCTTCAGTATCCGAGGAGTTGCGAATGGTGCTGAACATTGTGTAATCATCAGCGAACATCCCCACTTCTGACCTTAAGGGAAGGTCATTGATGAAGCAGCAGAAGATGATTGGGCCTAGAACACTCACCTGAGGAGTAGCGATGTCCTGGTACTGAAATGATTGACCTCTAGTAACTGCAACCATCTTTTTTTGTGCTAGGTATAATGCTAACCTATGGGGAGTTTATCCTCTGACTCCCATTGGCTTCAATTTTGCTAGGGCTTCTTGATGTCACACTCGGTTGAATGATGCCTTGATATTGAGGGCAGTCACTCTCACCTCATCTCTTGAGTTCAGCTCCATTTTGTCCATGTTTGGGTCAAGGCTGTAGAATTGGATACAGTACTCCAGTTGACATTGAACTAGTGTGTTAGAAAGGTTCACCATAACTTCCTTGTTTTTGTACTTTGCAACTCTATTTAGAAAGCCCAGAAGCCTGTAAGCCTCATTAGCCATTTTCTTAACCTGCCCTCCCACCTTCAACGATTTGTGTACACATACCCCCAGGTCTGTATGTTCATGCACCCTTTTTAGAATTGTAACCTTTATATTGCCACTTCTCGTTCTTAGTGAAATGAATTAAGAATAAAAACTGAATAAATTTCATCTGTTGCGTCTCTGACATTCCTTGTGCCACTTGAAGTTTCTCATGATCCTCCTCACTGTTCATGATACTTCCAAGTTTGGTGTCCTCTAAAAATTTTGAAATTGTGCCCTGCACACCTAAGTCTAGGCCATTAGTATGGACCAAGAATAGCAATGGTCTTCGTACTATACACCTTCCTCCAATTTGAAAAATAGCCGTTCACTGCTTCTCTGTTTCCTGTCATTCAGCCAACTTTGTATCCATGCGGCCACTGTTCCTTTTATTCCAGGAATTTGACTTTGTGGACAAATCTGCTATGTGGAACTTTACCAAAAGCCTTTTGGAAGTCCACATACACGACATCAACCCCATTATCCTCATACTAGTGATTACTTTGCATCTGTGGTTTTAGAGTTTGAGTTCTGGACTCCAAAGCTTAATTTATGAGGCAAGGTTACCCAACCCAGAATTGCATTCCTTGGAAGTTAGAAGGTTGAGTGCTGCTTTGGTTGAAATTTTCAATTTATGGCAATGGTAACATAGTGATAATGTTACTGGACACTTAATCCAGAGGCCTGGACTGGTGCTCTGGAGACAAAAATTCAAATCCCACAAGAGCAGCTGGTGGAATTTAAATAAAATAAATTAATAAATCTGTAACTAAAAGCTAGTCTCAGTAATGGTGTCCATGAAACCATTGAACTCATCTGGTCCACTGTTGTACTTTAGAGAATGAAATTTGACATCCTTACCTGGTCTGGCCTATATGTGACTCCAGATCCACAGCAATGTTATTGTCTATTGATTGCCCTTTGAAAGCTTAGCAAGTTGCTCCGTTGTATCAAACTGCTACAGAAAAGTTAAATTAGAATAAACCTGGCATCAACCTAGACACCAGAAATGACAAAGGCACAACCTGCTCTGATGACCCTCCAAATTCCACCTCACTAGCATCTGGGGATATGTGCCAAAATTGGGAGAGCTGGCCCACAGACTAGTCAAACAACAGCCTGCCATAGCCATATTTGCCAAATCATGCCTTTCAGTCAGTGTATTCCCAGTCCAATGGGCAGGACAGACCTATCAGAAGTGGCAGCACAGTGGTATGTAGTCAGGAGGGAATAGCCCCAGGAATCCTCAATGTTAACTCAGGACACGATGAATCCTCATGGCATCAGGTAAAATATGGGTGAAGAAATCTCCTGCTTCCATCCTCCCTCAACTGAAGAATCAGTACTCTGCCATGTTGAACACTATTTTGAAAAAACAGAGGGTAGCAAGAGCACAGTATGTACTCTGGATCGGGTACTTCAATATCCGCCATCAAGAGTGGTGTGGTGACACCACTACTGACTGAGCTGGCTGAATCATGTAGGATATATAGGTCAGAATGGGCCTATGGTAGTCGGTGAGGGAACCAACAAGAACAAAAGCCCGACTTGACCTTGTCCTCGCCAGTCTACCTGTTAAAGAGGCATCTGCCCAAGACAGAATCAGTTGGAATGACCACCGTACATCCTTGTGGAGACCAAGTTCCATTTTCACATGGAGGATACCGTCCATTGTGTTGTGCGGCACTGCCACCACGCTAAATGGGATAGATTGAGAACAGATCTAGCAGCTGAAACTGGACATTCGTGAGGCTCTGTGGGTTATCAGCTGCAGTAGAATTGTACTCGACCAAAATAAGTCACCTCATCACCCAGCATATCCCTCATTCTACCAATACTGTGAAGCCAGGGGATCAACCCTAGTTCAATGAAGAGTGCATGTGAGCATGCCAAGAGCAGTACCTAAACGTGAGGTGCCAACCTGGTGAAGCTACAACACAGGACTACATGTATGCTAAACAGTGGAAACACATTCTGGAAGTTGAAAATTCATATGTTTTAAAATATAACTTTTTTAGTTTTTGGAGGTTAAGGTGTTAAATGTAAGATAAATGTCAAATCCTGATTGAGATCTGGTAATAATCCTGAAGTGAATGCAATTCACTGGGAATTATTAACAGTTAAAAGCTAACCTATGTTTATCTTACAAGGTCAGAGGGAGAAGTGTCGGCACTTTAACAATGAATGATCCATTTCTGGCCCTCTGGGTAGAGTCAGGTTGTCTATGGATATCTCAATAAAATAAGCTAAAAGCTAGCAATTCTGGGAAAGAGTGGTAAAAACGTCATTAGAGATAGAAATTGATTCTGCAACCCATATGAATAAAGAGTAGCCTTGAAGGTAAAATAATTAATTTGCATTTCTGATTGAATCATCCCAAAGCATGTCATATTGCCATGGAGATATTGATTCAGGGTGGAGCCTTGGGTAGAATGTTTTTTGTGTGTTTACTGACAAAAACGGGCAGTTCAGTTTGGAAACACACACAGGCCGTTGAAGCTTCGCTTTGGTGAAGACTGCATCTCACTGGATTGAGAGATCTAACAGGAGGCCATAGTTAGGCCTGTGCTTCAAGCAGAGAAAATACTAATTGCACCATTCACCATATGGAATACAGGTGGTGCTCGATATCAGTTTGGATTTTGTGAGGGGAAAAATAGCTATAAGATTGGTTCTAGCTTGCGGCTAGTAGTCCTCGTAGCCATGTGGCAGAAAGGAGTCAAGAGAGTTAGATTGCAAAGCTGTGGGAAGGCAGTTGGATCTGCTGGCCACCTGAACAAGAAGTGGAGGTATTTCCATTCATGAGGTCGGTAAAGGAAAACGTGGAGGGTTGCATAGCTAAAAAGCTAATGGAAGGACCCCCATAGAATCTTACCTTGGAGGAATAACTGGAATACTTGGGAGAATTGAAGTAAATTCCAGAGGGCTGTGGCACACCTTTTGGGTTGGTCCCAGGGAAAGTGAATGAACCTTCAAGATTTTCTGAGATAGCGAAACTCTTTGGGTGGGGGGGAACTAAAATGTAGAACTTAGTTTATAGCATAAGCCTTTATAAGCTATAGAGTTAAGTTAGTGGTGTTTGCTTTGTTTAATTTCACTTTATATGTGCAATAAAGTTTCTTTTGTTAAAAAGCATGGAGTCTTGTGTAATTCTATTGGTTAATTGCTGGGTGTTCGAATTTCTTTAAATGTTAACAGTCCCTACAGATCATAACAGATCTGTATGTAAGCTGATGGTGATGAGCGTTTTCTGTTCTGTTGAACAGGTAAAGATACTGCGGTTCAGATAGAAGAAAGCCTCACTCAGGAGAGTGGCCTGAAGTACTAACCTTAATTTAAGGCAAAATTTTGACTGAAAAAAGGCAAAAATGTAACCAAGAGATCAGTTTAATGTCTATGAATGTCTGCATTTCATGACAACATCTAAGAATTTTGCAACACTGCTAATGTTATAAAAGATCTTTATTTATATATATAGATCTTTATTTATATTAGGTTGACGTGGTGGCATAATGGTATTGTCGCTAGACGGGTAGAGACCTAGGCTCTTTTCTATTTTTCCTTAGTTCTGTTGAAGAGTCATACGGACTCGAAACGTTAACTGTGTTCCTCTCCGCAGATGCCGTCAGACCTGCTGAGTTTTTCCAGGTATTTTTATTTTTGTTTTGGATTTCCAGCATCCGCAGTTTTTTGCTTTGACCTAGGCTAATGCTCTGGGGACCCGGGTTCGAACCCCACCATGGCAGATGGTGAAATTTGAATTCAATAAACAGTCTAATGTTGACCATGAAACCATTGCCGATTGTCACAGAAACCCATTTGGTTCACTAATGTCCTTTAGGGAAGGAAATCTGTTGTCCTTACCTGATCTGGCCTACACGTGACTCCAGATCCACAGCAATGTGGTTGACTATTAAATGCCCTCTGAACAAGGGCAATTAGCGATGGGCAATAAATGCTGGCCGAGCCAGTGATGCCCACATCCTATGAATGAATAAAAAAAAATCAGCAATGCATTTTTATGCTAAGGATGGTCACTTGAAGATACAGTCCAGAAATTGACAACACTTTTTTAAAAAGTAAATTATTTTAAGGATTTGTGGAAATACCTAAATAAATGTCACAAACATAATTTGAAACCCTGGAGTAAAATTCTGATACCCACAGCATTTTCATGTCTAGATGTGTGTTAGTTTTATTTATTAAATTGGGTTTGGAGGAAAAATGATTATTTAAAGGAAAGTTTGCCTCCATCTCAGCATTGTCATTTTTATGATAAGGAAAGCAGACAAGATAACTAGATGCTGTATCTGGGCACAAGAAGTGTGTGGCACAAGCTTGGGTTGACTTCTTCACACCCACTTTGTTTTGTTGAGTAATAACCTAGCTTTATTCTGTGTGCCATCCTCCAGAGCCCGGATCAACAACTTATTGTGCGAAGAATTGCTTTTTATAAGCTTGAGTCCTTCCTTTTTCTGACTGAATTATATTTTGGTGTACCGCTAACACTGGCAGTCCCTTCTTGGCATTGAAGGACTAGATTCATCTATAGCCTCTAGTTGTCTGAAGAATATGAACTTCCTGGGACCCAGGGTCTTATTTTACCAGAAGCATGGTGTAAAAGTCCTGTCATGAACAGAACAAATAATAAAACAGTTATTTTACAAGTTTTTCTGAATTTGCAATTAATATTTGTAAGTGCTACTAAAAATTGGAGAGGATTAGGAGGATGTGACCCACACCCTGGGTTAGACTTGCCAGACAAGAAGTTCAGTTCTTAGGTTGGAAAGTTTTTGGTTTTATAAACAGCTCCCTTCCTACACCTCAGGCTGTTTCAAACTTTGCTAATGATAAGAGCTCAGCAGTATGCTGACACTTTAAAAGGCTTTGCATGATGTAGTGGCAATAAATTCGTTGGTTGTTTGGACTTGAGGATTTATATCTCTCATCTTCTGGGTGGTGGGTTAAGGGTGTTGACAAAATGTTATCTAACAAATTACTTGTCATGTTTGCATAAAGTGTACAGCTTTGGGTATTATGTGTCTGTAATAAACTTTGCATTATCCACGTAAATATTCTATGTATGTTAACATGTAACCACTTTTCTGTAATAAGAACTTCTGGGTTTATAAACAGCTCTTTCCCTGCTCCCCCCCACCCTCAATATTACACAATATTTAGGAATCAATGATCCATGGAAGCTGCAAAAAAATTTGTAAGCAATGTTTTATCGCTTTCCCCCCTAAGTTCGGGGAGTATTTTGTAAACTTATACATATTGCGTAAATCAGGACAAACTGGCCCGGTTTGATATTTTGCAAAGTATAATGCAATGTATGAAACAGTGTTTTAGTTCAGCAGAAGAGGCTCTTCTGACTTGGATCACATCCATTGTGGATTACGTATTTTTCTTTCATTACAACAAATGTTTCATATTTATCCAATCGGTGCGATGTGTTGTTTAAATTGTGTTGCAGCAGCAGCTTTGGAAGAACTGGTAATATTAGTGCCAAATTATTTGAAATAAAATATGTTCAAAGATTTTGAAAATGATTCAAATATTTTGTTTGAACTTATATAATGAATTTATTTTTATTTTTATCTTTAAATATTGTTGTGTGCAGTTGTGTCTAGACTCTGGGGGTTTGAATTGGCTTGACTGACCACAATCATTCAGTTGGTGGTCATACGATAGACTCTGATAAAATACTGCACACCAGATGTTTCAATAATTTGCAGTGCAACTTACCACTGTCCTAGATACATTGTCTCCTTTACAGAATCTACCTTTATAGGCAAATTCAGTCTGGCACTGCATTTTATTCAGTGATAAAATGTGTGTCTGGAGAGTGCTAGAAAGTCCAGTAACCTTTTTGTGTTTCCAGCAAAGAGAGCAATTGCAAGATTTTCAAAGATTTCATAAAGAATATGAAATTCATTAGATGTGAATATTGATCAATCAACTTTAACTCCTTTTCTGCTATGTATAATCTTCAGAAAAGAGTAGTTACGATACTCGAATAGTTGCATTATCAGTGCAGTGTATTCCTGAAGCACTGTTCTTGACAAAGCAATGTACTTCCTGTTATTTTCATAAATATCAAAATCTGACCCATTGAGTGAGTGCCTTGTAACCTAGCCAGTGAAATAACTGAGTCACATATGCGAAATAACAAAAACATTCTTTTCAAGAGTACATAATACTAGTTTCAATGCAATTATTTGACACTGTTGATTGGTGCTTCTCCCAAAATTATTTGACTGAGTGAGGCGGAGGAAAGCAAGGCAAGGAGGTTTCTGGCACGTGCTTCTTTAGAGCCGTGCACGTTCACAACTTCTCCCCTTTTATTCTGGTGTGCAGTATTTTATCAGAGTCTATCGTATGACCACCAACTGAATGATTGTGGTCAGTTAAGCCAATTCAAACCCCCAGAATCTAGACACAACTGCACACAACAATATTTAAAGATAAAATAAAAATAAATTCATTATATAAGTTCAAACAAAATATTTGAATCATTTTCAAAATCTTTGAACATATTTTATTTCAAATAATTTGGCACTAATATTATCAGTTCTTCCAAAGCTGCTGCAACACAATTTAAACAACACATCGCACCGATTGGATAAATATGAAACACTTGTTGTAATGAAAGAAAAATACGTAATCCACAATGGATGTGATCCAAGTCAGAAGAGCCTCTTCTGCTGAACTAAAACACTGTTTCATACATTGCATTATACTTTGCAAAATATCAAACCGGGCCAGTTTGTCCTGATTTATGCAATATGTATAGTCTACAAAATATTCCCCGAACGTAGGGGGAAAGCGATAAACATTGTTTGCAAATTTTTTCCAGTTGGAGTTTCGTTTCAGCTCTGTTGTGGATTTTTTATAGCCTGTTGTGACTTTAATGCTTCCTTTGTATTTGTTTTTGGGTGTCATTAGTGTGCAGATGGAAGCTGATGTTCTGTGTCTGTGAATTATGTCACCAAGGGACCTTATGTAAGTGTGGAAGAGAAGGTCATAATGACACTAAAAGCTCCTCTAGCAGTCAACTTAGAGGCCACCAGCCCTAAGGATATTGATCTTGCTCAAAAAAAGTCTCCACATCCGTAATAGCTAGTTTGTGGTAGTGTTGTTTTGAAACCGCGTGAAGTCCACTAGTGCTGAGAACACTGTTGTGAAAGGGGTTTCAGCAGCCTAAGAGTTGGCTCTCTGTTAGGCTGTGAGTTTCACGATTGGGCATTTTTTTTCCCTAGCAGGGTGGGGGAGATCCAAAGAGAAAATGGTTGCTTGAGTAAAAAGACAGTACGCACCGCACTTTGGCACTGCCAGTTTGAATTTTCTACCTGGTTTTAATACTTCCTCTGAAAGTGAGACAGCCTTTGATGTTGGTGGAATGGGATTCAACTTGACCACTGTGCCGATACTAATCTTAAGGATGAGTGATGCAGATATAGATAGTGACTCAGATCTGATTCAACTAAAGTAGATGGAGCCTATAAATTCTCTTGGTTACTTGGATAGTTTAAATTATAACCTCCCAAGCAAATGAGGCATGTTATGCTATGAAGAGGCAATTTTGCTTCAACACCATTGTGAAACTTGAGCATAGAAATCTATGGTGCACTGCTCTGAAGTAACACCTTTTCTCATTAATACTTTTAAAGATTGTTAAAACTGAACCATACGTTTTCATTCAATTCACCAAATCCAACGACGTGTTCTTGAGCCAATTTGTAGGTGATAGGAAGGAGCTAGAAAGATGATGTCATTGGGACTAGTAATGTTTCTAGCTATTTCAGGATTATACAGCTTTTTGTGTCGCGAACCTGAGAACAGGATAACAAATCAATAAATATTCAAAACTATCACCAAACAATTGTAGAAAACATCTTCCCTCGCACTCTGTCATTACTTTCCAACTCTTGTCCTCAGGCTCACTCGGCTCTGTTGTTGATGCTCTTTAGCCTCTCCCTTTGAAGCCCATGACCAATCAAAAGCTCTGTCTTGCAATCCTTGTGGTGGTGTTATAGTTCTCAGGAAGTCAGAGTTCATGTGGCAACATGCACTTTTGCATGCATGTTGTGCTCTGGAGCTATGGATAGTGATGGTAGGCTCCAAGGTTCTTTCCACGTGTCTGACCAGAAATCTTGCCTG